>NC_139945.1:5496117-5818617 GCF_963454915.1 Gymnoscopelus microlampas | reverse complement strand
AGATGACTGATCACAACAAGATGCTCTCGTATATCGTTGCTGTCGGGCAGAAACCTCTTTTCTCTATATTTTGACTTTTCGTTTTTCCCCCCTGTAAAGTAACGCCCTACTTGATCATACTACAGCGCCACACAAAAGCATGAAAAGTTACTTTCTTTTGCTATTTTTGAACTTGAATTCTGAAAAGTAACAGTTTTGGACATTTTCCACCCGACAGAGACAACTTTCCACCTCTCTCTGTCTGTCTCTCTCTCTCTCTCTCTCTCTCTCTCTCTCTCTCTCTCTCTCTCTCTCTCTCTCTCTCTCTCTCTCTCTCTCTCCCTCTCTCCCTCTCTCTCTCTCTGGGAAAACTATGTTTGCATTGAATTCATGGCAATTGTTTTGTTTTAGTCGCATTCAGTAGGAGACTAAATTAAGTCGGTCATCAAATTGTTGGCTTAGGAATGCAAAAATCTCCATGAATTCAAGGCTTCATGGGGTGTGTAATTAATAGAAAATAAGTCATTTTTTGGGTGAACGACTCCTTTAAGGATCCATGGTCCTGCTAGAATAACAAGATCTGAGAACAGAGCTGTGTAACATTTCAACCTTGCTATCGTATTTTAAATACAAATCTCTGTCTGTCTGTCTGTCTGTCTGTCTGTCTGTCTGTCTGTCTGTCTGTCTGTCTGTCTGTCTGTCTCTCTGTCTCTCTCTCTCTCTCTCTCTCTCTCTCTCTCTCTCTCTCTCTCTCTCTCTCTCTCGCTCTCTATTAACACCAATGGCTCAACAAAGAAAGACTCATCTTTGACCTTGGATTCCAATTTGGTTACAATTTGTACACGCTTCTAAGTTACAAAATGTATAAATGAACACTGAAGGAGTTGACTGTATGTGTCTAGTGTCTACCCACGAGGCCCTGGGGCAAAGGACTTCATTTGAGTCAGTTCATTGTATAGCATAGGTTCTACTTAAAGACTTTTCGATTAACCTTGACCGACACTTGAATAGTCTCGTAAATTAGTCACATCACCTGCAGGGAAAAGCCACATTCAACTTCCCTCAAGGTCTCACACATTTTATACATATTATCGTCTCTGTCGGGTGGAAACCTCACATGTCCAAAAGTGTTACTTTTCAGGATTCAAATTCATAAAGTAGCAAAAGTAGCAAATCGACAAGCTCGAAACACGTCACTTTGCGCCGCGTTTCGAGCTTGCAGATCTGATACTTTTGTGTGATGCTGTAGAATGATCAAGTTGGGCATTCATTTATGAAAAAGCACGCAAAGTTCAAACACAGAGATAAGAGGTTTCTGCCCGACAGCAACGTTATTCAAGAACCTTTGTTTATGTCCGTTCAACAGGCCCCACATGACAACAGAACAGAAAAAGGCTCTAAACAACACAGTTCACTCTGGGTTTCATGCGTTCAAAGTTGGGCCCTTGTCCCTCCTTGGGTGTGAAGCGAACACAGACAAAACCTGTCCAGAACGTGCGTTTCCATTGCGATGCAAAAGAGATTTCCCAGTGGCCTCGGCATCACTTAAAGCCCCCACTTTCAATTACAATGTCAGGAGCACTTAAAGCTGAAGGGCCGCTAGCAAAAAAAGAAAAAGGGGAGTTCAGTTCAGACCTTGCGGTCTCCTCCACAGGGCCTTTAAGGACCATTAGAGACCTTTTAAAAAAAATAAAGAAATGAAAACAGCACATGTTAAAAAGATCCCCGCTTTTTTTTTTAAATGCTTATTTTCTATAAATACAGCCAATAAAAATATAATGCAAGCCACATCCCACAGACGTATAAGTCAGAATAAAATACAGGTTCTGGATACTGTCAGAATTAAGCGTATAGTGCTCTTTTAGCTTTGGTATACTCTTTTTCACGGTGGAGAGGAGAGGGAATAAGCCCAGGAAGAGGAAAGGAGAGGAGAAGAGAAAAGCAGAGGTGAGAACATGGCAGGAAAGTATAGATGGTTGGAAAGGTAGCGCACTGAGCACACTTCCACTTGAAAGCCCGGGTGCAGGACAAACAAGGAAAAACAAAGATGATTTTTGATCAAAACGTTGAGCGCCTCTGACTTTTCATGATTCAAATACAAAAATAGCAAAAGTAGCAGATCTACAAGCTCAAAACGCGCCGCTCTGCTACGTTTGATGCTTTTGTGTGACACCGTAGAATGATCAAGTAGGACGTTAAATTTACGAAAAAGCACAAAAAGTTAAAATATGGAGATCAGAGGTTTCTGCCCGACAGGCCGACAGATTCTTGCAGGGGCCCTCATACAAGGTTATTACGATTATGCCATGCTCCTCATGGTATCACAACACCTCCAAGGCCTTAAAAACAAGGCTCCAAACATCCCAAAACAAACTAGTAAGGCTACTTCTTGGCCTCAATCGCAAAACCCATCTAACCCCTGCTCATTTTGCTGGGATTTGGATGGCTTAGGGTTGAGGACAGAGTATAGCAACTTGCTATGGGCCTGGTCTTCAAGATACACCACAACATTGGGATCCCCCTGTATTTGTCAAAATACTTCCAAAACGTTAATGAAGTCCACGATCATAACACCAGAGGCAGCTCCACGAATCATGTTCAACCCAGATTTGGCACAACAAAGGGAATGAACTCGTTCTCATGCTATTCATCAAAAATGTGGAATGCCCTACCAAAAGGAGTAAAGGAGTGTAAAACCCTACTCACTTTCAAAACTGCCCTAAAGATACACCTTTAGGAGGCTGCAATTAAAAAATGGCCCCTGTCTAAGTCTTAACCTACACCCCCCCCCCTCTTTTTTTTCCCTTCTCTTGTACATATTTTTCACTCTTCATACCAGTAACCTGTAAGCTGATTGTATGACGTTCTGTATAGTAGTGTGTATATCTGTCTGTCTCTTATATGTTATCATGATTTGTATGCATGGGGATCTCATCTTAAACAAGCTCAGTGCTTAATGAGTCTTCCAGTTTAGTAGACCTTGTATTGTGAATTTGTACTTCCATGGCATGTACTGTTGTTCTCATGTCTCACTAAATAAAGTACATCAATCAATCAAAACAAAAAAAACAACAGCAAAGTTATTTTACCAGTGTGCAGACCTTTATTTTTCTTTATGAGGAAAGTAGATGGTAACAGATGAGAGGATAGGAGCTATAACTGCGGATGTATGCTTAGTTGCATGATGGTGTTGTGCATCGTGAGCTTGTAGATCTGCTTTTTTGGGTGTGCTCCCCCCACACTATGCCTATTAGTTGCAATTATGTTTTGGATTTGATGGACTTTTACTATTGGACTATTATTGATTGTTTTCCCAATAGTTCCATTTGTATTAGTTTGGTGTCTATAGTAAAGTACTGATGACTTTTACATTTCTAAAGAAAATAAATCTCCATGGACCACCTTATGCCATGGACACGCACGCACGCACGCACGCACGCACGCACGCACGCACGCACGCACGCACGCACACACACACACACACACACACACACACACACACACTATAGCCTACTACTACTACAATAATAACACAACAGACAAGGGATGGAGGGGGGGCTCTATCTATTCACCAATCTGACCCCGCCTTCATCAGCTCCATGCTGGTCACGGGTTGGTCAAAGAGGCTCAGGCTCCCGGCCGGTGATTGGTGGGTCTCTTACCACCGGACAGGCAGAGTAGCCTTTCTCCCAGTGTTGCCATGTCCGGTTATTATAAGCGACTATGGGCTTGTTTTTCTGTAAAGTTGCATGCAAATATTGGTTGCTGTTGTTTTTTAGGCTTAATTGTTTATAAAGTGTAGTTGCTTATTTTGGCTTGTTTCTTAAGTGTAGTTTCTTATTTGGGCTTGTTTCCTAATGTTTAAACCCAGTGTTTTCATGCCAAGGACCCCCAGATTATGTATTTTTCTGCAGACCCCCTTCTGAAAATATTTTGTGCCAGGGACCCCACAAGATTTGTGTTGTTAAAATATTCTCCTTTTTTCATTTATTTACTTTTATTTATTTATTAAATCATCATTCATATGTTTCTTTTAACATTTACGTCGTTAAACATTCTAAATGTTTTACTTTTTTAGAAAATAGCAGATCTACAACGCGGCGCCATGCGATGTGAGCGTTGTGAGCGTGTAGATTGGCTCGATGTATACGGGTTTAAAGTTGCAACTTTTTTATGGTCAGTTGCGTTGCAGTATTACATATAGCATCACATACATGAACAATAGAGACAATGAAAACATGTTTTAGAAAAGTTGCTTCTTTGGGGCTTGTTTTTATAGACCAATTTGCTTGTTTCTCTCACATAATCTGGCAACACTGCAGAGTAGCCCTTTCTCCACACACACACGTCTCTGGATACAATATAGCGGTCCAGGCGCGCAGGCACTGAGGAGGCAGTAGCCACCGCAAAACCCCCAGCTAGCGTGCTCTGTGTCCACGGCGTGTGTGTGTGAGTGAGAGAGTGTGTGTGAGTGATCAGTGTGTGAGTCTGGGGTCTACTGGTAACGGATCTACCAAGGATCGGAGAGAGAGAGAGAGAGGGATGTCTACGGGTTTTTACGCGTGCCGGACGCATTTTTTAATTGGATTGTTGAAACAATCGGGTGCATGATCGCAGAATTCTGGAAAATATAGGTTTATTATTCTCTTGGACGTTTTCCCAACTTGGATACTTTTATTTGTTTTCCCCCGATCCGACATAATGGCTTCAGATCGGCTTTGCCTTCTTTATTATAACTCCTAGTGCAAAGTAAAGCCAAAGCAAGAGAGAAAAGTGTTTTGTCTTCATTTGTCGTGCGGCTGAAGGCATTATTTCTCAACAAAAAATAAATAACGGACTAATAAGCGATTATTCCACCGGGACCCCGGGACTAATAATACACACAGCATTTAATCCGGTCGGTGGGACAAGTTCAACTTTTTTGCCAACACATTCTCCCATCAGCTGAGGACCAGGGATCAACTAAGGAGGGGGACAACCCCAGCCAGGGGACAGACAAGTCATAAGTCATGCGGGGTGGCGTTGGGACGCGGTGGTGGTGGGGGGATCACACCACCACCACCACCACTACTACTACTACTACTCCTCCATGCAGGGGGGCGCTCTTCATGGTGACCCTGGTGGTGGTCCTCTTGTCCGATCTGCACGGGGTGAGGGGGGCGTTCGGCGGCGGCGGCGGCGATGAGGTGATGGAGGAGATGACCTGCGACCCCATCCGCATCGCCATGTGCCAGGGTCTGGGCTACAACGTCACCAAGATGCCCAACCTGGTGGGCAACGTGCTGCAGTCGGACGCCGAGCTGCAGCTCACCACGTTCACCCCCCTGATCCAGTACGGCTGCTCCAGCCAGCTCAAGGTATACTGCTGACTTTACGGGGGACGGGGGACGGGGGGGTTCTGAAAAACGTATGTTTCTATATCAGTGGTGCTCAATCTTTTTCATGTCAAGGACCCCCAAAATTATATGTATTTGGCCGCGGACCCCCCCATCAAAATATTTTGTTCCAGGGACCCCCCCAGAACAAAGATGTGAGTTAAAAATGTTCGCTTTAAAAATATATATATTCAAAGATGTGCACACATTTTCACGAATTTTCAAAAATAGCAGATCTACAAGCTCGTAGCGTGGCACTCGGTGCCGCGCTATGAGCTTTTATATCTGCTATTTTTGAATAGCCCAAAGTGTAAAATAATGCTTTTTAGCTCAAATCAAAAAATGACACAGTTCCAGGTCTTAACTGGGTTAACCCATTCAATCTGGGAACGCATCTACACATGTCTTCTAAATCCTGTAGCAGTTTTGCGAAAAACGTGTGTTGTGTTTGTAAGGAACCAAATGGACCCTTGAAGGTTCTGCAACTCTGAGAGTTGGAGTTAGGGGCAGTGGTTCCCAAAGTGGGGTCCGGGCACCCCCAAGGGGTCTTCCAAGGGGGTTCCAGGGGGTCCCCTCCCCGGCTATATTTTGTTGATATTTAGGAAGGAACCAAAAGGACCCTTAAAAAGTCTGTCCTTCTGAGAGTTATGGGGGTCCGTAGACAACTGTGTGTGTGTGTGTGTGTGTGTGTGTGTGTGTGTTTGAGAACCACTGATTTGGGGCAGTAGAGAATCTTGCCATTTCACACTAGAATCCATTAGGTTGTTGTTGTAACAACCTCTGCAGACCTTACTCCCCGGCTTACACAACCATTCCTCCAACTAAGAATGGATAATTGTCTTATTTTATTTAGAAAAATCAATTACTATTATTAGGTTTGATCCTCCCACACGGGGGACACACGCGGCTCATATAGAGTGCAGTTGTTTGTTTGCCCACGCATGGCCCTTAGTTCTGAGCCCATCATTGTCCTTAATGTTTTGTGTGTGCATGTGGTGCGCGTGTGTGTGTGTGTGTGTGTGTGTGTGTGTGTGTGTGTGTGTGTGTGTGTGTGTGTGTGTGTGTGTGTGTGTGTGTGTGTGTGTGTGTGTGTGTGTGTGTGCGAAGCCACAGAGCACATGACAAGACAAGTCAGATTGAGTTTACTGTGGCAGTGCTCCTCAAAGTGGGGTCCAGGGACCCCCAGGGGGTCCTTGAGGGGGGTTCCAGGGGGTCCTCTGCAGAGTGGGGAACAGTTTAAATGTACAATTTACACAATTTGAGCATTAAGCAGAGCAATGTGCATGTGTTCAGGTCAGAATAAGTAGGCTAAACCTGAACTTTAGTCAATAAACAACAAGGTAAATAGGCTATAGTCACATAGGGCAGTGGTTCTCAACTGCTCTATGCCCCCCCCCCCCCCCCAACTGTGTGGTGGGGGGGAGCAGATGACAGTAAAGTGTAAATTTAAAGACTTTTAAGACATTTTTAACACCTCAAAAAAGAAAGAAAGATAAGAAAAAAAGACCATTACCGCATCAAAATAAATCAACAAACTATACTATAAAAACGGGTCAAACGTTGGCCAAATTGTCAAAACATATGACAAAAGGGCAGAAATGATGAAAATAGCCTGCAGAGAGAACAATGCAGTGCCTCAACCAAACTAGGATATCAGGTAAACAATGAACCTAGCATCTGTCCAAATAGCATGCTATCTAAATAATACATTCTGTACGTTTGAAACTATAGGATATCATCAGGTAAACAATTCACCTAGCATCTGTGTAAATAACCTGCTATCTAAATTACATTCTCAAACACTTAAGCCCTTTTTTGTGTCTTTTTTTACCCCAAGGAAATTGACATGTGTTGACAAATCTCGTATATGGGGGGGCGCACTAAATGACAATTTAGGCATTTAGCGCATTGGTTCTCAAAGTGGGGTCCGGGGACCCCCAGGGGTACTTGAGGGGGTTCCAGGGGGTCCCCAGCTAGATGATGGACAGGAACCAAATGGACCCTTATGGGTCTTAACTCTGAGAGTGGGTCTTAACTCTGAGAGTGTACAAATGGAACCAAATGGACCCTAACGGGTCCATTTGGTTCCATTTTGTACACTCTCAGAGTTAAATTAACATTGGTTTTACAATGTGAATTGGGGTCCCAGAGGTATAAATGCCATTAAATGGGGGTCCGTAGCCTAGTGCATGTCAAACTGGGGTCCTTGAAATTAAAATGGTTGAGAATCACTGCTAGAGAGCCGTAAAAGGTGCTAGGTTCATTGTTTACCAGGTAAACAATGAACCTAGCATTTGCCTATACAGCATGCTAGAAATATTTGGGAGGGAGTGGCGGGGGGGGGGGGGGGGGCGGCCAAATAGGCTTACATATCAATTTGGGGGGTCCTTAGCATGAAATTGTTTTGAGAACCACTGCACTAATAGGCCAATACAGCGAGGCCGACTGCCGCTGTGATCCAAATGGAATGATGGAGAGTTATGACGACGGTGTGGTGATGATTTTACGGGGAGCGCTCCAGCTGTCCATTGAGATTAACATGTTCATGTTGGACAGAGCGACAATATGCATAGTGTTCCGCACTGTCCTGCTGCTAGCTAACAATGCTGCCCTCAGTATTTACCAGAATAAGGCATGCTTGTTTGTCTCATCCACCATGTGAAAAATAGAATTACGTCCCACTCTCTCTCCCTCTCTCTCTCTCTCTCTCTCTCTCTCTCCGTCTCTCAGATTTCACTACAGCCTATAATTTAATGACTAGTGCGGAGTGGAAGGTTTGTTATTTATATCGCTATCAGCGGCTTTGTCGAATTAGTAAGGAGAGATCGACTGACTTTGACGTGCATTTTTATATTACTAAGTGTGTTAGACGCGCTGCTGCACTTCACACACTAAAGTGCTCATACATTGCATAAAACCACTTAAACCCTATATACTCTTAGTTGACTGCGGGGTCCCCCAGGCCTCTATACTAGGTCTGATAGTATTTCCCTCTACATACCAAAATCTCTTTGCCTAAAATGGCATGATCTACAAGTGTCCTGAGCTTGTAGATCTGCTATTTACCCCTGAAAGTGTGCCCCAGAATAGGGTGGGAGGGACGCTAGGGTTTAAGTGGCTAATAGGGCTATAACTAACTACATGTAAACACACAGGCACGGACGCGCACGCACACACACACACTACTCCAGCAGTTAAAAAACATTAGATGAATTCACCTCTCACACACTCATATAGACCTATTTGCACACACTTCCTCAGACACACAAAATGCACACACACACACACACACACACACACACACACACACACACACACACACACACACACACACACACACACACACACACACACACACACACACACACACTAGCTATACTTGTGAGGACATGAACATGTTAGGACAGCATAGCAAATTGTAGAAAATAGCCAAAAAATTGCAGAATAGCCGAAACATTTCAGATCTACAAGCTCACAACGTGTCAAACTGCAACACACTGTGAGCTTGTAGATCAGCTATATTTTGGTGTGACATTGCTAACCCTAACCCTAAGTATAAAATAGGGAAATCTCTAATCTAAACCCCTCAACCTAACCTCTACATTTCTAATTGGGTAATCGTAAGCCAATCTCTAAAAATCTTCCTCACAATGTCTTTTTGTCAAATACTATGCTGGTGGGGATGTATAGTCCTTACAAGTATAGTAATACACACACGCACGCACGCGCATGCATGTGCAGAGCAGGGTAACCTTATCCCCCCCACATTTGCTCTTTAATGGGAGGCTTCCTGGCCGCTGTAACCCGAGCGGCTTTAACAGTGAAGTGAGAGAAGGCACTCTGGTTTCCAACGGCTGGTGGAAACTCCCAGAAAATGCCATACACCCCTGTCACCATATGATGGATCTGTGTGGGAACTGAATCTCTAACCATGTAGCACATATCTTAAAGGGATATTTCACTTTCAAACATGTTTGGGGTTCATTTTAACATCTACTGAGTCCGTGAGCACCGCAGTTTTTAAGTTGCTTGATTCAGTATTTAGATACTGGTGGTTCTGATGACTGATATTGTCACTTTAATGTGTGAGGGGGCTTTTTTCATTTATTTTTAAATTTTTGGGGGGGAAATGAAAAAAATAACAAAATGAATCAAATTAATTGAAAATTCACGGCCCCCTCACATATTAAAAGGACAATATCAGTCACCAGAACCAAGGACGGTGTTTTCGAAGAATCTATCATGGTCAAAATGGAATTTTAAGTTACAATGGATTTGTATAGGAAGGGGGCGTGTCTGATAAAATGAATATCAAATATCTAATTACTGAATCAAGCAACTTAAAGACTATCTGGGCTGATCACAAAAGCCTGAGTAGACGTTAAAATGACCCCGGCCTAAACATGTTTGAAAGTGAATTATCCCTTTATCAGAAGTGGTTCCCAAACACTGGGTCACGGACATGTGTATTTATGGGTCACGTCAGTGACAGTAGATTTTTCCAGTTTACTACATATAAAAAAGATTATTTCAAAGAACAAAACAAAAAAGAAAATCAGAAAAGGAGTCAAAGAAATTAAAACATTTCATGAATAGATAAAAAAACAATCTAAGAAATTCTGTACATCTGAAACAGGGGTCATCAATGTTTTTCAGGCCAAGAACCCCTAAGCTGAGAGAGAGAGATGAAGCAGGGATCCCCACTACATATTTTTCATAGATTTCATAGATCGCTTCATTGACGATCATCAGTGTTTTTTTTGTTTATTTCAGACATTTAATCTACACCTTTAATACCTTTGGCTCTACTTGGTTTGCTCCTTTTCCCCTCTACACAGTGTAGTGCCTCATTGAACTAGGATCACAAGTAAACCAAGAACCTGGCATCAGTCTAAACAATAATCTATCAAAAATAACATTCTGTACATTGAAACTATAGGATACCAGGTAAAGCACAAACCTAGCAACTGTCTAAATAACCTGCTATATAAACCTCGCCGATTCAAGTGAGAAGAAGGCAGGTGTCACTCTCCATGTGAAAAGACCTATATTCAGTTTCTCCATCACCCCCTAAACTTTTGATACCAACTTCAAAGCCAACCGCAGAGCAGTCAGATAAAACCAAGCGTTGGATTACGGGAGCATTATGGTAGCATTACACCGTTGTTAAGTCCACATCTTCAGTGTCGTTAAGTCCACAGCATGTCTTTGAAGGCGTAGGGAAGTTCTCTCTCTCTCTCTCTCTCTCTCTCTCTCTCTCTCTCTCTCTCTCTCTCTCTCTCTCTCTCTCTCTCTCTCTCTCTCTCTCTCTCTCTCTCTCTCTCTCTCTCTCTCTCTCTCTCTCTCTCTAAAACCTTGGGGAGAGACCATCGGCTGCAGTTTTGGCTGCGGCTCCACTTGTGTGCAAGTTTCTTTATAGATGTGAAAATAGATCCGCTACTGGAAAAAATGACGATGTAGCCATACAGTGAATGTAGAGCCACACACAGCGGGAAGTGGAGTCAAGGTTGTTTAGCCACTTAAACCCCTCTATACTTAGTCACCTGCACCTGAGTTGCCTCTGTACGTAAGTCCGCTTCCCCCCATCCCCCTCTACACCAAATATTTTTTTTGTAAAAAAAAAAAGCAGATATATAAGTACACAACGTGTCATAATGTGGCATGACGCATTACAAGCTTGTAGCGTTTTTTGGTGAAAAAAGGGATGCTAGTGGTTATCCCAATGTTTCTTTAAACTGATTTTGATGGCCCTACTTTGAGAACCACTGAATCTAACATGTTTTTCTTGTCTTCCCTTGCAGTTCTTCCTCTGTAGCGTCTATGTGCCCATGTGCACAGACAAGGTGCCAATCCCCATTGGTCCATGTGGCAGCATGTGTCTGTCCGTCAAGAGGAAGTGCCTTCCTGTGCTCAACGAGTTTGGCTTCATATGGCCGGAGGTGGGTTCAACTAATTTATAACTAACAAGATTAATGAGACTATCTTAACCACATCAACGGGGCAATCTTAACCATGTTAACGAGACAATCTTAACCACATTAACGAGACAATCTTAACCACGTTAACAAGACAATCTTAACCACATTAACGAGACAATCTTAACCTCGTTAACAAGACAATCTTAACCACGTTAACGAGACAATCTTAACCACGTTAACGAGACAATCTTAACCACGTTAACGAGACCATGTTAAACACATTCACCCCAGCGTTCCCCATCATTATAGGCGAAAGTGTTTGAAAGTTTTCAAAGGATTGCGAAAATATCTGATCTACAAGCTCATAATACATCGTTTGTTGTGAGCTTGTAGATCAGCAATTTTTTAAGGTTTTGGAATAGGGCATATAAGTGATTTAACTTAAAAACAAATTATATATATTGTTATTTAATTTGTTTGTTTAATGTGAGTTAAATCAAAATTTATCAAATTGATTAGCAAATTTGACAAAAAAAAAAGTGCAGCACTGGACCCAACACTATGGCATCGGTCGGGACTCTAAACCAGGGGTCTTCAACAGGGGGTCCGGGACCCCTAGAGGGTCCTCAGAGTTACTACAGGGGGTCCGCCGAAACCTTTGTGTGATGTGATTCTTTTTTTTTAACCTTTTTTACCACTTGAACCCTTATTGTATTCCTTTTCTGAGGAGAACTTTAGCCAAAAAATAGCAGATCTACAAGCTCACAACGCCTCGCAGCGCGAGGCGTTGTGAGCTTGTAGATCGGCTATTTTTTGGCAAAGAGGTGTTTGGTGTAGAGGGAAAAAAAGAGCAGACCAAGTAAACAAAAAAAGTTGAATCTGAAACACAATTTTATACAGTATAGAGTAGGGGGTCCCTGCTTCATCTCTCCTCTCAGCTAGGGGGTCCTTGGCCCTGAAAACGTTGAAGACCCCTGCTCTAAACAATCATCCTCACCACGTCCTCCTCCTTTTCACACACAGGTGCTCAACTGCAGCCTCTTCCCGCCGCAGAACGACCACAACCACATGTGCATGGAGGGTCCCGGCGACGAGGAGCCGCCCTACCACCCCGTCAACCGCAACCTGCCCCCCCAGGAGGAGGAGTGCCAGGCCCTGGGGTCGGCGCCCGACCAGTACGCCTGGGTGCGGCGCAGCCACAGCTGCGCGCTGCAGTGCGGCTACGACAGCGGGCTGTACCGCCGCGGCGCCAAGGTCTTCACGGACGCCTGGATGGCGGTGTGGGCCGTCCTGTGCTTCCTGTCCACCACGCTGACCGTGCTGACCTTCCTGCTGGACTCGCAGAGGTTCTCCTACCCGGAGAGACCCATCATCTTCCTGTCCATGTGCTGTAACCTCTACAGCGTGGCCTACCTGGTGAGTGGTGAGGAGGAAATGTTCCACGTTGTGGGTATTCGGCAGGGGGGGACCGGGACCCCTAGGGCAGTGGTTCTCAAAGTGGGGTCCGGGGACCCCCAGGGTTACTTGAGGGGGTTCCAGGGGGTCCCCAGCTAAATGATTTATGGAACCAAATGGACCCTTATGGGTGTGTAACTCTTGAGAGTGTACAAATGGAACCAAATGGACCCTAACGGGTCCATTTGGTTCCATTTGTACACACTCAGAGTTAGATTAACATTGATTTTACACTATGAATTGGGGTCCCAGAGATAGAAATGCCATTAAATGGGGGTCCGTAGCCTAATGCATGACAAACTGGGGGTCCTTGAAATTAAAATGGTTGAGAATCACTGCTATAGAGCCGTAAAAATCTTCTCTTATGGGGGTCCCTGGCATATCTTTTCAAATGGGGGTCCGCGGGCTAATAAGTGTCAATTTGGGGGTCCTTGACATGAAAAGGTTTGAGAACCACTGCCCTAGGGGGTCATCAGAGTTTGCGAGATAGGAACTTTTTTAGTTTTTGCATGAACCACTTTAACGCAAGTGTCCCTATTCTGGCGGGAACATTTGCCGGAAAATAGCTACTGTGAGCTTGTGGATCGGCTATTTTCGGCAATGATAATTGGTGCAGAGGGGGAAAAAGAGCCAGTACAGAGCCAAAGGTCAGGTTTACTGAGTATGTATTGATGGTTTAAGTGGTTAAATGTCTGAAAACATGTTGAATATCCCTGTTCTGTATTATCATTTGTGGTTTTAAAGGGGAATTTCACTTTAAAACACTTTTATTTTCACTTCTACTCTGGCTTTTGTGTGCACCCCAGACAGTTTTTTAAGGCACTTGGTTCATTATTTTTTTTAAATATTCATTTGATTAAACATGGCCCCCTCCTGCTATAGAAGTCCATTCAACGTCAAACTCCATGTTAGTCTCATTGAAAACACACTGCTTCTAGTGACTGATTGTCCCTCTAATGAATGAGGAGACCTTTATTTTTCCATTACTTATTTGATGCATGGACAGAAAATGAAATAATGTTAATACACAGTCGGAATTTCACCCCTTTGTGATGTCACACCAGGAACAATATGCACAAGGTACACTCCATTTGGAGTTTAGCTAGCTGTTTCAACTAGGGATGCAACCGAGCAAGTCAAAGTCAAAGTAAATCTGGTGATTGGAAGTACGTTGTTGCTGTTCAGGTGGAAACCAAATGTCCAAAACTGTTCCTTTTTCATTATTATTTTAAAAACAATATAAATAGTGAAAATAGCCGATCTACAAGCTCACAGCACCTCGAATCGCGACACATTGTGAGCTTGTTGATCTGCTATTTCACTACTTTTGTGTGTGCACTCTAAAATGATGACGTAGGGCATTCATTTACGAAAAAAAAAAAACATGAAAACGTTAACGTATGGAGATACAAGGTTTCTGCCCCGACAACGATTGTTGTCCTTGGCTGTCACACAGCCAAACACAGCCAAGGACTTTTTGTCAGCAGTTATTTGTCTGAAATAAATGCTAATACGACAGAAAAAAACAACAATTCGTCAGGCTGTGAATAAGTGCAGGCGAAAAAGGCCAGACGCCAAGAGCGGCAACACGTATATGAACGGAAAGTTATCACATTTTATAATCCTCCCCCTGCTCTGTAATGTGCATGACCTCACTGGTAAAAAAGGTAATTCAAAACATTGTCAGGAAATGTAGCAGCTGACTCGCTCAACTCTTATCGCTCTCTCTCTCTCTGTGTGTGTGTGTGTGTGTGTGTGTGTGTGTGTGTGTGTGTGTGTGTGTGTGTGTGTGTGTTTCCTCGTCCCCACAAGACAAAGTGGTTGTTTTATAGTTAAAAAAACATTTTTTAGAGATAAGCTTACAATTAGAAAAACATTCAGGTCAGGATTTAGGGATTGGAATTAGAGTTCAACATGATTTATACTTAGTTGCGCGCCAGTGTCATGCACCGAAAAACAGCCGATCTATAAGCTCACAACGCGTCGCAGCGCGACGCGTTGTGAGCTTGTAGATCTGCTGTTTTTTTCGGCTTTAGGCTTACGGTTAAAAATGGCAATCTTTTTTTTAAAATGGCATTCATAACATGGCTGTCCTAAAGTGTTGATGTCTTCACAAGTATAATAATACAAACGTGTGTGTGTGTGTGTGTGTGTGTGTGTGTAGGTGCGGTTGACCCTGGGCAGGGAGCGTGTCTCTTGTGACCTGGAGGAAGCGGCAGTGCCTGTGCTGGTGCAGGAAGGGCTGAAGAGTACGGGCTGTGCTATCGTCTTCCTCCTGCTCTACTTCTTCGGCATGGCCTCCTCCCTCTGGTGAGTGCAGTGCACGTGTAGACCACCGGGGGCGCGACTGTTACATAATCGCCCGATCGAAGTCATTTGAGCTGATCAGCAGTTCTTTTCAATTATGTAAAGTAAGGTAAGGTAAGGTCGAGTTTATTTATAAAGTGCCTTTCAAAACAAATGTTACAAGGTGCTGTACATGCAATGCAATACAGACAAATTATAACAAAACACAAAAGAAAAGTGCTTAGGAAACAGGTGTGTTTTTGAAGGTATCAACCGCTTTTTGAAGGTATCAAGTGACTCTGCTTATCTTAATGCCAGTGGAGGACCATTCCACTGAGTGGGTGTGACGACTGTAAAGGCAGGGTCACCGTTAGTTTTTAGCTTAGTTTTTGGGACAGTGAGAAGGCCTTTGTCAAAGGGACTTAAGCAATGTCACATTGTCCTTAGTAGGGCTCTCAACTTTCCTCAGAAATGATATTCGAATATTGGTCCTAAAAATTGGCAGATATTCGAATATATTCGAATATTATTATTACTATTATAAATATTATTATTATTTTTTTTTTTTTAAATATGTTTCATTTTTTTTTGACAGAAACAATACAAAAAACAATGTATCGAGTGCTCGAATCCAATAAAACATATATTTTGTTTGTTTTTATAACTTGATACATTTTTTTTTATTGTCCCTGTCAAATAAACATAAAATAAAAAAATAATAAAAAAAAAACGTATTTTCCCCATATTCGAGGAATATTCGATATTCGAATATTAATTAACCAGCCCTAGTCCTTAGGGCACAATCATCGATCATCATCGTCACTGTAGGTGCAAATCTTAAGGACTCAAAATACACAATTAAAAACGGTATTAAAGTAGCTAGTTGGGGAAACCATTGTCCGACCATTCTGTGTCACCGTTCTGTCAAAACGAAAACGGATACACACACACACGCTCACGCACACGCACACACAGAGTCATTTTACAAGCCCATCGTTGTAAGTGCTTGTGCTTGTGTTGCCACTCTGTGTTTCGTGTCGCAGCTCTTTCTTTTCACAGGACAGTGTCCTACAAAACAAGGACAGCCTAGAGGTGTGCATAGTTGTGCCAACTGGCTCATCTGCGTTCATGTAGGCTTGTAGGGTGTCTGACAGTGTGTTTCTTAATTTGTTGTTTACCTCATTATCTCATCTAGGACCGTGGTTTTCAAACATTTTCATGTGAAGGGCCCCCCAGATTGCATTTGGCTGCAGACCCCCAGTTGAAAAGATTTTGTGCCACCCATAGAAGATTTGTCAATCGAAAATAGCCGATAAAATAAGGTTAAAGTGTTGAACTGTTCCTCATTTAGCTGGGGACCCCCTGGATCCCCCTCAAGGACCCCCGGGGGTCCCCGGAAACCCACATTGTGAGACAATGATCTAAGGAGCTGAAAGCAGGGAAATAAAATGTCTTGAGACAAGCTGTCAAAATGCAATCGTCTCAAGTGATCAATATTTGACCTTCTTGGCTGTGACCTTTGAGCACCAAATTGCACCATATGTCAGATATTGAGTCAGAGATGTAATATCTGGAGTTTCTTGGCCTTGTGATGATGTGTATTGAGTCATCGCGGCCAGAGTGACAGTCTCATGTTAAAACAGTTTCACAATGGCAGCTCAAATAAGAACACAGCATCACTCTGTGATGTGTCTGCTATAGTGAGGGATTACAGTCTGATGAAACAGCAGTCAGCTTGTGTTCAGCCTCATTTGACCTGTCACCGTACCTGCCAACACTCCTGAATTTTTACCCTGTCTCCTTGTTGTCTCCGGAATTGAAATTTCTCCTGATTGTTGGGCAATCAAACTCCCTGTTAACCCATTAAGACCAGAGCCCCGAAGAAGATTTGTGTTAAAAAAAATCTAAATTATTCAAAGAGTTTTCGAAAATATATTCAAAAATATCAGATGTACAAAGCTCGCAGCGTGGCATGAAGTGACGTGCTGTGAGCTTGTATATCTGCTATTTTTGAATAGCCAATGCAAGATCTAAAATGACTTAAAATGAAAAAATGTTTTAATGGGTTAAAAATACACCAGAATACATGTTATTATTACATCTACGGTTTTAAAGTTTC
Source organism: Gymnoscopelus microlampas (assembly GCF_963454915.1). Taxonomy (NCBI): domain Eukaryota; kingdom Metazoa; phylum Chordata; class Actinopteri; order Myctophiformes; family Myctophidae; genus Gymnoscopelus; species Gymnoscopelus microlampas. The sequence continues at coordinate 5,801,485 of NC_139945.1, read as the reverse complement.
CCCCAAACCCCCCACCAAAATTGTCCCACCCACATTTAACCGTACACGGTTCATGTCTGTGTATCAGAAAACATATATCATAATAATGTTGGCAGGCTATGCCTATCACCACCATGTTCCTTTACTACATATTGTCGCTTTCAGGGGGCAGACATTGCATGTCCAAAAACGTTTTTTTTTTCTTCAGGAAATGCAGAAAAAAAGGAACCTGTGTTTCAATGATGGTGTCGTAATTAATGCCTGATTTATACTTAGCTGTGTGCCGATCTACAAGCTCTTGACTTATTTCTATTGGATCTCTTCTCCACTAGTCCCTCCCTAACATTTTCATGTCGTTTTTATTTGTTGACCAAATTGCCAGTATATTTAGTCATAGTTTTAGTCATCATAGATCAGTTTCTATTTAGTTTTGATTTCTTCTTTTTTTTTGTCAGTGAAAAAAAGTAGTTGACGAATATTATATTTTCCGTCATAAGTTTTAGTTGATGAAATTAACTGGGGTTTATCACGTTGGTCAGGTGGGTGATCCTGACCCTGACCTGGTTCCTGGCTGCGGGGTTGAAGTGGGGTCACGAGGCCATAGAGATGCACAGCTCCTACTTCCACATCGCGGCGTGGGCCATCCCCGCCGTCAAGACCATCGTCATCCTCATCATGAGACTGGTGGACGCCGATGACCTCACCGGCCTCTGCTACGTGGGCAACCTGCAGCAGGAGGCGCTCACGGGCTTCGTTGTGGCCCCGCTGGCCACCTACCTCCTCATAGGTAACTGATAGGGGTGCAACACTTAGTCCAGGGGTCTTCAATGTTTTCAGCCCAAGGACCCCCTCTCTGAGAGAGTGGTGAAGCAGGGACCCCCACTATATATTGCATAAACTTGTGTTGCAAATTAAAGCTTTTCATAGATGTTGGTTTCACGCTGAAAATAGCAGATCTACAAGCACACAACGCCTCGCAGCGCGAGGCGTTGTGTGCTTGTAGATCTGCTATTTTCGGCTAAAGTTCCCCTCAGAAAAGGGATGCTAGGGTCCAAGTGGTTAATGTAAAAACAAATATTATATCACACAAAGATTTGGCGGACCCCCTGTAGTAACTCTGAGGACCCCCTAGGGGTCCCGGACCCCCTGTTGAAGACCCCTGACTTAATCAAACTGATACATTTTAATTGAATAAATCATTTTCAAAAACAGGAAAACATTGCCGGTCTACAAAGTCTTGTAGATGTGCTATTTTTGTGCAACTATAAGTAGGGCTGATATGGTTAATTAGACTAATTGTTTTAGTTATACATAATCAATTACATTTTTTTCCACATAGCTACGTTGATTACAAATGAGAAAAAAACACACTTCGCCATTATTTGATTAATTGAGAAAGTAATCGATATAATAATTGCCAGCTGCAGTCATAGTAACTTGTGTTAATTCCTAGTTCGTAAAAGACTATTCCCGCTGTTGTGATGTAGTCGTACGTGCACTGATATTTGTAGGCCTACTACCTGAAGTAATTGTATTTATATCCTTCAAAGCATTGGTTCTCAAAGTGGGGTCCGGGGACCCCCAGGGGTCCTTTAGGGAGTTCCAGGGGGTCCCCAGCTAAATGATAGATTAGGCACCAAATGGACCCTTATGGGTCTGTAACTCTGAGAGTGTACAAATGGAACCAAATGGACCCTAACGGGTCCATTTGGTTCCATTTGTACACTCTCAGAGTTTAATTGACATAGATTTTACAATATAAATTGCGGTCCAAGTGATAGAAATGCCATTAAATGGGGGTCCGTAGCCTAATGCATGTCAAACTGGGGGTCCTTGAAATTAAAATGGTTGAGAATCACTGCTAGAGAGCCGTAAAAACCTTCTCTTATGGGGGTCCCTGGCTTATCTTTTCAAATGGAGGTCCGCGGGGTAATAAGTGTCAATTAGGGGGTCCTTGACATGAAAAGGTTTGAGAACCACTGCTTCAAAGGATGTCAGCCAAAAGAAGAAAAAATAAAAAATAAAATAAATAACAACCATGTGGGTTCTCTTCCTGCAGGCACCCTGTTCATCTGCGCCGGCCTGGTCGCCCTCTTCAAGATCCGCTCCAACCTGCAGAAGGACGGCGCCAAGACGGACAAGCTGGAGCGCCTGATGGTGAAGATCGGCGTGTTCTCCGTGCTGTACACGGTGCCGGCCTCCACCGTCATCGGCTGCTACCTGTACCAGCTCTCCCACTGGGGGGACTTCCGGTCCGGCGTGCGGGACTCCTACGTGGCGTCGGAGATGCTCCGCATCTTCATGTCCCTGCTGGTGGGCATCACCTCGGGCATGTGGATCTGGTCGGCCAAGACGCTCCACACGTGGCAGCGCTGCTCCGCCCGCCTCTTCCGGGAGAGCAGGGCGGCGGGCCGCGGCGGCAAGCGGGCGCCGGGCGACGGCTGGATCAAACCCAAAGGCAACGAGACGGTGGTGTGAGGAGAGCCGGGGCGGAGGGAGAGAGAGAGAGGGAGGGAGGGAGAGGGGGGGAGGAAGGTGGGAGGCTGAGAGAAGGAATGTGGACAGGACACAAGGGAAAAAGTAGAGATCACCTCCACCACCTCCACCAGAAGAGAGAGGCAACGCTGGCGGAGCAGAGCTGGAGAGGATTGTGGAGAGAGAGAGAGAGAGAGAGAGGCAGCTGAACTAGGTGGAGACACAGAAGGACATTTGTGTGGATGCTACTGGCTGTGATCCCCACCACATTCACTCAGGCTCAGAGAGGGCCTCCAGCATCTCTGCCAGCATCTGTAGCCCTTATAGTGACACTTATCCTGCGTTCACACTACCGGCGACAAAAGCTTCAACAAAGAAACTCTCGCCAAGTCGCCCGTGTTGCTCAACACACACTCGTTGACAAGCGTGCGTCCGTGTGGGAGCGACGAGAAAATAGAAAGGAAAACATAGAGGCTTGGGGCGATAATTAGTTTTCCCTCCTTTTTAAAAGCAGGAATTATGCGGCGAGAGAGAGAAGGCGAGTGGAAATGGTGAAACGGTGTCGGGCATCGTCTTTTATGTCGCTTTTATCGTCGCTAGAGCGAGTGCAGTGTCCTTGCCTAGACTGTTACTGTATGAAAGATAAAAAGCCACCATAAGGGATGAAACGGCGAGGTTGAGAAGCACAACTATGAGAATAATCCTCTCTACCTCTACCTGGAGACTCTCATCCGGGAGCAAAGAGGGCGAGAGACGGTTTCGATGAAGTCGGCGACGCCTCTACACTGCGCGGCCGTCCCAACCTCCTCTCCCAGTCCAGGAATTCTAAGAGACTGCGGATCCGTTTCCAACCCCACGGACCTACACGACCATATACTGTATGCGAGTGGTTCTCAAAAGGGGATTCCAGGGACTCTCAGGGTTCCTTGAGAGGGTTCTAAATTGACCCTTTCAAGTCTGTAACTGACAGTATACAAATGGAACCAAATGAACCCGTCAGGGTCCATTTGGTTCCATTTGTATACTTTCAGAGTTAAGGGGAGACCGTGAAATTTAAAAAGTTTGAGAACCATTGCTGTATGCCATGGTTTGCCTTTCAGCTGGTTAACTTTTACACTGGACAAGTTCTGCCACAGACCCTGAGGTTCCCCAGCAGCATCTAACCACTAAGGATCACCAGGCCTCATTTGTCAACATTGAAGAAGATCGAGATAGAAAATATGCCAAGCAACAATCAAACGATAGCACAAATATGAATATACCTCTGCTCACATTGTTTATACATAGTGTTGCCCAGATCTCTTGACTCTCAAAGTGGGGTCTGGGTGAGACCTCCAATGGGTGCTTCCAGGGGATCCCCAGCAATGGGGGAACAGTTTAAACACAATAATGCCTTACTTACAGTATATAAGCTTGTTTGGAAATAGCCGGTCTACGAGCTCGCAACATGTTGTGAGCTTGTAGATCTGCTATTTGTTTTTTGGGGAAAAAAATTACAATATGGGGGTCTCTGCCACAAAACTTTTTCCTAATGCGGGGGTCCGTGGCCAAATACCGTTAAATTCGGTGGTCCTTGACATGAAGATGTTTGAGAACCACTGGCCTAGATGACTGACCATGGAGCAAGGTTTTTTGTTTTTTGAGTTTTGGGAAAAGCCCAGAGCTAAGCTGTTGAAAGGAAATGCACTATGAATACACCCAGTGCGTGGCTGTACTAGAAGTACAAGTGCCTTACTGGGGACACTAGTACTGCTAATAATAATTAAGGACTGGGAAGGATACACTGACACATGCACAGAGACAAGCTTGGTCATATTTTGCTTTTCGGAGGGGGGGGGGGGGGGGGTGCGAAATTGCTGACAATCCAAGACAACTAAACGGCATTGGGTCGAGGTGTACAGTAATGTCAACATGGCGAGATGCTTAACATGCTACGAGTCATCTGGCATTGGATATAGAGGGCTGCAGAGCTAATACGGCCGGGCGCTAAAAATGGCCACGTCCAAATTTAGTGCGTATCGGGGCCTAGCGGCGCCTGCATGCAACAGAGGGAAATCTGACTCGACGTTAACTCGGTTTATACGCTTCAAATGGGTAGCGCCAGCCAGCCACACAGTGCAATGACTGTCCCCAAACACACGCGTGCGTCGTGTAAAAAAGCAACGACAGACGGAGCAATTTAATGTGACATTCATTCTTTGGAAGCAGCCGTAATGTCACTGGGCTTTTGGCTGAACCTCCGCTGACATTTATATATATATATATACGCTGTTATATAGCGTTGGTTCTCAAATTGGGCTCAGGAGACCCCCAGTCCCCACAGCAAAACAAGGAACAGTTGAACCATGTATGCCCTATTTGATACTTGATCAAATTTAACGAAAATAGCCGCAATACGTGGGCTTGTAAGATTGTCTATCTTCGCTCTGTTTGACCAGGTTTGAATATTTCTGCCTGAAATAGGTACACCCGATCGAAAGTGGTTAATTTCACAATTATAATGAAGTTAGACCAATGAGAGAATGTATAAGACTATTCGTATATAGGTGTCTCTCTCTCCCCACCTACAGTACAGACAGTTGTAGATTCAGATCTAACAACAAAAAACAAACCATCTTCTCTTATGGGGGTCCCTGGCACATGGTCTTCTCAAATGGGGGGTCTACAACCAAAATACGAGACGTTTCAATTCCGGGGGTCCTTGACCTTGAAATGTTTGAGAAGAACTGTTATTGAGGAAGTATACAGCTTCTGTGAAAACTCTTGCTATATGCTCTCCAGTTAAAAAAGTCGGCCAAATCAAATCACCCCTCGGTCCCAAATATGGGACCAGAGGACTTTTCTTTATTAGGTTATGACGTAATAAAGCTTGAGAGTGTACAGATGCTTACAGGTCCATTTCGTTCCATTTGTACACTCTCAAGAGTTGCAGACCATTAAAGGTCCATTTGGAAGGAACCCTGAGGGTTCCCCCACCACTTGGGAACCCACTTTGAGAACCTTTGCTTTAGGCGTTATTGGACAATCAGTTCCTTGAGACATATTATGCAAACGCTTCACTGGTGCAGGCACACACACACACACACACACGCACGCACGCACACACGCACGCACGCGCACATACAGTTCAAGTATGTGCACATACACATTGTCGCTGTCGTGCGGAAATCTTGTATGTCCAAAACTGTTAGAAAAAAAAGAACCTGTGTTTCAATGGATCCAATGTAGTTCTTATTTAGTAAAAAGCTCTCATTAATACCTTTCAATGGTTAAATATTTATAAAAACCCACAGACAGACTCCCTATATCATAGGCAAAATGTTTCTAAAATAGCAGATAGAGCTGCTATTTGTCACTGTTCACACTGTTATAAAACAAAATATGAAATAGGACATTCATTTATGAAGAAAAATATGTACGTACAGTATATAAAAAGTCAAAATATGGAGATACAAGGTTTCTGCCCGACATCGACGTCGTACGCATGCAGAGAAGCATAGAAACACAGAGGTGATGTCTGGTAGAGTCCTCTCTCTGCCATAAATCTGATACATCAGCTCCTCTATTATGACATTAAACCCATCATAAGACATTTATCATATCCAGCAGAAGACAGTAACACAAACAGAAAGACGGCACTTAGCCACTTAAGCGCCAGTTTACGTTCTGTCGTACGATGGCGTCACGTGGTTGGAAGTGGTTTGAGTGTGTCGTCGTGTTTCTCTGTATGCAAGCCTTTATATCTATCCCGGTGTGTCTGTGTCTGTTAGCCTGTCTGTCACTGTGTCTGTAAACGGCCAATACATAGTCCCTCCGACGTCAGAAAATCTCCCGTTTCGCAAAGGCTTCCCGAACTAGAGTTCGGATAGTCAGGACATCTGGAGGTGCACGGGTTCCGAGGGAAAGCCCTTCCGAAGCTCGGAATGACTTCAATTCGGAGTTATATCACCTCCCTTTCCGAAGAAAAGTTTGGTCATCGGACGGAGTAATGCATTGCGCCTTAGCCTGCATGTCTCCTCGGTTAGCACTGTGTCTGTTAGCCTGTCTGTCTGTCAGCCTGTATGTGTCTTCTGTTAGCGCTGTGTGCCTGATGGGCTACAACTACTTTAGTTGTGTCCATTTTACAGCGTCCCACTCAACGTCCTCTGTGTCCCTGCATCTTAGGTCTCCAACATGTGTCATCCTCTAAGTACCATTTTCATAGACAATCAACGTTGTTCCCGAATAGAGGATTCCACACAACGCATAAGTATATTTCCTCTCATTTAGAGGCGTGACGTTTCTTATAAGAATGTAACCCTTTTTAAACCAGACTATTGTTCTTGTGGTGCCCTACTTTATTTCAAAGTGTTATTTGAATGTACAAATGCTGTGGCTGTATACAAAATTGATTATTTTAAATTCTCATCTTGTTTACTGCTTTATAAGAAGCACTACGGACAAGATTTTGCTCTTTAAAAAAGGTTGTAGTAGCTCCAAAGTCTGGATTTGAACCACCTAGTGCCTCAGATAGCCTGTCAACAGGTGTATTTTTATTTTTGCTACGTGTTATGAATGTCACAGACAAAGATTTGACACAGATATATGTGCTGCAGTGCATCATTTCAGGAGAGCGTGTTTCTAAACCCCTTAAATCCTACAGTGTACTTACTTATACTTAGTTGCCTACAGTATACACTTAGTTGAGCGGAGCTACAAGCTCACACTGCATAGTGAGCTTGTAGAGTAGAGGACTCTAGGGTTAAAGTGTTAACCAGTGTGCCTTAGCCTGTTGCTTGTATTTCTGGTTTACAAAGACAAAAATATGGTCACTGAATTCTACAAATCCAAGTGAAGTTACAAGCACCTATAATGTCAATGGCCTATGAGTTAGTTAGTTGACTCGGGTCCCCCTGGGTGCTATACTTGGTCCGCTCCTTTTTTTCAGTCTACACCAAATCTCTTCGCCCGAAAATGGCTGGTCTACAAGCTCACAAAGTGTCTAGTCGCGACGTGTTGTGAGCTTGTACTATATCGGCCATTTTTGCCGAATCTTTGTCCCCAAATAGGGACGCTAGGTTTCATGTCGTTAAGTGTCTTGACTTTAACCACTTAAACGCCTGGCATCCTTATTGTGGCTTTCGCAGAAAATAGTCTTATCGGCTATTTTCAGCGAAAGCTTCCCCACAATAACAGAAAACACTAGTAGAGAGCCCTGAGAGACTCCGGCAAACCATAGGGGGTTTAACGGCTAAGAACCCCTTGCAAAAACTCTAATAATCTTCAGTGCTTTGCGTGATGCCATGTGTGATTTAGAGTTGGGGTCAATTGCCTCTGTGGTTCATCTGATAGGAATTGTCGGGGTCCATGTTTGGGCCCCCCAGGGGTCAATGTTTGGGGCCCCCAGCCCGACCTTGCAGCCTGTAGCTCTGTTCAGAACCCACTGCCTTGATGATGTCTTTAATGTATTATAAGAAAATTGTTAATTTATCTTTGTAAAAATGTGACATGTTAAAAAAAAAGAAAAGAAAAAATGTAAAATATGTTTGTAATTTAAAATAAACACTTTTGTATCAGAAGATGATGAATAAAAACTTTTTGGTTTTAAACTTGACAAGTGAGCTTGACTTTACTTTGCTTTTGGCATAGGTACTGTAACTACAACCTGTCTGCGTGCTTGTGCTTATGTACAAGTGCACGTACAGTATGAGTCTGTTTTAAATGCATACATTTAAAATATCAACTATTTTCTCAGTGATTATTGTACAGATTACGTTTACATTTAATAGAATGATTGAAAAGCAGTTTTTAATGTAATTTGTATCAATGAATCAACATGGATTATGTTTCTTTTTTGTAATCAACGCAATTTATTAGTCTGATTCGTCACGCAACAACTAGGAAAAATCTAAATGCTCACGACATTGCATTGTGAGCTTCTGAGCTATTTTCGCTATTTTGGAACCCCCCCTTCCCCAAATCAATTATTTTATTAAAATCATTAATCAATTATGTTTTATGATAAATACAATTGATTAGTTTGATTGACTGTTGCAGCCCTACATACATAACTCAAATGAATATGTTGGTGTGAAAATAACACCCTGCATGTCTGATCTGAGAAGAATGGATTTCTAGGTCATAGAAAGAGGCTTCCTGTGCTGCCAGTGAGTTGAACAATGCTGCCACCTACTGGCTGACTGTCAAAATGCATTTTAAAAGGAAGTTTAACAACCTAAGATCCCATTCTTAAAGGGATATTTCACTTTCAAAAACACTTTTGGTCATTTTATCGTCTACTCAGGTCTTTGTGAGCCCCCAAGACAGTTTTTAAGTTGCTCTATTCAGTATTTAGATATTTGATATTCATTTTATCAGACACGCCCCCTTCCTATACGAACCCATTGTAACTTCAAACTCCATTTTAACCATGTTAGATTCATCGAAAACACCGGTCCTTGGTCCTGGTGACTCATCCTGCCCTCCTAATACGTGAGGGGGCCGTGTTTTTCCGATTATTTTTTTCATTTATTTTATTATTTTTTTTTATTGTATTTTATTTTTTTCATTTTCAAAAAAAAATATTAAAAATAAATGAAAAAAGTAATTGAAAAAACACGGCCCCCTCGCGTATTAGGTGAGCGCTATGAGTCACCAGAACCAAGGACGGGTGTTTTTGATGAATCTAACAAGCGAAAGCTTTCTCCACAATACGGATGCTGGGGTTTATTGTGGTTGAATAAAATTGACCTGAATTACAACTGTACTTGGACCGCTTTTTAACCTTCTAAATCTCTTCCCTTCACCTAAAATAGCTGATCTACAGGCTCACAACCATAGACATATAAAGGTACACGCCTCCTCTGGCTCTGAGGCGTATGTATGGCGGGCGCGCTTCCGCTTCCGGGGGGCAAGCTGGAAACTTCCACGTGCGTCACAGAAGGGGGCGTTTGGTAGACCAATCAGAGACAGGTGGGGGCGGGACAACTAGATTCTGACCAGTCCTGGAAAAGACGTGTTGTGATTGGCCAGTAGTCAACGCGCTGTGATTGGCCAGTACCCGTGCCACCCGGAAATATGGCGGCCACCATACGAAACAGATCGCTCCAACGAACTGCAGAGGCCAATGAGGTATCTAGGTTTCTATATGTGAGCGGGTCCAGTGCTTTAGGCATCAAGTAGGCATTTTTCATTTTTCATTTTATTACAGATTGTTGAAGTACAGAATATAAGCTTTCATATGATGTATCATTCATTGAAATTGGAACACATTTGAAGAAGATGTGACCATTTTAATCTTGTTATCTATAATAGTCCAAACTGAGATAATCCCTCCTAAAGAATTTCCACTTCTAGCACCTCTCAGCTCCAGGTAATGGGCGTGAACAATGGGTAATTTATTCAACCTAGCCACTCCTCTAATCACTCCCCCATTGACACCTTTCAGTCAGCTGTCCACCATATAGAAATTTGATGCAACACAATTACATTTTTTAAAAGGTATTTTTTACTTTACTGGAGTATTTCCAATACTTTAACTTCTACTCCACTACAGATCAGAGGAAAATATTGTACTTTTACTCCACTACAATCATTTTAAACTTGAGTTACTAATTACTTTGCAGATATAAATTATTACATTATAAAACATACATTAACCACTTTAGCCCTATTTTATACATAGTCTATTTGAAAATAGCTGATCTACAAGCTCACAATGCGCATTGCGACGCGTTGTGAGCTTGTAGATCAGCTATTTTCAAACATTTTAGTACTTATACTTTAGGTACTTTAAGTACATTTTGATACCAAGACTTTAGTACTTTTACTTTGATTGAACTCAAGTAACATTTTGAGCACTTTTACTTGTAACAGAGTATTTTTATATTGTGGTATTGCTACCACCGAGTGCTTCTTCCACCACTAAATTTGACCCACTGGTAGTCGACTAACAGTCGAGGGTTACCTATTAATAATGAAGACACGACCAGCTAGGTCCTGGATTAACTCCAACCTGGTGTTTGCACTCTCCATTTACAACCCGTACATCTACATAAACGTTCAGATTTCAAATATAAAGTGCTTATCTCATGGCCACGGATGTTACCATTAACTTCGGGTGGGTCTAAGTACCCGTATCTTCCATATTGTTCAATAAAAAGCATTTTAATCTGATTTGCGGCCATTTTCTCATAGAGTTATAACGTATCAGGAGTGCAATACACCCCCCAACCAATACGGCCGTGTAGTTGAAAAACAACGGAGACAATGGCCATCAATCGGATCAAAATGCTTTTTATTGAACAAAACGGAAGATACGGGTACTTATGAGGGCCCTTACATAATTATAACACCCGTGGCCATGAGATAAGCACTTTATATTTTAAATCTGAACGTTTATGTTGATGTACGAGTTGTAAATGGAGAAATGCAAACACCAACTGTACGTTCAGCCATGACGCTTGACCGCGAGCTAAAAATGCTAAGCTCCTAGCCTAGCTCGTTATTCCACCGTTGTTTTGTCCACATCTTCAGTGAAATACTTCAATACGAACGTCGTGGGGCCTGTTGTTTAGCTGGGGCTGCCCTCAGAGCTGCTGTGTTCGCCACAATGTTATTATTGATAATAGAACTACATTCTGTCCCGAAAAAGACTAACGCAATACTGGCCGTTTCGGCGCTTCCCACCGTGGTGAAGTTAGTTTCAGCCTCAGGTTGAATATTCACCCAGTGGCTATTACTCCAGTAAAGTAAAAAATACCTCAAAATTGTACTGAAGTACAATACTTGAGTAAATGTACTTAAGTTACGTTACACCACCACAGAGAGGAGTGATACTGATGGGCGGGGATTAGGCTTGTAACCGGAGAACAATGGGCCAACAACCAACCAAAACCACTCACATGCTAATGTTGTCCCTGCAAGTTAAAACCACTCCCCGCCCCCAAAAGACCGACAGAAACACACAGAAACACTCCTGTTTTTGTAATGTAATTTAAACCACTTAATGATTCTAAAACGCCTATCTTTTGGACTATAAACCTTCTTCAACATTCGAACTGTGTTAATATAGAAAAAAACGAAAATCACAAAAAAAAAAAAAAAAGTTTAAAAGCTATTTTCTAGTCTTTGTCAATGGGCGACATGATGCCCTAAACACCAGACCTGGTCACATATCTATGCTCACAACACGTTGCAACGCGACGCATTATGAGCTTGTAGATCGTCTATTTGTTGGCGAACATTCCACCCAGAATAAGCATGCTGGGGTTAAAGTGGTTTAGCCTGGTAAACCCTCCCTCCGGAAATCTCATTTCCATTTGATTTCAGGAGTGAGTCTGGCCTGATCGCCCATTCTGCAATATTGGCTGTGAGCGCCAAACGGACGAGCCTATCAGCGTCGTCGCACATCGTTCTGTGATTGACAGCGACAGTTGGCCAATTAGGTGGCGAGTTCGAGTGAGCCCGAATGGCACCGAGTGCAGCCTGAAAGCAGCCGACAAAACACGAACGGCAGCCATCTTTTCTGTCCGCTATTTCCTCCGCTGTTTTTTTTACTTCAAAAAGCTCTCAAACTTCTATTTTGAGGCACGGAATTTACTTATAAGATATCGTTTGGATAGAATTTAGTTGTTTAACTTCATATTATATGTGGTCAATTAATCATGACAGAGTCTATTTAAAAATACAAAATTCAGAGAACCGGCCGGGGCGGGGAGTGACACACATGTATCCGAATAAGGCAACCTATTTTGGGCATGGCCGTCTCAAAAGTCCCGTTGCGTCACATTAGTCTGGTGAACTGCTGATTGGCTGAAGGGGAAAAATTATCATTGGCTGAAGGGGTTGTCAGTCAACGGGATTACTCCCGCCCAACTCCAGCCCACAGCCAATATTGCAGAATGGGCGATCAGGCCAGACTCACTCCTGAAATCAAATGGAAATGAGATTTCCGGAGGGAGGGTTTACCAGGCTAAAAGTGGTTAAGACAATAAACAAGAATATGATAATGCATAGTACTAGGGCCAAGAACTGTATGAATACATAATTGAGACAATTGTGAGGCAATATGCAGTAAAGACAGAGAGTGCAGACAGAGAGGAAGAGAGACTGACACAGATGCATCCCTCTTTCACTCCAATTAGCTGTAATTTGGTTTATTTTGGTTTAGAATTACATTTGGTATACACTAGCCTGTAATTTGAAAGCACAAGGGTGACATTCAAACTGCATCCGGAGACACTGATTAACCCTCTGTGTGTGTGTGTGTGTGTGTGTGTGTGTGTGTGTGTGTGTGTGTGTGTGTGTGTGTGTGTGTGTGTGTGTGTGTGTGTGTGCGTGCGTGCGTGCGTGCGTGCGTGCGTGCGTGCGTGCGTGCGTGTGTGTGTGTGTGCACACGTGCCACACTCAATCAGATTCCCATGTTCCTTTGGCCTTGGTGTACAGTATGTGAAGTGGTGGAAAGCAACTTTGTACTTTTACTCAAGTACTGTAATTAATTCGAAGTTTGAGGTACTTATTACTTTATTTTAGTATTTCCATTTTTCAAAACTGTATACTTCTACTCTACTACATCCCAGTGGCAGATATATACTTTTTTACTCCCATTACAATTATTGGAAAACCTCAGTTACAAAATACTTTGTATTTATTCTAAATAGATTTAAAAAATAGCTACAAGCTCACAACATGTCACATTGCGGCGTGTTATGAGCTTGTAGATCGGCTATTTTCATATGATTTTGACACCTTTTGAAAACATAAAACGGCTACATTTGGTGTATACAAAAAACAAAAAAAACAACAACTCAGGTCCAGTTTGCTGGAGGGTTTAAGTAGTTAAAGCCTCACTATGTAACTTTTTTAATTAATTACATGTAATTTTGTACAATCTGTATGGTAGAGTATCGTCACCTTATTAAACTAATGGCCTAAGTCATTTTTTGAGGAAATGATATTTTTGCCTAAATCAGCTCCTCATGACACTGGCCACCTCTGGTAAAATCGCCCAACTCCTAATTGAAAAGGATCATGCTGTTCACTCCCCTTTTAGTATAAAACACGCCCCTTTTAGTATAATGGCCTAACTCCCTAGTGTGACTTAGGACAAAATAGGCCTTTTGTTTGGCCTAAGTCACATGTTTTTGTGACTTAAGCCAAATTATTTACTGATTTAGGCCATTTTGTAATTTGTTTTGCTTTTTATTTTGGCCTAAGTCAGATTTAATCCTATTTAAACCTATTTCAATCTCTTATGTTACATAACTGACAGACAGTGTTATTTCTATTTAAATAGTCATAATTTGTTATAAACATTTTGGGTGAAATGATTAAGAAATATCATATAGTTTTGTTCTGGATCAGTTTTTAATTTTTCCTGAAAACCTTGAAAAAATGACTTAGGCCATTAGTTTAATAAGGTGACGGTATGCTAAGGTAACCAGACACTTCGCCCTAAAACCATTTCGCCCCCGTTTTTGAGCGGACATTTCGCCCACCCCCAGACATTTCGCCCGGACATTTCGCCCTCCCCAGACGTTTTTCCCAGACATTTCGCCCACCCCCAGACATTTCGCCCGCCCACCTCCAGACACTTCGCCCAGACATTTCGCCCTGCAATTATATTGTGCATAGCTCCGTTTACAACTTGTTCTACTGTTTGATTGATGGCAGTTTGCATAGGAAAAGGTACAAACGCCTTAACTGATCACCAGCTATCTGTGTACTTTAATTGCTTTAATTGGCGGCAGATGGCCCATTCCGCACCTCCTGGATCTAGGTCTATTGAAATTTCAAGACAAAGGAATGGAATGTGACCTGCCTCTGTGATGCATCTGTACTGTAATGACAATAACAGAATAGCAGAATAAAAAGTATTGCAAATGTAAATGTTCCTTTTCTCCTATCTTAGCGTGTGTGTGTGTATGACTCCTGGCAAACCTGTTCACCGCTGCTGCATGTCAGAAGTCATCTCCACTGTTCCTATGTCATGAGCAACAGACACCGTTGGCTTGTTTTACAAATAGGCCTAAAACATGTCTACAACCCAGTCCAGAACTGACAGAATACAAACATTTAGATTCTGCTGGATCTTCGTCTGAGGAATCAAGCATGACACGTAAATCAATCAAACAATGCACTGAAAAACAGGCCACTGAGTCGATAATATAATCTATCCCCAGCCTAAATTGTTGTAATTGTTAGATTTGGCTTGAATCATTCTTTCTGAATGATTACACTTGAAAACAAATTAGATTTAGGAATGTTATTCCTAAAGGCTTCAGAAATGAATAAAAAACATAATGATGCATGGACAGTTTAGCTATATCCTGTCTTTTGATTGGCATTTTTGTTTTTTATTTGCTCCGCAGTCACAGCGGTATATATTATCTGTTATTTGTGTGCAATTTGATAAGTCTGACTGCAGCACCCAGTCAGGTTTACACAATAAAATCCAGAGTTTTGATTTAACTCTGGGAGTGTAAAAGACCCTCAAAGCTAGCTTCTTCTCTCTGAGGTCACCAGCCTCAGCACCTGTTTGATGTCCTCGCCGTCAATTTGCAGCAATCATTGCAGACTTGATTGGCCCATCTCAATGGCTGGGCTTGAATAACTGGAGGAGGTGTGAGCTTGTAGATCGTGTGGGGAGGGGGTCGGTCAAGTGGTCATTAGAGGTGTTGGTAGGTGTTGGGAGGGGGGTTCTTCTGATACTTTAGTAGGGGGTTATGATACTTTAGTAGAGATCAATGAATGAGAGAGAATGTAGTGGGTTATGCTATGATATTGTGCCCCCACTTCTGGTTAGTACTGTAGTTACTTCAAAACAAACTAATTCTCCTTTTTTTGTCCTCTTGTTTTACAAATAGGCCTAAAACATGTCTACAACCCAGTCCAGAACTGACAGAATACAAATGCCCCTGTATTGCTGATTGTTCAAGATAATTTCAGTAACTGTTGAAAACGGTGTTCAAAACAGTGTTAATGTATAATATAATACAATATAATACATGTGAAAAATTGTATTTTTTTAAGAGAGGACTGTATGGTTATAGGGGTTGAGGCTATGTCCACCACAGGTTATAGAGCATGTATTCAAAGATCACACTTGATGGCAGTTTATGGGTTTCATGTAGAATGGTAGTTGGCAGGTAGCCTACAAACATACACACACACAGATCAATTCTGATACAATGAACTGTTACCACATGAACTAATATTGCACTATAAAGACATAAACTATAAACTCACTTCGTCAAGAACGCATTCTTAGGTGCATATGTTTGTGTGCACCTATATAATTCAATGTGATTGTCAGCAGTGAGAACTGATGATTAATGTTGCTAGATTTTGCAAGAGAAATAAGCAACTAAACAAGGTATATGAAAACTAGCCCCAAAAGAGGCCACATGAGTGCTAAAGCCTGTATATTGGTAGGTGTTGTGATCTTGTAGATCTGCTATTTTCGAGAAAATGAATATATGTGGAAATATATATATATAATACAATACAATATAATATAATAGCAAAACGCATCACATTCTCTCTCATTCATTGATCTCTACTAAGTCAATATCACCATAAGGTACATTTGGGACTTAGCTTTTTTTTTTTTAAACTGTGCTTTTCCATTTAACTTTTTACTCATTGTATTAAGTGGATGTTGTACTGTTAGAAATGCATGTTGGTCAAGCTACCACACCTTTTATGAATTAACTGCAAGCAGACAATATACATGCAAACAGTAAAATATGTCCAAATTCAAAGGGTGGACAATGACAGGGTCAGTTTTAGGATTTAATTGGTACATGTTGGACCTTCTGTTAGCAACTTAGCTCAGTTAGCAAGGTGACTCCATACTTTTTTAACAGATATATTTCAAATTTCAGAAAAGTTTTTATATTCATTGATATTTCAGTATGACAGAGTGGACATGCTAAGCTTGTACTGGATTGACCACTTGACCCCCCCCCCCCCCCACACTTCAGTAAGTGGTCCCCTGCCACTTCCTGGCCCAAGGTGTGAAATGGGTGTGTCTTGAAATGCCCTTTAAAAGGCAGTCCACCACCAGCACCAGTACAACAGTACAGTGAAGACAGTACAGTGAAGAAAGATGCCACGACAACAGAGAGCTACCAAGACGCCAGCTTGCTTCTCTGACTTTGTTCAGCCTTCGACACAGCAGCGGAAAGCCAACAGACAACAGAGAGCTACCAAGACGGCAACTCGCTTCGCTGACTCTGCTGGGCCGGGGCCAGCCGTGCCTGCCACAGTACCAGAAGCTGTGCTGGCCACGGTACTGGAACCAGAAGCTGTGCCTGCCGCAGTACCAGAAGCTGTGCTGGCCACGGTACTGGAACCAGAAGCTGTGCCTGCCGCAGTAGCTGAACCCGAGGAAGCTGAAGTAACTGAAGCTGAAGCTGAACCAGCCATTGTACCAGAGCCTGCAGGAGCACAAGCGGATGAACTTCAGTATACCATCATAGAGGGCGGTACAACGCGTGGTGGCGTGCTGCTGGTTGACAGCGATGGTTTCCGATACGTCTGTAAGAGCAAAGGAATCGGGAAAACATCCTGGCGCTGCCATGTACGAGGAAAGACGAAGTCGAAGCAATGCCCTGCTACAGTTAAGCAAGTTGGAAACGTTTACACACCAGGACCACATGACCACAACCATGAGGGAACCCCTGGCGTTGAAACTAAGATCAACATCTTCAAAAAGGTCAAGGAACTCTCTCTGGAGAATGTCTACAGATCAGCTGAAGTCATCGTGGAGGGTGTGGTGAGGCAGGACTTGGACGAAGATGCGATGTGTTGTGTCAATCAAATTCATATGGCCAGAAATGCGAATAGACACCGCCAGAAACACAGGCCTGCAGATCCAATCAGCTCCGACTTTGAATTGGAAGAAGCTCACATACCAGAAGGATTTCTGCAGAAGGACATCACCGTTGAAGGGGCACGCCATCTCATATTCGCCACAACCAAGCAACTGAGGCTCCTCCAGACTGTAAAGCAGGTGTTCCTGGACGGCACATTCAAAGTGGTGAAAAAACCTTTCACTCAGCTTTTTAGCTTTCACGGGTTTCTGACGGATGAGGATGAAAAGTCTGTCAAGCAAGTGCCTCTGGTTTACATCCTAATGTCACGCATGCGCAAGCGTGACTACGTTGCAGTGTTCCAGGCCATCAAGGACCTGGCCCCTAACCTGAACGACGACGGCATGGAGATGGTGACAGACTTTGAGAGAGCTATTTGGAGCGCTGCACGCAAGGTGTTTCCTGGCATGGTTGGCCACGGATGTAGTTTTCATTGGGCTCAGGCTGTCTGGCGTAATATCCAGCACCTGGGCTTGGCAGTGCCCTACAAAACCAACCCAGATGTCAGGAAATACATAAAGCAACTGCTTGCCCTTCCGTATCTCCCTGCCCATGAGATTGAAGGAGCATTCAATCTCCTCACATTGTCTGCCACAGAACTGCTAAAACCCCTGACTGAGTACATCAAATACACCTGGATAGATGGCCAGTGGCCACCAGAGAATTGGAGCGTGTACAAACGTGCCATTAGGACGAACAATGACGTGGAAGGATGGCATCACAGGCTAAACCGGCACGCAGTGCGAGCAAACTTGCCGATGTATATGCTTGTAACGTTGCTGTATAAGGAAGCTGACCATATCCCCTACCAGATGCGAATGGTCTCAGAGAACCAGCTACGCCGCTACCAACGGAGGGCAACTAAGCAGACCGAGGGCAATTTGGCCCAGTTATGGAAGGCCTTTGAAAGGAACCAGATATCCGTCATGCAGCTACTGAAGAAGGCATCTCGCCCTATCTCCCTCCCAGAGCAACCCAGTGACACCTGTGGGACAGTAGCACAGAACAGAACTTTTTTTTGTATTTTTAGACATTATCTTTGAAAAAAAAAACATGTTTCTTATTTTTTACATTTGTAACTTTTTTTTACATCTGTACTTTTTGGAAACTAACGTTTTCTTCTATTATTATTATTACAGTTCAGATACATTTGGCACTACAGTTATGTCATAATAACTGTGTTGACCTGTTCTCTTTTATTTTGTCAATAAACTGATATATATTCCTACATTTGACCTATTTTGTTGTGTTGCTTTCATATGGATCTCTTCCCAGATAGCAAAATATGGTTATTCAACGTTGAATTATAGTGGTTAGGGTTGATTTTTGGTTACGATTGAAGACTGATGGCTTTTCAACATTGAATCACTGTTGTATTGCAGTGCAAAATTCAATGATTGAAATGCCAACATTGAATCAGCGTTTAATCTATGGTGCAAATTCAATGATTGTGATGCCAACATTGAATCAGCGTTTTATCTATGGTGCAAATTCAATGATTTAAATGCCAACATTGAATCAGCGTTTAATCTATGGTGCAAATTCAATGATTGAAATGCCAACATTGAATCAGCGTTTTATCTATGGTGCAAATTCAATGATTGAAATGCCAACATTGAATCAGCGTTGAATCTATTGTGCAAATTCAATGATTGAAATGCCAACATTGAATCAGCATTGAATCTATGCTGTTTGCCTTTTTCTTTTCTTTTTTCTTGATGGGGGGAGGGGGGGAGGCACACCCCTCCTCACACCCCCCCTCCCCCCATTTAATGATTGAAATGACAACATTGATTCAACGTTTTATCCATGCAGTTTGCCGTTTTCTTTTCTTTTTTTCTTGTTGGGGGGAGGGGGGGCAACCCCCTCCTCCCCCTCCCCCCTCCTCCCATTTAATTATTGAAATACCAACATTGATTCAATGTTGAATCTACACTGTAAAATCCAATAGCTATCTATACTTAAATAAATATAAGTTAGCTTTACTCATTTGTTACAATACTAGGTTTAATCAAGTAACGTGTACTAAAAAATACAATTTACTTATTGTTATTAAGTAAAGACATCTTTGTTTACTTGCCCAGAATCAGTAACATTTAATTGCACTGTGTTTAGTACACTCTTAAAAATGCTGGGTTATTTCTATAAACACATTGCTGGGTTGATTTGGCTGGGTCATAATTATGGGTTATTTGGGTACTGTAAACTGATGGGTCAAAGGGGTTATTAGGGCTTCAATTGCCTGCCTGGGTTATTTTTAACCCAGAGGTTGCTTTATTCATTTTCCCACTTGTGAATCATTCTGATACCTTCTTTTTGTCACTTCTCACATGAAAACACAAGGTACGTAACCTATATTTTATCACTATATTTGACCTATATTCATATAATGAGGGGGATCATTATAGGGATCTGTATTAATTGTAATATGGTACAATACTGTGCAAAGTATACACTGTAACAAATTTCTGTAATTTCTACAGTAAAAATGTACAGTAATTTACTGTTCTGTCATTTTACAATGTTTAACTGTATTTTGCAATGCATCATGGGAAAAAAATCATTACAGAAACTTGAACATCATCATCATTATCAGTTATTATCATCATTATTAATTGTATCCTTCATCTTCTTGTTTATGCCCCAAAATGACTGAAGAGCTGATCGATAATCCATTGTCCGATTGTTTCGGCGCACCCTAGGGGCCGAGACAATAGTGAAAAACTGTTTGAAAGGAGTAAAAACTAAATTGGACACCAAATTCTGGGTCAGCGCGTCGCCCCGAACGCGAACATATAACTCCCCTAACACACGGCCTTACCGTTCTCCTTAATTGGCTAGGGTCCAATGTCAAGTTATTATATGCGCAATAAAGCAATATATCTCGATACGATACGTTTTTCGAATCCGCCTTTCGGATATGTTGTACAGCTTGCCAAGACGCACACGTGGATGTCTTGTTTGTCCCGGTACGACACTCCTAAGTTGACCTCCTACACTATCGGAAGGCACATGGAGTCTTAAACCTTAAGACCATACCAAAGGACAAAGTCAGAAAAAAAAAAGTGCCGTACTGGGACAAACAAGACATCCACACGTGCGTCTCAGCCAGCTCTACAACATATCCAAAAAGTGGACCCTAAGTCCTTATCGTATTCGAGATATTGAGCGAGATAGCGAAGCCGTAACCATAGACAATTAAGGGATAATTAAATCATGATTTGATATGAGGGTTTGATGATTTCAAATTTTAGCATTATTTTACATGTAGATTTGGAAAAAAAATATATCGGGGTTATCACGGGCCTGGAACACCCTAAAACCAACCAGAAAGTGGCCTTTTGAGGCACTTCCTGTTTTCCGAGAAAAATATAACTTACATATTTGGAATCAGCGTCATCACATTAGTCTAAAGCCAGAGTATCGAAGAAAAATACAATTTCTAAAAATGTAACGAGGGTTGACCTTTGCAGTCTTTTCGCTGAACTTTGAGCTTTATCAGTGTCTAAAAAAATCAAGGCTGGTGCCAAAAAATCTGGCTTACTCTCAATATGGATGGAGAGAAGTTTTAGATTTTTAAAAAATATCTGGAGCGATTAGTTCCAGATTTTGTGCTCAACAAAATCTGTTTTTTATTCAAAAGTCAACGTCCAATCTTTTTGGTGAGCTTTTGTATTTCCCAAGGTCATAGAAAATCGAGACCTATCCCATTCGATTCAGCGTCCTTTTCTAAGTCTGAAAAAGTTTTTTTTAATTTAAAAATAAAATATTTAAAAAAAATGTGAGAAAAGCTAGACTTTGAACTATTTCAAAAATCTTTAACTTCTTATTAAACAATTCTAGACTATTGTTTAACCTACCATTCAACTCTAAATCATCTAAATAAGAGGGTTGAAGGGTCAAAATAAAATAATGATAATAATAATATGTTTGTGAAAAAAGCTTCAAGTTTATGAAACTTTAACGCTTGTTTAAGCCACTTTTTAAGGGTCATACAAAATCAAAACCTAGCCCATTCAATTCAGCGTCCTCTTCTGAGTCTGAAAACATGTTTTTTAATTAAAACAAAATATTTTAGAAAAATGTGAGAAAAGCTAAACTTTGAACTATTTCAAAAATCTATAACTTCTTATTGCAGATCGGCTATTTTCTTTTTTTCTCTCTTTCTTATATTATTTGACAATTTGGCCAATGTTTGACCAGTTTATAGTATAGTTTGTTGATTACTTGTATTACAGTCTTTTTCTTTGATTTGTTTTCATTTATTTTCTAAGGTATTAAAATTATTACTTAAATTGTCAGGGTCTCGACCCACAGGTTGAGAACCGCAGACATCCTTCATGCACAAGGCGGACAGTGTTGCCAGATTTTGCGATAGAAATAAGCAACCAGGTCTATGGAAATTAGCCCAAAAGAAGCAACTATGACTAATTGAAAATAGCCAATCTACAAGCTCACAACGGGTTGCGATGCGACGCGCTGTGAGCTTGTAGATCTGCTATTTTAAAACAAAACTCTTATCTGGAAGAAAATGTGAAACATTTTAATACGAATCTTGTATTGGGGGTCCCCCCTGGCATAACATGTGTTCAGATGGGGGTCCGTTGATTGGATAATAGCCTACATATTAATCTGGGGGTCCTTGACATGAAAATGTTTGAGAACCACCACTGGTTTAAACGACAGTAAGGAAGCAAGCCCAAAAAACTTCACAGAAAAAGAAGCCCAAAGTCGCTTATAATAAGCGGATATGGCAACACTGAAGGCGGAGCTTGTTAGTTTTGAAATCACACCGGAAGGCACAGGCGCGGACTGGCCATTTGGCGTACCGGGCAAATGCCCGGTGGGCCGCTGGGCCACTGGGCCACTGGCCCCAAAAAAAAAAAAAAAAAAAAAAATTTTTTTTTTTTTTTTTTTTGAAAAATATTTTTGCTCCCGTTTTAGGATTATTACGGTCATTTCCGGGTCGCGCGGCCCAATTATTAGTTACGTTAATGTTTGGGCTGGGATGCTTTCCAGCAGGGGCCTCAGTGCGGCTGCAGAGTTCATGTGCAGGGCTGGGCTGAAGCAGTGAAACGGCCCCCCCGCGTTGACAAAACGCCCCCCCCCCCCCCCCCCCGTTGACAAAACGGGGGGGGGGGGGGCCGGTTCGGACCAAAATGCCAGGGCTGAATTTTGGTCCCAGTCCGGCCCTGGGAAGGCAGAGGAAACGGCTGTTGGCTGAGAGATTTATTTTTCAAACCGGGGTGCTTTCGTGTTTACTGTACTAGATAACAGGTAAGTTTAATTAGTTTATGGAATTAAAATGTTATCCAAACACGGTCGTACACGGTTACATGAACTAACACGTTCATGTAACCGTGCACGACCGAGTTTTAGCCATGGTTCACACGACGCTCGTCCTTTCACGAGCCTCATAGCCGGAATTTCAACCTGTTTTTTGCACTTTCAACCCGTACATCAACATAAATATTCATACTTCAACTATAAAGTGCTTACCGCACGGCCACGAATGTTACAATTTTAATCGGGTGTGTCTAAGTACCCGCATCTTCCGTATTGTTGAATAAAAGATATTTTAATCCGATCGGTGGCCATTTTCTCATAGTTGTAATGCATGTGTATAATGTAATACACCTCCCAACCGACGGTCGCGTAGTTTAAAGCATACAGAAAACTCGGAGAAAATGGCCACCGATCGGATTAAAATTACTTTTATTGAACAATACAGGAGGTACGGATACTTAGACCCTCCCGATTCAAATTGTAACATCCTTGGCCCTGGGCTAAGTGCTTTATATTTGAAATCTGAACGTTTATGTATGGGTTGTAAATGTAGAAAACGTCATGATATGATCATGTTTCAGGACTAACGGTTTATCAACCGCGTTTACATAGAAAGCAATGTGTTTGCACCATTTAATATAAATGTATGATGTTACAATGCGACCAGGCATCCTAAAACGTTAAAATATGATTCAACTTGTTAGTTGTAACATTAGCTCATCCCTTTGGTGAGGCCACATTTGTTTTGACTGTAATTATTATTTTATATATGAATCTTGTTTTTAACCTACAGTAAAAAGTAAAATAATTTAATTAAGAGACAGAGAGTACAAATGGTACCAATGTATCCTTAAGGAGAATAAATTAACATTGAGGATTTTAGTGTGCAGACAAATTTGGTAATCCGTTTTTTAACTTAAGTTTTGTTTTGCAGACAGTAGCTAACAAAAGCAGGTAATGTTTATCATCAAAGTGGGCTCCAGGGACCCTCAGGGGTCATTGGGGGGTTTCCATGTGGTTCCCAGCTAAATGAGATTATATAGCATGAAACTCAGTTTAACCACTTAAACCACTATAAATTGCCTATTTGAAAATGGCAGATCCACAAGCTCACAGTGCATGGTGATGCGTTGTGAGGGTGTAGATCAGCTATTAAAAAACAGTATAAACAACATTTGTGGAATATTTTTGAAACACTTTTGTAAATCTTGAGTCCTTAGCCAAGTACATACTAATTAGGGGGTCCTTGACATGAACATGTTTGAGAACCACTGATTTCATTTGTATAACATGAGTTCATTAATCAGTATGCATTGTGAAACACTTTGCCAAGTTCATCTGAAGAACTGGTTATCACACACCTTCAATTAACCCATTAAGACCTGAGGCCGATTCTACAAAATGTCTTCTAAATTTATTTGTTTTTAACTTGTGTTATTATGTCAGTGGTTCTCAAACTTTTTCATGTCAAGGACCCCAAAATGTATATGTATTTGGCCACAGACCCTCATCTCAAAATATTTTGTTCTAGGGACCCCCAGAAACAAAGATTTGAGTTAAAAATGTTCGTTAAAAATTCAAAGATTTGCACACATTTTCAAGATTTTTCTAAAATAACAGATCTACAAGCTCGTAGCGCAGCACTCGGTGCCACGCTATGAGCTTGTATATCTGCTGTTTTTGAGTAGCCAAAGTGTAAAATAATGCTTTTTAGGTCAAATCTAAAAATGACACAGAATCGAATGCACTTAAAAAGCGCATAACCATTCAGTGTTCAATTCAGGGATTTGAATCGTCATATATTTGTAACAATGATTACTGTCTCATTTCATCGTTCTTTGACAAACTTCTACCATCTATTTAACAGGCCGTCACCAAGAAAGCCCTTGCCTTAATTTGGATGGTACTACAGTTGGCAGTGGCTATGTAAGTCATCAATCAATCAACACAAAAAGGAGAACACTCCATACACACACACACACCTAAAAGAAATGTGCTCAAAGTTTTTCCTAGTGCACAGTCACACGCACATTTTTGGATTGCTCCTTAAAATCCCATGTAACCATCTTCATGGTTTACGCCAGGCAAATTTAAGCTGAACCTAATTGTCTCTTTTACAGGCAGCTTGGTACACACCTGGCCGGGGAAAAAAACCTGCTACAGACTTCCTGGAGGAGCGATTGAGGAACACCAGGAAGCGCATGAGAAGGCTGAAACGACCACACCACCAAGAACCAGAGGAACAGACCGTCCCTAGTACACCAGGTAATACTAATAACCAATGTTAATTATCCCCACCAGGCTAGATTGGACAGATGCAAGGGATTATATTTGCGGTCCCATGACTCTTCTGTCCATCATCTTCTAAAAACTAGTCTCAGGCACCGCTGGACCGATTGGCGACTTTTCACACACTCCAAGTAGGCCAGAACCTCAAATACTTGAAATCAGCTATAATGAATCTGTACTTATCATTCAACAGAATCTGATGTGCCTCCTGAAAAACTTATTGAAATGGTTGAATGGATGAAGGTCAATAGGTGTCCAGTGTCCCAGGTTGAGGACTACATGAATCAAACATCTCTACATGGAGGCAAGTGGATTCGCAGCAATGGAACTAAAGGCCTACCGGAAATATTGGCGTATAGTTCCCTAGGCTTGTAGACAATCCTGGCATGGTAATACATTATTTTGCTATTGCAGTTTTGCCTATTTGAATGATACTCTATTTGACTGATACTCTGCAATGCACTACAAGTTTATGTTTAACCACCTAGACCCTACAATATATACTTTGTAGACAGGGGTCCACAGGTTTCTACTTGGTCCACTCCTTTTTTCTCAAACTGTTGTCACACAATGGTGTGTTTATCAAAGAGCTTATCTACAATACCCTACTGCTTGCATACACTCTTATAAGTAGACTCATAAGTGATTTTATTTTAATTTTCTCATTTTACAATTGTTTATATAATGTTATGTTCTCTTCTGTGTAGACC
Source organism: Gymnoscopelus microlampas (assembly GCF_963454915.1). Taxonomy (NCBI): domain Eukaryota; kingdom Metazoa; phylum Chordata; class Actinopteri; order Myctophiformes; family Myctophidae; genus Gymnoscopelus; species Gymnoscopelus microlampas. The sequence continues at coordinate 5,775,891 of NC_139945.1, read as the reverse complement.
CAATCCTTCGATCTCCTAATCTCTCCACCTGGTGTGGAGAATTTGATTTGTGGGATTCCTCAAGAGGAAGAACTGCACACTTCAGGTGGGGGTTTCATTTAACATAATGGTTAAATAAACAATAATGAACTGTAACTATGTTTCTTAGCAGGTGCTGAGGTTATGAGTTGGGTCTCTTGGATTCTTTCCTGCTTTCTTCACTGTCCTCTGGTCATAGAGATTCTGAAGGGCAGAGCGCTTAGACCCCAAGGCGGTTACCCTCGGCACAACTTTGGGGTTTCACATAATGATATCTGGGTGGTTTTCTATCAGCTGACATGAAAAGCATTCTCTGACCGGGTCAGCCTGTGACTGAGCACTTGGTGTTCAGATAAAACTTGTATTCTGACCATGTGACATTGGTGTAAAATCACTCCTCTGTGTTTGTATAGGTGCACAACACATGCAGTTTGAGTCAGCCTGGGCCCTGACCAGAATCCCCTCAGCTACCTTCCTGCCAACACGCACTGTGCCCATCTTCATCTGTCTACAAGGACATCCGGGAACAGGTTAGCACCTTTTTACCCACGAATAACAGAGCAACATAAGTTTAGTTGGGAATTAACTGTCCAATTGAACTATCAGGGCGACATATGAAAATATGCTTTAGAGGAATGTCTGGTGCTGTATGCAGTTTGGAACCCAGGATGTAAGGTGATGGAGATCATTACACAAGAGGTGTATATATGGAGCTGACTAATTTGTTTGCTGATTCCATGATGACACATTGAGGTTAGACACTCCATAATTGGGCGTAGCTGCATTTGGAACTCCTTATATCAGGGGTCTTCAACCTTTTCAGGCCAAGGACCCCCTAACTGAGAAAGAGATGAAGAAGGGACCCCCACTATATATTACATAAAATTGTGTTGCAGATTAAAGCTTTTCATAGATGTTGGATTCATGTTAATGTGTATTGTCAGACATTTAACGACTTAAACCGTCAATACTTAGTAAACTTTCACTCTGTACTTGGTCTGCTCTTTTTCCCCTCTTTGCCGAAAATAGCCGATCTACAAGCTCGCAACGCCTCGCGCTGCGAGGCGTTGTGAGCTTGTAGATCGGCCATTTTCGGCTAAAGTTGTCCGTAGAATAGGGATGCTATTGTTCAAGTGGTTTGTATAAAGAAACAATGATCTTATCACAGAGATTTGGCCGACCCCCTGTAGCAACTCTGAAGACCCCCTAGGAGTCCCAGACCCCCTGTTGAAGACCCCTGCCCTGTTATGGCTGACTCATGATGACATGAGCGTGGCATGGGGGATCTCCTGTAAGCCAATTTTAATATAGGTAATTGTCTGATCACAGTTATGAGAAAAAGCGTTCATCTGTATACATTTATCTATTGAAGAATAGTGAAAATAGCAGATCTACAAGCTCGCAACATCTCGCAAAGTGATGTGTTGTGAACATGTAGGTCGGCTACTCTCACTATTTTTCAACATTTTTAAATGCCTGGCCTGTTCTGGCCATAGTACATAATGGTATTATTGGCCCCGGTCATTGTCAGTCATTTCTTTTTTGTTTACAAAGCCTAAAAGTCGGAACCGAAATGTAATTCGTCCAATGTTTAATGCCAAAACGGTTACATTGTTGATCATAATTATTTGTATGACAATTAACCAAATGTTTTCCTAATTTACACACTTTTTCAAATGTATTTAGTCACTGTATTTTGTTCTGTGGTTTGCTGTGTTGTAGGCTTATGCTGAGTTTAACAGGATCGCCACCACACACCTAGAGACAGACTTCTTTGATGCTCTGGATCGCTATACACCACAATTGGTCACTATCTTAAAGTCCAAGAAAGGTGCCATTAGAGATAAATTATCCGGAATTGTGCAGCAAATTGATGGGTAAGTCTACAACATGCTTCTTATATTTGTAATTATCATGACTAAGTTTATGTACAACCTATTACCCCAAATAGTACTTATGCTTCCCGGCTGTATTACAGAGTGTTAAAGTATTGCTAACTATTGATCGTTGTTGATAACTAAATGCTGTGGATTGTACTATTTTTAAATCACATCTCCAATCAGCAACTGTTCTCTGCAACTGTTCATCAAACATATATTGTGGTGTTTCATGCTGTAACTGTACTGTAACTTGTGATGGTCAGATCTTGAACTTTATTTGTTCATTATCCACTTGTAGAAACCCGACGTGACCGCGCTGGGTAGGCTTGTTCTCCGAGGCCTCCTTCTTCTGCTTGGAGATGACCACAGCAGTTTCTACACCACTGTCTTGGTAAGTTCTCATAGTTACACCTTAAAGGTCCAGTGAAATTACATTTTCGTTAATTTTATTTTGAAGTTTCAGTCTGAAACGGCCTTGCAAACCAATCAGAAGGTTCAATCCCTTCAGGCTATAGCACGGTGGAATCTCACTCACATGGTGTGCAGTGTAAGTGTTTGTAGCCTGCACTCACACGTTGCTCAAGGGAGAGAGAGATGGCCACTATGCAGAATGTTTGTTACCAAGTTGCTTATTTCTAGCCTAAAATGTTTTCAGATACATATTTTACTGTGCTGTTTACCATGAGTAATATACTGTCAAAAACAGTAGGCCAACCAATGTTGATAAAACTTCTCAATGCAGATGTGTGTGAAGTGTCTACATTTCCCTGTTGTAATGTTGTTTTTGTTTGGTTCTGTACAGGATTGTGACAGCGAAAGTGAAGACGCCTGGTCAGAGGTATCGGTCGGATTGCTGACTGTGAGCAGTGAAGATTCACCTCCCTCAGATGGTGTCGACCTTCAGCCAGTGTCAACAGCCATCATCCTTGAAGGAGGTATTGTGATGGATAATTTCCATAACCTCCCTCAAGCACCGTGCCTGCTGTCTAGCCTGACGTATGCACTCAATTTGAAGTACCCTAATGATATGAAGAACATATTGAACTTTATTCAAAGAGTGATGCTTGGCTTGGGAAAGGAAAAAACTACCCCCCAAACTGCAAAGTCTTAAAAACCTCCTGTCATTTTAGAAAGATTGTATAGTGGATAACTGGTAGGCAGGTTGTCCTCAGCCCTCCTTTGTGACAGTAGACTAAAATGCATGCATTTTATTTTTCTCATGCATGAGAAAATGTTGTAAAGTGATAGGAGTTCTAAATGAAGCCACTTTTATTCATTTTAAGTACTTTAGAGCTGCAAATTATTAAGACTTTGAATGTAATACCATTAAGTAAAAGTAAGGCACTTTTTTGAAATTGACAAGTGTTCACTTGTTCATGTGTGAAATAATGTACTCTTTCAAACTGTAATGGGGCTGTCCACACTAAGCATATCACTTTTGTCAATCCTATCGTTGTAGAATTATTTAGTTTAAATACAGTGCAGACATGATCATTTCAGTGGGCAGTTGCTCATGTCTTCCAGAGTTCCAGCAAATCACTCATATTGTCATCATCAACACAGATACTGTTCGTCTTTAGTTGTGTTGAACAGGAGGAGAAGGATGGAGGGGCTACTAGGCTACAATTGCAGTAGCAACACAGAAATGTGTGAGGAATTAATTAGCATAATGACTTTGTGGACGAAAAGAGGTTCACAATCATTGGCTACTCTAAATTCTATAAAATAAATTAAAAATGTGTACATATAGTGCTTGGTGTGGATGGCCCGTTAGGCTTTATTAATTACGCCATTTGTATTACTAGAGCACTTGTCAGTGTGTTTTGTCAGACCGTTGGTTTAGTCTGCAAAGTTAGTACACGTTTGGTCATTATAAGCCATGTTGGGTATTGTTTTTGTGGAATCGCTTGTAAATAATGGTGGTTTGGTTTGTAATTTAAATTTGCAGATCAATTATTTTCAAATAGCATTTTTATATAGGTGTAAAGTGCTCATGTGGCATATATTCACTTACAAAATATCCAAATGCTTGCAGACATTTTCACGATTTCTTTCATAAATAGCAGATCTACAATCTTCTATATGTTATATATTTCATCTGTTAAATCATAAAAACAATGCTTAAAGCAGTTCAAAGCAGGTCTAAATGCCTTGGTTCAATAAATGTGAAGATTCAAATCATATTGTCTGTCTTTATTTTTATATTTTCACATTTTGGGAAATGTAAGGTAATTTTGAACAAGATGCAGCCTTACAGTATATCAGCATACACATAATTTAAAATGTACATGCAGATTACCATTAGGTTGTTGGATGATCAGGATCAATATTGATTCCTAACATGATTCAGTATAATCAATTTATAAATTAAATCAGTGTTCGATTCCTGATGTTGATTCAACATAAAATCAACTAAAATGTGCATGCAGATTACCATTTAGATGATGGTTGAATCAATGTTGATTCCTAATGTTGATTCAACATTAAATCAACTAAAATGTGCATGCAGATTACCATTTAGATGATGGTTGAATCAATATTGATTCATAACGTTGATTCAACATAAAATCAACTAAAATCAGCATGCAGAATACCATTTAGATGATGGTTGAATCAATATTGATTCATAACGTTGATTCAACATAAAATCAGCGTGCAGAATACCATTTGGATGATGGTTGAATCAACGTTGATATAGTGTTAGTTAGTGGTTGAAACACAAACGTTGAATCAACAAAGATTAGGGTTGCGTTGCGTTTCAACGTTGAGATCGAACGTTGATTCAACCGTTATGGCCGCCTATTTTTCAACGTTGATTCACCCATATTTTGCTATCTGGGTTGTTATGTGAGTCAGTTTGATTGATTGATTGAGGTTTTTATTATCAGTTTGCATAGGAAAAGGTACAATTTCATGACAGTACAATTCACTGGTACAAGGTCAACTAAAAGGATAAACACCACAAGAAAGCTTCTAGGCTTGTTTCAATTGGGGTCCTTAAAAGGGACACACAGAGAGAGAGAGAGAGAGAGAGAGAGAGAGAGAGAGAGAGAGAGAGAGAGAGAGAGAGAGAGAGAGAGAGAGAGAGAGAGAGAGAGAGAGAGAGAGAGAGAGAGAGAGAGAGAGAGAGAGAGAGAGAGAGAGCTTTTATCTAACCATAACCCTCTCAAATTCTCGCACACAAACGGCCAGCTAGCTTCACTATCTATGGGCGAAATGTCCGGGTGAAATGTCCGCAAAAATGGGCGAAAAGTCCGGGCGAAATGTCCGCATTTTTGGGGCGAAGTGTCCGGGCGAAATGTCCGACTTTTTGGGCGAAGTGCGGAAAGGGCGAAATGACTGGTATTCTATGCTAATACAATATAATATATTGGGGTGGTTGTATTTTTCTAGACATAGGATCTGACACAAATGTTAACCTGATTGTCAAGATTAAATGTATCCCCTGAGCAAGCAGGCCGGCTCTATTAGCTCAATGGTAAAAATGTCAGCACTTACGCAGGAAACCAGGTTCAAATCCGGGATAGAAGAGGAAAGTTGCATAGTGCTGTTTTAAGTCATATTTGCAATGTAGGACTTTAACTTTAACAGTACCTAGAGAAGTCTTCTAGCTTGCCATAAGAGAGTACCCTCCCTGCACTGTTTCATGTACCTTTAATTGCTCCTGCGTGGTATTTATGACGTGTTGATGATTTGTATGAGTTGTATGGTATTGTATGTCTTTTATGTATTTGACGATACATTGAATACATAGAACCACAATGGTCATTTCACATTTTCCCCATGGTGATGTCACCATGGGGACCTCATTTTAATAGTCCCGTCCGCTCATTTTCAGTCTCCACCTCCCTTATTGTTTACAACCGGCGCCATTGGCCGTATTCTAATGAGGACGGGGGAAAGCGGTGAGGAGGGTGGGGGGAGAGGTGATGATTGACAGACAAACTTCCTCAGTAGCGCCCCTCTGCCTAAAGAGGACGTTTTGGTATTGCAGCTGAAAAGGCTTGGAATGACAGACAGATTATGAAAAAAAAAATATGGGTGGTTGTTTGGGCTTAAACCTGTATATAACGTATTATGGGACAATATTTATATAAAATAGATATTTTTAAAATTCATGGTGTATTCCCTTTAAGTAAAACAAAAGGCTGAGTACTTCTTCCACCACTGTGTGCGTTTCTGCGCGTGCGTGTGCTCGACAGAGCAATACAAAAAGTAAGACTACTCTCAGAGTGTGTGGGTCACATTGCCTTCCTGTAATTTACTGCATGTTGAATTGACTGTTTGTTTAAGAGCTTCAGTCAAAAGCCTGAGCTAGAGAGAATGTGACAGCCTCTACTGTGCTATTGTTTCCAGATGTGCGCGCGCACGCACGCACGCACGCACGCACGCACGCACGCACGCACGCACGCAACACACACACACACACACACACACACACACACACACACACACACACACACACACACACACACACACACACACACACACACAGGGAGTATGCTTCCCAGGAATATCAGTCCAAGGAATGTTAATGGAGATGAAAGACCTCCACATTTCAGCTCTGCAATAAAAACAACATACATATACCTCTGTGTCAGTGTGTGTGTGTGTGTGTGTGTGTGTGTGTGTGTGTGTGTGTGTGTGTGTGTGTGTGTGTGTGTGTATTATCTGTAGTTTATATTCCGTTTCCATGTCTGCAGTCACAATGGAGAGAACATATGTCCTAAAGTGATAGAAACAAGTGTTAGTCTAAGGATAAGCACGTTGTAGGGATTGTTAGGGAGTTCAATCAGCGTCATTTGTACGCACGTGTTTGTGTGTGTGTGTGTGTGTGTGTGTGTGTGTGTGTGTGTGTGTGTGTGTGTGTGTGTGTGTGTGTGTGTGTGTGTGTGTGTGTGTACTTATACCGCTATACTTGTGAGGGCCAAATGTGCCCATAAGTATAGTATAGTTCAGGGGTCTTCAACGTTTTTCAGGCCAAGGACCCCTTAGAGAGAGATGAAGCAGGGACCCCCCACTACTGTATTATAATTGTGTTGCAGATTCAACTTTTTATAGATTTTATAGAGCTTCATAGACTTGTTTGACAACACTGTCAACACATTTTTTCCCCTCTTCACCAAACCTCTGCCGAAAATAGCCGATCTAGCAGCTCGTAGATCTTGTAGATCTGCTATTTTTGGCTAAAGTTAAAGAAGGGTCTTTAACTAATTTCTTATGTCTATTATTATTTCTTATGTCTATTTCTTTTTATACATAGAAATCTCTACACGGGCAGGCCCCTTCATATCCATAAAAAATAATTCCTGTACCCAAGTCCCAGTGCACTGAGGTCTGCTGATAAGCTGCTCTTGGTTGTCCCCAAAACCAGTGTCGCACAGCTATATAAATAAGTGACTATGCCACCCTCACATAGGCTATAGGAGTGAGGGGTCCTATAAACCCATAACCTACTGTAGATATACTGGAAATGTAACTGAACACGTTAAGGGTTCCCAATTAGGTACAGTACGTGCTCAGAATAACCAGAACCGGAGGCAAATGTATCAAATACATACTGTATTTTGAAATGTTTTGAAATGCAGTGGTGTAAACTAACTAAGTACATTCACTTAAGTAGGCCTACTGTACTGTATCACACTACTCTACTCCACTACATCTCAGAGGCAAATGGTATTATACTTTTACTCCAATACAATTATTTAAAAACTTTTGTTACTAGTGTAGCACTGGCCCTTTAAGGAAAGTGCATAAAGAGGGGTGGCCAGGTTTGTGGCCTCCTGTCTAGCCAGAAGCCTGGTTTGAATGTTTGTGAGAGAGACCTGGAGGCATGAGGGGTACACACTAATTCTCGGTAAGACAATCTGAAACAAATGACAAGGTTTTTATAACTCATTGTAATAATAGTATATATATATAGGAGTTTAGATAGGCTGACAATATGAGGCCTGTTGTTAATTATACTAATAGATATCTGTACTTCCAGAAGCCTCCAGGTCCTTTGAGCAGCAGTACCCTGTGGCTGTGCAGGCCTTTATCAATTGGAGCCATGAGCATATATTGACTATTTGGGTATGTTTGTTATTTTGCTGTATTTTGTCATCTTGCTATAGGAGCCTAATGAATTGATGAATTGGGATGAATTGTTCTAATGCTTTATTATTTGATTTTTGTTGGAGCTGAACTGATCACTGTTTTTCCCACCGTGCCATATATATATATACTATTTAGACTGAGTGCAACAGGGTTGACTGAGGACAGAGCTATACTGGGCCATTAAGTAACATTGCATGATTTTGATTTTGGTTTTGCTTATTTGTAGTGTGTTTTGATTTGCTTATTTGCTTATTTGCTTTTGGTTACTTATTTACTTTATTTTCTTTTGGTTTTGCATTATTTGGATTTGATTTGTTTAATTTCTGTTCGTTTAGTTTAGAGGCCCCGAAGCCCTTACCTTTATTGCCCCTTTGCCTCTTGAGTTTAGTCCCTTTTGCAGAACTCTAACACTAACCACTTTCTTCCGTTCTGTATTTTAACCTGACCATTTTTATACCAACTGTTGAATAAACTTGACACATTTGATACATCAGCCTCTGGTTCTGTTAATTCTGAATCCGTACCTTCCTGGGGAACCTTACCTTGTTCAGTCCTATATATCTATGTATACAGTATATGGTTAATGTGTTTAAAGGATCCCTCACTCCTATATGTGTGGGTGGCGTAGTCATTGCTTTACATAGCCCTGCTACACTAGTTACTGTGTAGATTTTTATTATTATTACAAAACAAATTACCCACTTCAGCCATATACATTTCGGCCATTTTAAAATAGCCGATCTACAAGCTCACAATAAGTCGCGATGCGACGCATTGTGAGCTTGTAGATCTTAGCCAATCAGGATGGAATATGATAAATCAAACAGATCCGTCTTGATCACATGACTATAGAGATCATGTGTAACGATTTGCATGAAATTTGGATAAAATCTGAAGGAGTAATATCAAAACATTGTTTTGTCTGCCTCCTGGTGGCACTATAAAGGCAAATGTGAAAAATGGAGGGCAAAGGTTTTTCCTTGGCCTCTAGGGAGTGCGCATACAAAGTTTTACACATTAACTGTGCAGTTAGGTAAAAATACGAGTCGGCCTGTTATAGCACCACCATGAGGCGGCCTATAGGGAATGTGCGTGCAAAATTTCACGGAAATTGCACGCTGTGTTCATGATTTGAGGCATTTTGTTCAAAACATAGCTCTCCCGCAAACTTTGGAGGCCAATCTTAGCCAATCAGGATGGAATATGAAAAATCGTTTAATGACTATAGAGATAATGGCCCTCATTTATCAACGCAGTGCAGACCAAATAATGGGCGTACGGCGAGATCGCCGCAACTTTCGGCATTTATCAATATATCCTGACGTTGGTTTCAGCCTACCGTACACTGAGATGTCACGTCTGGTCGATAGCAGTTGTTGACGTTGGCCCGTTTATTCCAGACCTGCGGATTTCTAGACCTGCGGAGCAGCATTGTCTGTCTGTCTGACAGGCATCTGGACGCATAATCCACTCCAACATGTATATTTACACTAACAAATAATCCCTTTGAAAATATAACATTTTATAAAGTAATTTAAACAACCTGCTTTAACAGTCATTCAGATAAGATTGCAGATCTGGCTGCATTGAATAGCAGATCTACAAGCTCACAAGTGTCTGCTGTTATATTTTCATGGCCACCGGGAGATCAGACATTTAACCCACGGTCCAACACACACCAGCCTTCATCCATTAATGTTCTCTCCAGGCTATCTCTCATTAATGCGGCGCGGGACGGGATCTCGCCCGTCCGACGGTCCGAGTCTCACTGGGAAATGGGAATAGCCTTTATGACTGCTTTATTTTAGTGTAACTCGAATGCGCACTGCTCGGTATGGGTTAAATAAATTAATATACAAACGTATTCCATTCATGGCGATGTGATTGGTATCATAATTCATGTAGGCTACAAGCCTGCCTACGTGACAAAGATTGTAGGCTACTGTTACACTACGGATTACATGACAGACACAGTTGGGCGTGTCTGTCTGTCTGTCTGTCTGTGTGCGTGTGTGAGAGAGAGAGAGAGGGGAAACTCTTGTCGTAAAATTGGGGCGTTTTGAGAATATTTAAGGGCGTGTTATTTAAATGACGCTCGTTTTCAGACGTGCGATTTATCAAAGCTCCGACCTAATGTACGCTAGGATTGGCTGTATAGGATCCTTGATAAATGTGACGTTGGTGTACGGCCGAATATATGGAAAAATATAAGCCGTTTTTTTACGCTCTGTTGATAAATGAGGGCCAGTGTGTACCGATTTGCGTGATGTTTGGACAAAATCTGTAGGAGTACTGTAAAAAAATGTGTTTTGAAAAATCTGCCTCCTATAACAGGCCCATGTGAAATACAGAGGTTCAGCTCCGGCATCCAGGGAGTGTGTGTGCACAGTTTCGCTGCGATCAAGCCATCGGTGCCGGAGATTAGCTGTTCACGGTCGGTCTGTCTGTCTGTCTGTCTGTCCGTCTTTATGTCTCTCTCTCTTTGTGTCACATAATGTAGTTCAAGGTCAATCATTTGACTATGTAAATGCCAGCGAACACATTCAGGTGATTGATGTATTATGATAATGAGCAGTCCCTTTCCCTTCCACGCACATGATTTACATTTACATCCAGGGCTCATCAATGTGCCTATACGTCCATGTCTGTGGAAAATGTGTGTTTGTTTATCTATCTATCTATCTGTCTATCTATCTATCTATCTATCTATCTATCTGATTTATTTGATGTATAATGTTCTTATTTTGTTCATGTAATGTACGATGAAAGCACACTGTAGCCTACTGATAAGACCCAATTATTGAGATCCCAAACACAGGATAGACATGGACCTTGCATTGATGCACGTATACAGTCAGTCTAGTGAATATACTTGGACCATTCTGCATTGATGCCTGTATAGCCTACAGTCAGTCTAGTGAACATACTTGGACCATTCTGCATTGATGCCTGTATAGCCTACAGTCAGTCTAGTGAATATACTTGGACCGTGATGCATTGATGCATACAGTCAGTATAGTGAACATACTTGGACCATGCTGCATTGATGCCTGTATACAGTCAGTATACAGTGAATAGACTTGGACCTTGCTGCATTGCAGTTTAAATACCTGGGGTCAAAAAGTAATGGGGAGTGTGGAAGAGAGGTGAAGAAGAGAGTGCAGTCAGGGTGGAACAGATGGAGGAAAGTGTCAGGAGTGATTTGTGTGGGTACCAGCAAGAGTGAGAGGGAAGATGTGTAGACCAATTATTTGTTTACCAACACTGAGACTGGATGCACAGGTGATCGTTTCATGCAATCAATTCTCAACCTGTTGTTTCGGGGTGCGCCCTAGCGAGACGTGACAGAATGGGTTTCATTTGCAACCAGTATGACGCTTGCAACCAGTGTGACGTCGCCTGTTAAGGGGTCTATAAGACAGACAGTAGTGAGACCAGCCATGTATGGCTTGGAAACGAGGTACGGTAAGTCCTTCTGCCCCATGCAGCATCGCACTTTTTCCATAGACAACTCCCCGGTGGCTTCTGTTGTCCTGGACAGTGAGCTGTCCTTTATGGCACACTTTGCAGCGGTCACTTGCTCCTGTAGCCTTACATTGGCTCCCGGCTGCTGCCCACACCAAGTACAAAACACAGATATTGGCCTAAATGAAACCAAAGGACGAACAGGAACGGCTGTCCGTTTTGCCGACAATTTCCACAGACATAGACAAGTCTTACCACGGACACATGGATGACCCCTGATATTGCGCAGCATGTGAGTGTTGCGAGCCTGAGCAGACCCCCCCCCCCCCCCCCCCCAATACTCCAGTAAAGTAAAAATACCACAAAATTGTGTACAGTACTTAGTTACTTTACACCACTGGTGGTCATTATGTATTACACCACAATACATAATGACCACCTGTCCCCTGTACAGAGGGACCGCCTCCGGGGGACGGCCTCTTCGAGTGGGACCAGAGACGAGGGAGTGGCTGCACGAGTCAACACTGAGTTGGACTTGTGGGGATGATACACGAAAGAAGATAATGGATGTGAATGTAAATCATGTGCTTGGAAGGGAATGGGACAGCTCATTATCATAATACATTAACCTCAACTTAATGTGTCCGCTGGCATCTACATAGTCAAATGATTGACCTTGAACTTCCTTATGTAACACAGACTTTGGACTGTGTGTGTGTGTGTGTGTGTGTGTGTGTGTGCGTGTGTGTGTGTCATGTAAAACAAATGAATAAATGCAAAATGGAAACCGTCTTTGTTTAGAAATATTAAGATCTTGTGACAGAGAGAGAGAGGAGAGACAGACAGACAGACAGACAGACAGACAGACAGACAGACAGAAGAGAGAGAAGGAGGGAAAGAGGGAGGGATAGAAAATCAAATAAAAAGGGAATTTAAGTTGGGCAGGTGACATACTGTGACGCTACTGTGGACTATCATCACATCACTGAAGACCCCAACGCTACAAGAAACAAACAGACCGTATAGATGACATTCATTATATAAAACAGGTAATGTTCTAACTTTATACATTTAATGAATTGAAATACAATGTTTTGTTGATTTAGTCACTTTTTTTTAACAATGCTAATGATGCATAACTCTTTAAACAATAGATCACCTGCAGAAAAATGGGTCATGACAATATACACCTGAATTGTTCTGGCAAGAGAAAAGCCATAGTCACTTAACCTGTTAGGTTATGGTTATCATTGTTAACTGAAATGAAATAACGAAAACTAGATGTGAAGAAACGTTTCAGTTAAAGCGGCACGATGTAACCTTTTTAGGAATAAAATGTCATTCTGTTCAATCTGTATGGTAGAGTATGTTAGCACTTGTGTAGGAAACCAAGTCCAAATCCGGTGTAGAAGAGGAAAGTTACATAGTGCAGCTTTAACTGAAAAAGGAGGCCAAAAAACAACTGTTTGTGTTTACGAAACAAACAAATCATACAGAAAGTTTTTGACCTTATTCCTTTATTTCCTACATACAGTGGTGGAAAGTAACTAAGTACATTTACTCAAGTACAGTAGTGTACTTAAGAACAATTTTGTTCACAAAAACAAAAATAAATCCATGGATTCAAGGCTTCATGGGGTGTGTAATTGATAGAAAATAAGTCATTTTTGGGGTGAACTACTCCTTTAACATGACCTTTTTTGCCCCGACAAATAAACCATATTATTACAATAAAACACTAAAACTAACACTCAATTTGTTTTTTGTCAAAACATCTCAGATCAAACGGTATACAAAGACAAACAGCAGCCACCCTCGCTGGAGGTTTGTGGTGAAAAGGAACACGATGGCCAAGCTGCTGCAGATCTTGCTGACTTGCACATTTTTGCCAGGTAAGTCTACAGTACTACAGCATTCTTGACGACTGAAGACCTTTACACACAGGGTGCGATTAGTCAATTAGTTTTTACCGCATGCGAAAAAACGCACAAATCGAACTGGGTTCGATTGAAAAAAAACATTTTTCATTTTTTTTATCCGCACGGAAAAAACGGACAATATCATTTTTTAAATGAACACATGGTTCTCAATGACCTCATGCACACCCCGTGCGGCGATTCCGCGATGAGTTTTTTTTTCAATCGAACCCAGTTCGATTTGTGCGTTTTTTCGCATGCGGTATAAACTGATTGACTAATCGCACCCTGTGTGCAAAGGCCTTAACTCCAGCCACAAACACATACATACACATAAACACGCGTGTGTATTTGTCATACTGTACATTAACCCTTTAAGACCTGGAACGCATCTGTGTCACTTTTTCATTTGAACTAAAAAGCATTATTTTACACTTTGGGCTATTTTTTTTAAATCGTCAAAAAGCTTTTTTTAGCTCTATTCTTTGCTTCTGGGGGTCCCTGTAACAAAACATTTTGAGATGGGGGTCGGCGGCCAAATACATATCATTTTGGGGGTCCTTGACATGAAAAGGTTTGAAAACCACTGATATAGAAACATGCGTTTTTCAGAAAACCGTTTAGAAGACATTTTGCAGAATCGGAACCGCAGGCCTCTGTGTATTTTCAGATAGTTAACCACTCAATACTTATACTTGGTCTGCTCTTTTTCCCCCATACACCAAACCTCTTTGCCGGAAATAGCAGATATACAAACGCCGCGAGGCGTTGAGAGCTGGTAGATCGGCTACTTTCGGCTAATGTTCCCCTCAGAAAAGCGATGCTAGGGGTTAACCACTTAACTAGCGATGCAAGTGGTTATAACCACTTTAACCCATGTCATTAGAGGCAAAAACTGTGAAGAAATGTCAAAACTGTGAAACAGTTTTTACACTACAGCGTCACGCAAAAGCATCCACAAAATAGCAGATCTACAAGCTTGAAAGATGGCGCAAAGCAACTGGTTCTGAGCTTATCGTTCTGCTATTTTTACTACTTTTGAATTTGAATCCTGAAAAGTAGTTTTGGACATAACGAATGGGTTTAAAGCTTCACTATGTAACTTTTCACTTCTACCCCGGATTTGAACCCCGTTTCCTGCAGACGTTTTTACCATTACAGCTAATAGAGCCTGACTGCTTGCTCAGGGGATAAATTGAATCTTGACCATCAGGTAAAAAAATGGTGTCAGATCCTGTGTCTAGGTGAGACATGACCTTTGACACGATCTAAATGTCTCAATAGAAGAGCAGGGAGACAAAATACAACCACCCCAATTGTATAAGTTATATTGTATTAACATACTCTACCATACAGATTGGACAAAATTACATTTTATTGAGACCTGAAGCCGATTCTACAAATGTCTTCTAATTCCCAACAGTATTCTGAAAAAGTTATGTTTCTATATCAGTGGTTCTCAAACCTTTTCATGTCAACGACCCCCAAAATTATATGTATTAGGCCGCGGACCCTTATCTCAAAATATTTTGTTCGAGGGACCCCCAGAAGCAAAGATTTGAGTTAAAAATGTTCGCTTTAAAAATATATATATTCAAAGATTTGCACACATTTTCACGTTTTTTTTCAAAAATAGCAGATCTACAAGCTCGTAGCGCGGCACCGAGTGCACCGAGAGCTTATCTGCTATTTTTGAATAGCCAAAGTGCAAAATAATGCTTTTTAGCTCAAATGAAAATGTGACACAGATGCTTCTTCAGGTCTTAATGGGTTAACCCATTCAATCCGGGAACGCATCTGTGTCATTATTAACATTTCCTTAAGTATTTCAAAATAGCCGATCTACAAGCTCATAGCGTGGAACCGAGTGCCACGCTATGAGCTTGTAGATCTGCTTTTTTTTTTTTTTTTTTTTTTTTAAATGTGTGCAAATCTTTGAATATATGTTTTAAAGCGAACATTTTTTTACTCCGATCTGTGCTTCTGGGGGTCCCTGGAACAACATATTTTGAGATGGGGGGTCCCCGGCTAAATACATATTATTTGACATGGCGGCACTCAGTGCGCGCTATGAGCTTGTATACTGCTGTCTGCTATTTTTTAATAGCCAAAGAAATCTTAAAATGACACAGATGCGTTCCTGGATTGATAGGGTTAAAGCAGCGCTATGTAACTTTTTTTTAACATAATTGCACCAACACATTGTCATTGTGCCCCCCCCCCCCCCCCCCCAAATATTACAGGGCTTTGTGTTCTCACCGCGAGTACATTTCGTGTGTACCACCACGTCCTTGAGAGAAAGAGCTGGCCTGAAGCCCAGAGCTACTGCAGAAAGCGTTATAAAGACCTGGTCTCCATCGACAGCATGGAGGAATACGACGAAATACGCACCGGCATGAAAGCAGGCAATACTTACTGGACCGGTCTGTATAAGATAGACAAAAAAAAAAAAAACATGTGGTACTGGTCTCTGGTAGTCCCTGGTGTCTATCAACCACGCGACACCAAGTACACCGGCTGGGGTGATCACTACCCATACAGTTATCTTAAACAATGTGTATTCCAGTCAGTTTCTGGAGGTTCCTGGACCAACGCCAACTGTCAAGATAAAAGGCACTTCATCTGCTATGATGGTGAGTTTACAGTGGTGGAAGAAAGTAGTAAATGTTTTTTACTTAAGTATCAATACTGCAATATAGAAATACTCTGTTACAAGTAAAAGACCGGAATTCAAAAATGTACTTGAGTAAAAGTATAAAAAGTGTTGGAATCAAAATGTACTTAAAGTACCAAACGTTAAAAGTACTTATTAGGCAGAATGTCCCATTTCACGTTTTTTAAAGGTATAAAAACCTATTGAAAATAGCAGATCTACAAGCTCACAATGCGTCGCCTCGTGACGCATTGTCACGAGGCGATTTGCAGGGACCGAAAAGTGGGAAGAGCCAATAGGCATCTGTCAATCACAAGGCCCCTGAGCACAGACACTGATTGGCTGTCTTGGGGTATCCTTGACTTTTGTTTGAGAACCACTGCTCCAAGTATTATTTTTGTTCACATCTCACACAAAATGTTGTATTTGACAGACAAGGAGGAGGGCGCGGCTCGTTACATCCTGGTACCTAGCTCCTTCATGTGGAAGGATGCCAGAGACTACTGCAGGTACGGATGTCACTGTTATGCCTCACTGACTAATGCTCTGTGTTGTAAAGTAACTAAGTACTGTACTTAAGTACAGTTTTGAGGTATTTGTACTTTACTTGAGTATTTCCAATTCTCTGTACTTTTACTTCTACTCCACTACATCTCAGAGGCAAATATTGTACTTTTACTCCACTACAATTATTTGAAAACTTTAGTTACTAGTTACTTTGCAGATATAAATTATTATTTCATAAAACATACATGAACCACTTTAGCCCTATTTATAGGGCTATTTGAAAATAGCAGATCTACAAGCTCACAACAGTCGTGTGATATTAAACTGTCTATATTAAACTGCAGGACAAAACACACGGACCTGGCCAGCGCCCGGAACGCGACGGAGTCCGAGGCGATTGAGAACGCCGGGGGCGGGGGCGGCTGGATCGGCCTGTTCAGGGACAGCTGGAGGTGGTCTGATGGGAGCAAGTCCTCCTTCAGAATGTGGAGCCCGAAGATTGAAGTAGAAGACCCGAACCGGGCCGGCTACAACGCAGCAGCGATATATTCCACCGATGGGAAGTTGACCAATTATCGTAACGGTTCCATATTCTCGTTCATCTGTTACAGTGGTGAGACGCCCGTTCGCCTGAATTCATTTTGGTTTGAATCTTCTTGACGTGAATTATTGAATCCATTTAGACCTGGAACACCTGTACGTTGTTATAACTGTCAAGCCGGGAACACCTCTGTGTCACCATTAGCTGTTGCAACGTTATCGTTGCTGTCGGGCAGAAACCTCTTTTCTCCAAATTCTAACTTTGTGTTTTTTTTTTGTAAATTAACGCCCGATTTGATCATACTACAGCGTCACACAAAAGCATCAAAAGTAACAGATATACAAGCTGAAAACACAGCACAAAGCGACACGTTTTGAGCTTGTAGATCTGCTACTTTAGATATTTTTGAATTTGAATCCTGAAAAGTAATAGTTTTTTTTTTTTGGGGCTTGTTACCCCTTATTTTTCTCCCCAATTTAGTCATTATGCCAATTATTTCCTCCCCATGCACTTGTGTGTGTGTTCTGTTGTCACTTCTGTTGGACTCACCTGCCAGTGAGGACGTAGGGCCTTCGTCCTACTCCTCCCGCTCAACACTCCCTGCTGACAGGTGACACAGAACAAGCACTCTATAGCAACGGTTGCTTTCAGAATATAGAGATACGGTATCAACACTTATTTTAACCGACACCATATCTCAACTGGGATAGAGATAGACTGAAGTAAATTCCCTGTCCACAGAGTCCCCTGACGTCCCCAGAGTCTCTACAGAGTCGCCTATCATCCCCACCTCCTCCACGGATTCCCTCGCCTCCCCATTTGGTGAAAGATGTTTTTTTTTTTTACTTAAAGGGGCTACACCATGAATTTCATTTTTTTTTAGGTTTTTTGTATTTTTTGGGCTCCCCAGTGTCTCTTGTACCCAAAAAAAAAATCTTTTTTTTTAACATTCAGTCATTCATGCTCATTTCATGGATTTCCTGAATGGGTGTGTCTGAACAGGCCATTTCAGAATGGCAGGGCAAGTGATGTCACTTGTCCTGATTTTGCATTGATGATGGCCAGACAGAATTGCTCAGTAGCTCCCCCCTGCCCAATAGGACGTTTTGGTATTGCAGCTGAAAAAGCTTGGAATGACAGACAGTCAAGATTGTGAGAAAAAATATCTGGATGTTTTTTAGGCTTACAACCTGTTTAAAACGTATTAGGGGGCAATATTTATATATAATATATATTTTTTTAATTCATGGTGTAGCCCCTTTAAATAAACATAGCAATACCACGATAAAGTTCCTGTACTCAAAATGTTACATGAGTTGAAGTACAAACATTCTGGCACCAAAATATACTTAAAGTACTAAAAGTGAAAGTAAACATTATGCAGAATATACCTCTTCAAGGTTGTTTTTGTTCTAGTTTTCAGAAAATAGCAAGTCTACAAGCGCACAACACGTTTTGAGCTTGTAGATTTGCAATTTTTGAATAGACACAATGTAAAATAGGGCTCAATTGGTTAATGTATGTTTTGTAATAGCCAAATAATATATATTTTTTTATCGTTTTCAAACAATTGTAGCAGAGTAAAAAAGTACAATATTTGCCTCTGAGAAAAGTATTGAGAAATATAAAAACATTCACATAAAGTAAAAGTATCTCAACAGTACTTGGGAAAAGTACTTAACCACTTAAACCCTGCAGCATCCTTATTGTGGGGAAAACTTTAGCAGAAAAGAAATAGCCGATAGACAAGCTCACAACGCGTCGTGAGCTTGTCGATTTTCAACGGAAGCTTTCCCCAGAACACAATAACAGAACACTGAAAATACACCAGTGCAGAGCCCAGAGGGACCCTGAGGGACCACATGGGGTTTAAGTGGTTAAAGACATTTGCACCATTGGTCCCCACAGTGTCCCCCTCCATCCCCAAAAGGAGCAGGCAGGTGTTGAAACTGAAGGTGACTCAGGGTGACGCCACCGTGAACCTGAATGATCCTGCAGTGACAGCGGCCCTCTTGAAGCAGGTGAGTGTCACATGACTGTAGGCACACGCACGCACGCACGCACGCTCGCACGCACGCACGCACGCACGCACGCACGCACGCACGCACGCACGCACACACACACACACACACACACACACACACACACACACACACACACACACACACACACACACACACACACACACACACACACACACACACACACACATCGTATCGTATCTGGACACACTAACCCAGTGTTTACCAAACTTTTTTCAGCTGTGACCCAAAATATACGACACGTCGCATTGTGACACGTTGTGAGCTTTTAGATCTGCTATTTTAACTATTTCTACAACTAAAAACGAATCTTGAGTAGCAAACCCTTTTAAAACAACTGCTTACAAATAAGACTGAAATTGAAAACATTAAGTCAAAACCAAATAAAACTAAAAAAACGTGCGCGCGTGTGTGTGTGCGTGCGTGTGTGCGTGTGTGTGTGTGTCAGGTGAAGGATAAACTGAAGCAGAGCGGTGTGAATGGAGACCTGAAGCTGACATGGAAGAAACAACCTGATGGCAAGATCTTCCACAAGGAGAAGACGGAGCTCTGACGCACACACACCACATTTTAGGATGGCAATCTTATATTTCTTTACCAATAACCCTAAAGCCCTTGAACCCCAAAGTCATTTGGGGTTCCAGAGGATGGCAATTGCCAGCTCATAGCTTTCGCGTTTGATCTAAAATATCTGGTATTTCATTTATAGTTCCTTCACCTCAGAATGTTATTTTTTGTAAATTAATGTTAATCTTGTTTTGCATGTTAATCTGATCGACACTTAGAGACACTTGCTTTTGTTTCTGCAACCATACATTTATTTGTATGTACGACAGACAGACAGACAGACAGACAGACAGACATAAAATAACTGATTTACAAGCTCACAACATGATTTTTAAATCAGGGTTAAGTGGTTTTGCCACCCTCTAGTTTTTTTTAATGAAATTACGCCTCTGCCTAAATTCTTCTATACTGGTGGGGACATTTGGCCTTAAGGATAATCTTCGGACATGTAAACATAGAGTGAAAGTCTAAGATCATCTCTCAGCAATGTCCTGATTTTTATCTTATGTTTGCATTATAAATGCAAATTAAGCTAATGAAGAAAGGTTGCATGACCGCATCGTGGTAACAGATGAATAAACAACTATTGGTAAGCACTTATTTTGCAGATGGCTAAAAATCTTGACATAATAATTGTTAGGATTTGGCCTTTAAATCTTATTATACATTAAGGTATATCATCAAAATAATAATAAGCCAAGTATTTTATTTACTAGTATTTACATAATATTAAATATCCATATAACTCAAGTTCATCAATTATCAATATAATCCACATCACTAGAAGTAAAACACTGGAATTATACCAGGTTTAACAGACGCATGGCAAACATCAGAACATGGGCAGCACACGGCAAACACACAGGCCGGCCGCATGTGTTTGGAAACAGGACAAGGGGAGAATGGGAATCCAGTCCTGTTTTATAGTGGGAGGAAGTGAGGTCACCACCACAGGTACCAGTCTGAATCCCATTGTGGTGTCTCCTTGTGGAGCGGAGGGGAAATGAACCTTGCAGTTTCTGACAATAATAATTGGTAAACATGTAGGCTACAGTATTGATATTGTAATAGCAGGTACACAGGTACATGTGATCACTTTAAGAATAGTTTCATTACGATACTTGGCCCTCAAAAGATAGGTCTAGACACCTTATTTGTTCAGTTCAATATTGGCTGAGATGTATTTTATAATGGCGACATAAAAATGGTTAAACACGTTTTAGCAGCTCATCATTTTCAGTACATGTTTTCCAATCAAGAAACCCTGATTAGAAGCATATTTCCGTGGGGTGCATGGTACCCCCGGCCCCTTCCTCCCACTAGACTATCTATCAACGATTCCAACTTCTGTGATAAAACTTTCCTGCTGTAGGAAGGAAGGACCGTGTAATTAATTCAGACTGTCCCTGCGCACTCGTCTGTAAACAGAGACCAATCTAAAGGCCAGTCCACACCAATGCAACTCATTGCAACTCCTTGCAACATACAACTACTTGCAACTACTTGCAACCATTATCCCCAATGGCAGTTGCAAGTAGTTGCATGGGTGTGGAGTGGACTGGACTTAAAACTGTTTTGTTGC
This sequence comes from Gymnoscopelus microlampas, assembly GCF_963454915.1. Lineage (NCBI taxonomy): Eukaryota > Metazoa > Chordata > Actinopteri > Myctophiformes > Myctophidae > Gymnoscopelus > Gymnoscopelus microlampas. Next base: position 5,754,621 of record NC_139945.1, on the reverse strand, counting down.
AAGGAGTTGGGACTAGATTTATTGGTGCAGTATGGCCTTTATTTGTCCAGCTTGCTTGTAAGACGGCTGTTGACCACATAAGTTTGATCATAGTTACAGTGTAAGTAGTTGCACGATTCAGATAAACCCTCAGTACTGTTTGGAATTAAACTATAAAAATGTATGTGTATTGGCCTCTTCATTTATTCTATAATTAAAAAATATATATATGTATTCAATGGATCATATCGTTGCTGTTGGGCAGAAACCTTCAATCTCAATTATTTGTTATATGTTTTGTTTTTTTGTAAATGAATGTCCTACTTCATTGTACAAGAGTGTCACACAAAATCTGTGAAAGATCGGCTATTGTCACAATTTTTTAAAGTTTTTAAAATAAATAATAATAAAAAGGTACAGTTTTGGTCATACAAGGTTTCCAACCCACAGCAACAGTATATTGTAAACTGTTCAGTTTGGATGCTGTGTCAACCTTCATACCACAGCAACGCAACACTATCATATGACCACTAGATGTCACTGTGTGACTACAGTCTAAACCCTGCCTTGTCATTAAGCCTCATTCTCCTTTTCCTTCTGTCGTGGGAAGAGTATTCAGTAGTTGTTTTTTTTTTTTTATCAGTACCACAATATAAAAATACTCTGTTTAAATTAAAAGGCAAAAATTCAAAATGTGACTTGTGTAAAAGTCAAAAAGTATTGATATCAAAATATGCTTACGGTACCAAAGTAAACTTACAAAAAATCTTCTAAATGTGTCAAACACAATAGCAGATATACAGGCTCAGCTGTGAGCTTGTAGATCTGCATGCTCATCTGCAAGCACATAGCTTGTAGATCTGCAAGCTCTAAATTATCTTTTAGATTGGTTGTTTTCAATATTATTGATATTTGTTGAAAATATCTGTAAAATATTTTAATTTCAATACAGCAATGCATTGATATTAAAGAGAACATACACTTTGGAATTTGCACTTATAAAAACGTAAATATTATTTAAAGCAAGCACTCCAGTACAAATTTGACATAGCAGCTTTCACTTGTTGAGTAATATTTGACCAGGAATATCCTTTATACTTTGACTCAAGTAACTGGGGCTGCATATTTTTTCCCACCGGGTATCTCTACATGTTTTAAGACCAAGTGAATATTAATATCTGTGTCTGGCGAGGGTGAATTATTAATTTATGAAAATGTGTGATCAGCAAGAAGGTCTCTGTCTGCTTTGCACCATTTCTGTCTAGTCTCACCCTTCATGGTCTGAATTAAAGGTTATAACATGTATCAATAAATACCTTAAATGTGATTGAACCAAATGTTACCAAAAAGACCCTGTAATAGTCCATTTGGTGCCACTGAGTTAAACCGCAGCATATTACAGTGTACCACAGCTTCACAAATCACATAACGGATGCTGCCTTTTACTGACTATGGAGCACGTCTGTCAGATGTCAATCCAATTGTTTTATCTGTTTTGATTGATTGATTGAATACTTTATTAACATAAAGGCTTGTTTGGTCCTGCATGGGTTCAATTCATCAAGACATAAAGACTTAAAATACAATACAGAGGTTATGTTCCGGGTCTAACTGCCCTGTGCTTTTCTACAGCACTTTACAACATCATAGTTTTCTATGCATTTCGGGGGTTTTGACCCCCAAACATTGTTTCTGTCTGTCTGTCTGTCTGTCTTTCTGTGTCCCCTTTATACCCATATATGGAGATCTCCTGATGTCATCGACATGATGTCGTAGTACTGACGTCACAGACTTCCTTCTTGTCCACCGTGTCAACCTTCAGAACCTTCATCCAAAGGATGATTCCATAAATGATTCCATGATGTTGTTCCATGATGTCCCTACTGCTCTTTCTCTGCTCTCATCTCTCTAATGGCGCAACCATAAAACCTTAAATGTCACCCGTTCTCTCCTCCTGTAAACTCGCCTCTACGCCATTGATTCTCAAAGTGGTATCCGGGGTATTTTTAACAACTTAAACCCTCTATACTTAGAAAAACAGATTGTCAGGTTAGCTGTGCGTCTGTGTGTGCGTCTGTGTGTGCGTGTGTGTGTGTGTGTGTGTGTGTGTGCCGTGCGTGCGTGCGTGCGTGCGTACGTGCATGTGCTTGTGTGTGGTTTACCGGAGTGTATCTAATGAGCAGAAGATATGGAGCCCGGGATCAAAGGCTTCAGCTACTTGTCTCATTGCTATTCACCAAACCAATATAGTGTAAAACAGTTAGTGCACAGTCACTGGTGTGTAAAAACTGTGTGACAGACAGGCATGTATTGATCCCATGACAGGAATTTAGTTGTCATGGCAGTACCGGCAATATGTATGTCTTTGTGCGTGACAATGTGTCGCAACACGACACATTGTTGCGACACATTGTGAGCTTGTTGCCACAAGTACAGTTGTGTGTGTGTTTAGTGTTTATTACGGATCCCCATTAGTCCTCACCACAGTGAAGACTACTCTTCCTGGGGTCCAAACATTCACAGGCTTTCACGTGGGCATTCGCGTGTCGTGTGATGAGCTGAGCACTTAGTCGATGACAACCTTGTTAGAGTGATATGTCTCTGTCTGGAACAAAGAATGGGCTCATTCACATGGCCTTTTAAACCAAAGCTGAATTTAAAAAAAAAAAAAAATTCTCCCTTTTAGAACAAAATTGGGACAAAATTGTCAATCAATTGTGTATGTGTTTAAATGATGTACAAGGACAGGTGCGTAGGAGGGAAAAAGAAAGGAGCCTATGTGAAAAAAGGAGCTGTTTTTAAAATGGGATTTTATTGAAATGAGAAAAATAATTCAGTCCAGCTGACCTTCATCTGATGAAGGTCCGTTGGTCTCCATTTAACTCTGACTGTTGGAGTTTTTTCAGAAAAGTCTGTAGCCACTGCCGGCGATTTTGAGCATTTTTGTCTCCGCCAGTATGGTGGAGAGTATGTTTTCGTCTCCGTCCATCCGTGTGTGTGTCCGTCTCAGCCAAGCTAACATTGGTCAAGTTTCACGTGACACGTGGCAATATGTTGTCACCAATGCTTTGATTGGCTAGCAAGACGCGTGATGAAATAAAAACCTATAAATAGCACCACGCACTTCAAAAAATCATTTATATTTTTTGAAGTGAGCTTCCATCACTGTGATGACCACTGTTGTTTCTAAATATGAATGGGGTGTGATTTTTTGTCTCCGCCAGGAGAGTTTTACCCTCCGTGTGTGTGTCCGTCTCAGCCAAGCTAACATTGGTCAAGTGACACGTGACAATATGTAATATAAATAGGTAAGACAGGATTAATCAGGAACAGTACTGGCGGAGACCTGTGCTCCGAGGAGCACATTTTCTAGTTACTAATCTTTCAAGACCCACAGAATATTTTTGCTATGACTAAAATGACACTAAATATCTCAAAAGAAAGAGGAGAATCTCTACTTTCCCCGGGAAAAAAAGTTTCTAGTATGTTCCGTTATAATTATCGGCAGTTGAATATAGCTTGTTTTCACCAAAAACACCTCTCTGGGAACAAAAAGATGAGAAAAATACTTTTTTTTTAGGGCGACTCAAAGGGAAAAGGTGAATTTTTGACACCATTTTCACTTAATTTTCATCCATCCACACATACACATGATATACATACAATCAATACAATTATTCGGCATAATTCATCTTTGAGTGGTGGTACAATGTGTAACATTCCCCAAAATGTAAGGGGACACTACAGCCTTTACAGTAGTACTTAGTCATCAAATATATCATACCATATGATGTATTTGATGATGATGATGATGATGATGATGATGAGGATGATGAAGCCCTAGAATAACTCACAGGTTGCGGAAGAGCGCCCTCTATCGTAAACCACTGAAAACACCAAATGACGAGAATCTCGTCAATGACGGTCTGAGCCTTGGAGTGAAATGACGAGAAATCTCGTCAATGGCATGCAGTCAATGAGTTACGGTTCTTCTAAGTCAGGGGTAGGCAACCTTAGGCACGAGTGCCAACAGTGGCACAAGGGAGGGTGATCACTGGCACACTAGTAGTGATCAGTGTGAGAGGATTTTTATTTTAAAATGAAATATTTAAAAACATTAAATGAAGTCTCCTCACATCGATTCTGTATGCAAGTTAGATCCTGCACATAATTCTACATTAATTTTAACTCTGAACTCTATCTGGAGGGAGTCTGGGAGATAGGTGGGTTATTGTTCTGAGTCTATTGATCATTGCATCCGGATGTGAAAGAAAATATTTCAAAAGAAAAAAATGCTAATGGTTGTTATGCAAATGGACAATTAAAACGTGATGGAAATATACTTTGATATGGTGTCATATTTAAACTTGAAGAAACTCGAGAAAATAAAAACACTTCTTGACATTAATCACTTAAAACCGTCAATACTCCCCTCTACAGTAAACCTCTTTGCCAGAAATCCGATCTACGAGCTCACAGTTTGTGGATATGCTATGTTGGCTAAAGTTCTATTCAGAATAGGGATGCTAGGGTTCAAGTGGTTAATGTAAAATGACCTCTCTGTCCCCAACAGGACCCTCTGTCCCCAACATGACCTCTCTGTCCCCAAAATGACCTCTCTGTCCCCAACATGACCTCTCTGTCCCCAAAATGAAACCTCTGTTCCCAACAGGACCCCTCTGTCCCCAACAGGACCCCTTAGTCCCCAACAGGACCCCTTAGTCCCCAACAGGACCCCCAACAGGACCCCTTAGTCCCCAACAGGACCCCTCAGTCCCCAACAGGACCTCTCTGTCCCTAACATGACCTCTCTGTCCCCAAAATGAAACCTCTGTTCCCAACAGGACCCCTTAGTCCCCAACAGGACCCCTTAGTCCCCAACAGGACCCCTCAGTCCCCAACAGGACTCCTCAGTCCCCAACAGGGAACCTCAGTCCCCAACAGGGAACCTCAGTCCCCAACAGGACCCCTTAGTCCCCAACAGGACCTCTCTGTCCCCAACTTCAACAGTAGAGCCCTTTGCACTGTCTGATTGTTTTTGCATGACAATAAAAACACTTCATGCACATTTGCTCCGAAATTGTCGTCCGCCAAGTGGCTGTGACAGTGACAGTGCGTAAAGTTCACAATCAAACTCAATTCAACTCCTACGTTTGTTTTTAGATGCGTAAAAAGAAAAACTGATTGGGACCTTTGCTGCCTCCCCGGCTCTTTCCCCGTCTCCGGTCAGATCTCCACTCTCCTATCAATAAAGGCAGAAAATGACAATAAATGTCACACCAAAAATAATTAGAAGTATAAGTAGGTAGCAATGGAAAGGGATTAGGAAAGGCCAGTGGTGTAAAGTAACTAGGTACATTTACTCAAGTACTGTACGGTTTTTTACTTTACTGGAGTATTTCCATTTTTAGCGGCGCTAGCCGATCCTGCTCTATACCTGACTTTGTCCGTGTTCACCGTCAACGTTCTGATTGGTCAGACCCGTCAACGTTCTGATTGGTCAGACCCGTCAACGTTCTGATTGGTCAGACATTATAACCACATATCGATGACAAAATGTATCAAAGGCGCCGCTACCTTCACACAGGGTGTGATTTTTCTTTTACTTCTACTCCACTACATCTCAGAGGCAAATATTGTACTTTTACTCCACTACAATTATTTGAAAACTTTAGTTACTAGTTACTTTGCAGATATAAATTGTTACATTATAAAACATACATTAACCACTTTAGCCCCATTTTATATCTCGGCTATTTAAAAATAGCTGATCTCTGCAACGCATTGTGAGCTTGTAGATCTGCTATTTTCAAACAATTTAGTGCTTTTTACTTTTGGTACTTTAAGTACTTTTTGATACCAATACTTGTGTACTTTTACTCAAGTAAGTTTTGACTTTTACAGAGTACTTCTACATTGCAGTATCGATACTTTTACTTAAGTAAAACATTTCAGTAGACTTACTTTTTCCACCACTGGGAAAGGAGTACCAGAAGCCAGGTATACTACAGAAGAAAACTAAATCTCTAAAGCTATTATGACAGACTCATGGCCTCAATTTGATGTACAGAAATTGTCCCTCCAAATATACTTTTCTATGATGTAATAAGAGCTTTGCCTGATAACCTTGATAATATCAAGCTGCATCTTGGGCACTTTTTGTCTATTTGATCATTAAAATGTTAACAAGAAGGAACTGGCGGCGCTGTCCCCTTTGCATCCACTCTACTTCTATAAATAATATCCATTAATGTGTCTATCGATCCGCCCTGGAGCCGTTTTGGCTCTCGAACCCAGACAGGTTAAGGAGTCGGTCCCCGCTGTGCCAGGAACAGCTCTGTCGGCAGAAACCTCGTATCTCCATATTACAACTTTTTATGTTTGTTCATACTTCATCATGCAAGGGTGTCACACAAAAGTAGTGAAAATAGCAGATCTAAAAGCTTGTAGATCAGTCATTTTCATTATTATTTTTTAAAAATTGTAATAGAATTAAATAAAAAAAAGAATGGTTGGTGAGTGATTAACCACCTAAACCCTTAAATGGATAGTTCACCCAAAATATTACTTTTTTTATATACAATATGTTTTATCCCTCAATTTTGTAACCCTTTTTTTTCACCCGGTGCCAATTTACTAAGTGATCCTGGGTACTGCACTCCCCCCACCAGCCTAGGGAAGCCAGGGCCGTGCTCATGCCTCCTTCAATGTATGAGAGCCAACTGACCTTCTTATCACCCGACAGGGGGGAGTTTCGCGTGGAAGGAACACGTTATTCCAACCAATTCCCTTCCATCAGGCGCCCCAGCTGACCAGGGGGACGCAGTATAGTGACTAGGATTACTACAAGTTTTTGTGAGGGTATTAACTACCCTAGGAGACACGGGGAGAACATGCAAACTCTGGGCACGCCCCCAGCGCCCACAGCGTCCCCGGCGGGAATCGAACCCAGGACCTTCTAGCTGTGAGGCGACAGCGCTACCGACTGCACCACCGTGCCCCCCCAAAATGTTACTTTTTGACTAATCGATAGGAAAAAAAAGTCATTTAGGGGGTGAACTATCCCTTTAAGGGTTGCAACGCGTTGTGAGCTTGTTGATCTGCTATTTTCAGCCAAAACTGAAAACTGAAAAAAAAAACACTAGTATAGAGCTCTGAGGCACTCCGGTCAGGGTTTGAGTGGTCAAGGCGTTTACCACATATAGGCTCTGATGCCTGACAGTGAGTCCCGGGTTCTATTCCCGAGCCCGGTGGACCTTTGCTGCATGTCACTCCCCGACTCTCTCTCCCTGTCTCTCTTCATTGTGCACTACCGATAAAGGCAGAAAAAGACCAAAGATATCGTTGAAAAAATAATCTACGGTTTTGGACATACAAGGTTTCCAGCGACAAAACGGAGAGTTGAAGGAGCCAGCCAGCTAATGAAACCGTTCACTGTTATTTTCTCCGCTGAGAAAATCACAGTGATTGAAAGTACTAAAAGTCCTCGAGAGATGATTGTGATAAAGTAGGATAAAGACTCTAATGTACAATGGAGAGAAAAACCCTAGTTGCCATGTCAATCACTGGATCAAACAAAACAGGCTTGAACTCAAAATGACTAGCATGCATGTATTTTCATGCACGCACGCACGCACACACACACACACACACACACACACACACACCCACCCACCCACCCACCGGCGAAGCGTCATGAGGGCCAGTGCAGTAGTCTGTAGGAGGCATAGCCTGTAGGAGGCATAGCCGATAGGCTAGGCTACTCTCAGATCATGTCCTAAGGAGTCCAAAAGAGAATGAATCCTGGGATTCATGAATTAAATTAAGTTTTACACCACTGAAGGATGTAGAGTGTGTTGTTTATGTTGCTTTATGGTCGTTTAATTAATTAATTAATTTTAAAAAATCGCGCGTATGTGCCTCGCACCGCAGGAGCATAAACGTCCAAGTATAAACCAGGTATAAACTAGGCCTCTAAACCTCTAAATGCTTAAAGGGCAAGACCACTTTGGTGGAGGTTTGGGTTGTGTAGTCACCTTGCCATGGTGTAACTCCAAAGGTGGACAAGAAATCAATCTTTATTAAAAAAAAAAACAGTACTGGGTTTGTTGATGCTCTATATTGTCTGAATCAACTTTGTTTGTGTTCATTTACGTGCTGAAAGAGTGACTTTGAGAGCTGTTTCAGCGTACAATGTAAGTCAATGAGGAGTATTTAGAATTATCCACTTCTAATCAATGAATAAATGATTTTGATTTCGTGTCCACCTTTGGAGTTACACCATGGCAAGGTAACTTCACAACATAAACCTCTACCAAAGTGGTCTAGCCCTTTAATCCTAATCCTTTGCCCCAAATGGAATCTTATCCTAATTATAAGTCTAACAATCCTGCATAATTCCTGCACAAAAAAACGCCTATACACAGCATACCCAAAGTAAATTGATTGTCGTTCTTGAACCATTTGGAATAAATGCATGGGCATGGTCTCATTGTGAAGGTAACACTTTGACGTTTGTTTTAGCAAAAACAATCAACTCTATGTGCAACTGACATTGAGTGATACTTTGAACTTACTGGAAGAGAGTTTGAAATTACTGGAAGAGAAAGTATTTAATTCTCTAAATTCTCTAAATATGTTCTATAATATAAATATAAATACCTGAAACACTGCTATTTTCATATATAAACTGCTCAAAAAAAGTTTGGAAACTTAACTTCGGTCAATTATATCTCCACTTTAATAAAACCAATTGGTATTGTGTTTTATATCATTTTTATCGTTGATTAGTCACCTTTACAAGGAGGTACAGCTTGTAAGGATCGGGCATTCGTGGAATGAGCAACACAGCTAAACGTGTGGGTAGCGCCTCCAAAAAATTTGCCAAAATCACCCAATATGCTTCTGTTGGTAATCGCTCTTGTTTTGAGCAACCTGCCAGCACACACCTGCTGAGAGGTGTGTGCCTGCCTCACAGGTGAGTGACTGGCACCTGAACATGGGTTTTGCAACTTTGTTAAGTTGGAGTGTGTATGCTCCAAGCAGCAACACTGCCCCCATGGAAAGATGCCACTTTTGTCCCTTCAGGATGAGGCCTGTGCAATAGGGCAAGTGAATCAGAGTGACAGCATTATTTGGTGTCAGCCCTGGTACCATTTGCAAACTTAGGACCAAGTTCTGTGAGACTGGTGAAGTCAACAAGGAAGACAACAACCCAAGACCCCTTGCTTAACTGAGGAACCATAGATTTACAGGCCAGATTTGCACAACGGAACCAAAGACAGACGTCAAAGTTGCAGGACCCATGCTCAGGTGCCAGTCACACATGTGACTGGCACACACCTGCCTGCAAATGGTACCAGGGCTGACATCAAATAATGCGTAATCTGCGTAACAGAACATCAGCTTCACTGGCCCTATTGCACGGGCCTTATCCTGAAGGGACAAACGTGGCATCTTTCCATGGGGCAGTGTTGCTGCTTGGAGCATACACACTCCAACTCAACAAAGTTGCAAAAACCATGTTCAGGTGCCAGTCACTCACCTGTGAGGCAGTCACACACCTGTGACTACTGGCACACACCTCTCAGCAGGTGTGCCAGCAGTGTGCTGGCAGGTTGCTCAAAACAAGAGCGATTACCAACAGAAGCATATTGGGTGATTTTGGCACATTTTTTGGAGGCGCTACCCACACGTTTAGCTGTGTTGCTCATTCCACGAATGCCCGATCCTTACAAGCTGTACCTCCTTGTAAAGGTGACTAATCAACGATAAAAATGATATAAAACACAATACCAATTGGTATTATTAAAGGGGAGATATAATTGGCCGAAGTTAAGTTTCCGAACTTTTTTTGAGCAGTTTATATATTAAATGTTTTATGGTCACCAGGGGCCTGGATGGCTTGATTTTAGGCTTAAAATAATTGATATAAATATTTTTGGAAATCTCTATAGGAAAAATGAATGGCCTTTTTTTTTGTGGAACCACAAAATGGCCGCCACTGCTATGCCCTATGGGGGTTTCTGTTGGTTTCTTGACGGAAAAATGTGGTTTGGATTCTATATATCACTGGCTTGGTTCATGTTTACTCTTCCCTGAAGTAGAACATAATGTTTATTTCATATTGGTGGAGTATGATTCAACTTAACTTAATGAACTTAAGTCGCTGCTGTGAATGTTTGTTTGTTTGTGTATGTTGGACTTCGGCGTTGATTGAAGCTTCTTTGCATCATTATAATCACAAGACCTGTACCTTTAAAATGGTATATAGCTTGCCTGTAACACACACACACTTGTGTACTGTACGTTTGTTTGTCTGAATAATTCAAAAAACGGCCAAGATCCCGCGGGAGGGACGACGGATTGTTAACAGGTTATCTTAACCATGTAACAAATTATTTTGTGAGGACCACGGAAATTGTCCTCAGCATTTCGCAAATTCTATTTCTTCTTGTGGGGACATTTGCCGATCACAAGTATAGTGATTCATCTACACCCACACACACACACACACACACACACACACACACACACACACACACACACACACACACACACACACACACACACACGTGATTGGTCTAAATTTACTGGGGCAGCTGTGCGGTGCTCAATAAAATACCAGCGGTTAATTTAAATGTCACGAAAGGCGGCGCTGTCAATATGTCTGAAATGTCAGAAAAATCCATAATATGCGGCCCTCTCCCTGCCTCCACACACACACACACACACACACACACACACACACACACACACACACACACACACACACACACACACACACACACACACACACACACACACACACACACACATTGCAGAGTGGTCTCAAGTTGACCGATGGTTACACATGGCCGTCCCTTGGTGTATATGAGTGACATTTGCACACATGGCCCCTGTTCCCCACGAGGTGTGACTGTAATAATAATGTCCGCCTCTTACTCCTTCATCCCCAGTCTTCCACTGCCCTATATTCTTCTCTCTAACACCTCGCTTGTCTCTCCAGAATGACCGTGCGGCACTCCGTTTGATCACGTCGCTCCTCAACCCTGTAATTTGCAGACGGTCGTTATCTTCTAATAGAGCGTCCACAGCCACCTCTTCCCCAAAAGCCTCTCCTTCAGTGTCTCTGTGACTCATGCGATATAAAATCTTCTGTAATTTCCCTCTGAGAGAGGAGTTGCACTCTTAAGGGGATAGTTCAATCTTAGACAGTTTATCCGAGACATTTGAAAGGTCATTAATATGTAACAAAAACAACAAAGGCCCAATAATTGATCCTTGGGGGACTCCGCATTGCATATGAAGAAGAGGTGAGTTTGTTCCATTGTAGGATACAAACTTCTGCCTGTCTTTAAGATAACTTTTGAACCAGAGAAGTGCATTGTTTTTTACTCCAATTAATATGAGACAGTTTCTGAAGAAGAATATGGTGATTGAAATGTGAGTTAGAGGTTGTACAATGTACTCATGAATGGTTTTCAGTAATTTACAGTCAACATTGTCATAGCCTGCATGGAGAAGAATCTTTCAGACCAATTAATGTCTTCCGAACCTCATCCTCTGATATTGAGAAATTAATATTGTCAAGGATAGGAGCATTCATAAATTGAAGGGGATTGTGGTTGCTGGGAGGAATCTTGGAGGCCAGATTAGGGCCAACTTCTGATAAAAAGGTATTAAAATGATTGGCAATTACTTGAGGGTCAGAAATAAGCCCCCCATCAGCCTTTTGGTAATTTCTTGCATTTTTTGTTTTTGTTGAGAATACTATTAATTGTTCTCCAAAGGAGAGTCATGTTATTTTTGTGTTTGGACAGTTCTTCATTATAATATATATTTTTTGCTCCTCTAATAATGTGGTTTAATTTATTTCTATAATTATTTCATTGAGCATGATTATATGGTGTTGGACTAAGGAGATATTTTTTATACAATCTATGTTTAGTATTTACTGATTTCATGATGGCTGAGGTTATCCATGGTTTGGTTGGCTTAGGAATGCGACAAAAACAAAAATATATCCATGAATTCAAGTCTCCACGGGGTGACTAATCGATAGGAAAAAAGCCATTTTGGGGGTGATCTACTTTAAGGCCAGACCGCACCAATGCAACTCCTTGCAACTGCCATTGGGGATAATGGTTGCAAGTAGTTGCAAGTAGTTGTATTGGTGTGGACTGGCCTTTGAGCAACAACTTGCAACATACAACTACTTGCAACCATTATCCCCAATGATAAGCCCACACCATTGGACTGGCCTGAGAGTCAAACATGACTCTGCGAAAAAAGGAACCATCCAACTGTGAGAGTGCAGCAAATGTAACCAAATGGGAACATAAGGAACAAATGGATAAATTAACACCGAGGATTATTTTTTTCTCTTATTTGTTTTGTAACCAAATGGACCCGTAAGGGTGACTTGGGGGAAATAAGGAACAAGTGAAAAAATATACATGATTTACTGTGTACAGTCCTTTGCATCCCTCCCTTCCCCTCTCTCCTTTCTTTCCCTGCCACTCCTCTCCTCCCCCCCTCATGTCCTCCCTCTCTTCTGTACCCTTTACTCACAGCAACGCTAAGCTTTCCCCACATTTGCAGTCCCTCCACGCTCTCCTCCCCTCTCCTTCCTACCACCTTGTGCCCTCCTTCACCTCCTCTCCTCTCTCCCTTCCAGTGAGGGCGGCTGAATGCAACTCTGACAAACGTAACCAAATGTGGACCCGGGTGGATAGACGTGACTCAGGAAAATAAGGAACAAAGGGACAATAAGACTGGTTTGACAGGTTTATAATAAGACAGATTTGTCTCTGTGTTAATTTAACCCAGAGAGTAAAAAGCTTATGCATTTGATTTGTTACACTCTCAAGCTCCTCACACACCGGAATCATTTATTTTGCACAAAACATTTTTGCATTTTGCATCAGACTTTGACATCACCTAGTCTGAACCAAGCACTACATTGCAGTCATCCAGCTCATAGTTTTTAGTTTAAAAAAAAAATTATCTTAAATTGCTTACGTTTTTATATGTGATTTGTACGCATGTGTATGTATACATTGCAGTACTTATTGTTATTATTGTGTTATTACTGCTTGTTTTTATGTACAGCCCTTTAGGACATGTTTTGTGATATTGGGCTGTAATCAAATTTGACTTGACTTGACAATACATGCTCCTTCTGATGTCCGAACATTTGTTCTGAAAGGGAGGTGATATAACTATTGACGTGTGAGGGGTAGACTGAGGGGTATCATTTATTTTTCGCTTAATTATGAGTGTTGTGTGTTATTTATTATTTTATATCTATTTTCTTTGGAAAGTAATGTGCTATTTTTCTGCATGCTTTACATCATATTTTGTTTTGGACTTATTACGTTTTGTTTAAGTGCCTTAACACCACTCTACCACTGAGACACATTCCCCACACTAATTACCTGAACATTGACAGCTCAGTTAATCACCATTCTCCCAAGCATGGGCGCCTCAGCCAATCCGACGAAGCCCACGTCATCAGCAGCCAGTGCAAGCGAGTCCTCCTGCATGAATGGAAAGGCATTCAAAAGTTGAACACAGAGGAGGTTGTGAATGAAAGACAGGGGTAAGCGATCTCACGCCACAGATAACGGAGACGGAAGACAGTGGGCTCGGGCGTGACCGCTTCTGTGAACGAGAAACCCCTCGAAGATCCAGTGGCGTGCACACGAGAGAAACTGACGGTGAGGAACAGCCAGCTTATTTGAGTCTTCATAATATGCATCAAAGAGGGGCCTGGAGCGAGACGGTGACGGAGAGGAGTTCACAGTGTTGAAATATTTGCGGGTCATTTTCAAATTGATTATTCATCAAGCTCCCGGTGTACACTCCGGGAACTTGATGAATAAACGATGCAAAAATGTATAAAGGAAATGACTGAGGGCAATAAGTAAACACATGGACACATTAAGACAGGATTTTGATGTGCACAATCCTTGGTCCTTATTGGTTAAATGTATAATTACAGGGAAATAAGGTAAACCGCTGTTTCTCAGCCCGTGGGCCGGAGCCCACAGGTGGCCAGTGAGGATATTGCAAGTGATTCCCCAAATATAGACAAAACACTTAATGATGTCAAATAATTAATTCATAAAGAAAAACGATGGTATTTTTTCTTTAAAACTTTTAGGGAAAAAAGTCTTATGCGCACCTGATCGGCACAGAGACGGGTGTGTAGGCAGGGATCAAACGTGGAAAATGAAATAAAATGATCCGCACACCGTCTGCACTTGCACAACAGGGACAATTTTTTTCAATCAACGTTTCGGTCACATAGACCTTCTTCAGGCATCTCACTTACTGTAAGTAAAATTGTCCCTATTGTTTAACAACACATTCCCTGCCAGAGGTCTTTTTTTTTTTTACTTCCCCCACTGCCAATGTTAAAAAAAAACACAGGAGCCGAGATACAGGATTTTAAAGTAATAAGTTAACCAAGGAGTGAATGGAGCTAGAAATCTTTCGATGGCTATATCTCTGGTTCTGTGTGGATAAATTGAAAATTGGGAAAAAATAAAATAAAAAATACAATCATGGTTATACTCGTGACTGGCAGATAACGGGGTATTTTTTCAATAACGGTTATACTCGTGATTGGCAGGTATGTACAGACGGTGCGCGGGTCTATTTATTTTATTCTGTAAAACTTTTAAAACTGGGGTTTCATCGTGATACCAATACATAGGAACTGGTAGCCTATAATGTTGGCATAAACCTCTTATCTCCATATTAAAACTTTTCTTTTTTTTCCATTAAGTAGCGGCCCTAATTGATCATACTACAGCATTACGCAAAAGCATCAAAAGTGGCAGATCTACGAAGCGCCGCGTTTCAAGCTTGTGTAGATCTGCATCTATTGATGCTTTTGTATTTGAATCCAGAAAAGTATCAGTTTTGGACATAAAAAGGTTTCCACCCGACAGAGATAAGAAAGTATACTATTGTCATACAGTATAGGGAATACATGGCAAAATAAGGGAGTCCACAAAAAAGTCAAAGGTTTAAACTTATATATATCGTTCTAAATTAGGGAAATAAAGCAATAATCAAAACATAAACTGGTATGAGGTGTGAGCAAGTCATTAATCAGTCAAGTCTGCAGTGTATGGATGTATGAAGTGTGCTGTGTGAGGTGTAAAACAACCTAAACCAGTGGTTCTCAAACTTGTTTTCCTGTCAAGGAAACCCCCAAAATGATATATATTTGGCTGCGGACCTCCCATCTCAAAAATATTTTGTGCCAGGGATTTTTCAAAAATAAAAGATGTGGTTAAAATTATTGTGACGCTATGTTAACTAATTTTGCTGGGGACCCCCTGGTACCCCCCCAAGGACCCCTGGGGGTCTACGGACCCCCACTTGGAGAACAATGAGGTAACCTAAACAAAAGGGTAAGGCCCCAAACAGGCCAGCAAGTGGCAGCCCAAGCACAACTACATCACATTTTATGCAGTTTTAATCATTGTCTTTTGAATAGAATTCCATTTAGTTTCAGTCCCATTTTAGTCACCTAAAATGTTTTAGCTTTTGTCTAGTTTTAGTTGACTAAATATCATAAGATTTTAGTCAACTAAATCAACATTTGATTTGGTCGACTATAATGTATTTTGGCTACCGGCATGTCTTCTATTTGTGTTTATTGTGTCATATCTTCTCCACTAGTCCCTCCCTAACATTTGGGTTTTTATTTGACGAAATTGTCAGTATATTTAGTCATAGTCTTCATTTAGTATTTGTCAGTGAAAACAGTCAACAAACATTTTTCGTCACAGTTTTAGTCGACGAAATCAACACTGCCGCAAACGCTTTGGAGATTTTCAAGTGGGGCCCTGCATCCAGAAGAGGCTGACAACCACTGAAGTAGACAATGGATTAAAAACAAACAGTGAGGAATTGACTGTGTTTACAGTCCTCCGGCATCTTGCAGTCCCTCCACACTCTCCTCCCCTGTCCTTCCACCTTGCCCTCCTTCACCTCTCTTTCTCCATCTCTCTCTCTCTCTCTCTCTCTCTCTCGCTCTCTCCCTCCAGCTCGTCCAGTAAGGGCTTGCTGAAGGGTATAATCTGTCAGGGTAGCGCTCACTGCCTGATTGGATCCACTGGGAAATGTCAGCGAGAGACAAGCAGAGAGGGTCCTCTGCTTGTCGAGGAGGGGGGCAACTGCGTCTGAAAGATAGCGTGCGTGCGCGCTGTCCTGTGTGTGTGTGTGTGTGTGGGTGGGTGTGTGTGTGTTTGGGTGCGTGTGTGTGTGTGCAGGGTTATTTATAATGCTGTCCCTTCTACACTGTGTGACCCACTCATGCAAATGTATGCACACTTGCCCTTTCACACGCATTGCGTGTGTGTGTGTGTGTGTGTGTGTGTGTGTGTGTGTGTGTGTGTGTGTGTGTGTGTGTGTGTGTGTGTGTGTGTAGACGTTATGAGGACCATGTTTCTGGTCCTCACAAGAAAAATATTCAGGTTGGGGTTATAGGATCAGGATTAGATATTTAGATGTTATAGGGATAAGAGATATAGTTGTGCCTGATTTAAGGTTAGTTGCGTGCTGGTGTCATACACTGAAACATCTACAAGCTTGTAGATGGCATTCATAAAATTGGTGACTTAAAATGTTGATGTCCGAGTATAGTAATACAAACCTGTGTGTGTGTGTGTGTGTGTGTGTGTGTGTGTGTGTGTGTGTGTGTGTGTGTGTGTGTGTGTGTGTGTGTGTGTGTGTGTGTGTGTGGCGTGCGTGCGTGCGTGCGTGCGTGCGTGCGTGCGTGCGTGCGTGCGTGCGTGCGTGCGTGCGTGCGTGCGTGCGTGCGCGTGTGTGGGTATGTGTGTGTGTGTGTGTGTGTTCATACTACACACCTGCTTATATATAGCCCAGAGGTGCCGTGGGCATGACAAGAGCTTTGAGAGTCAACGACTGAATAGAAAGTTTGATGTTCAAAATGACACACACACACTGTGTGTGTGTGTGTGTGTGTGTGTGTGTGTGTGTGTGTGTGTGTGTGTGTGTGTGTGTGTGTGTGTGTGTGTGTGTGTGTGTGTGTGTGTGTTTGAGTGTGCAGAAAGAGCAGAATAGCGGTGCTCGTCTTTCTCCAGGCCCCTCAGAGATCTGAGTGTCTCTCCCGTTTCATTTTTAACATCAAACTTTCTATTCAGTCGTTGACTCTCATAGCTCGTCATGCCCACGGCACCTCCGGGCAGGTGTGTAGTATGAACACACATACACACACACACACACACACACACACACACACACACACACACACACACACACACACACACACACACACACACACACACACACACACACAGAAGCAGTATGTCATCGCTGTCGGGTGGAAACCTCATACGTCCAAAACCGTTCCTTTTCACTGTTGTGAAAAGACAAAAAAAGAAAATACTGAAAATAGCAGATCTACAAGCTCTGCGATGTGAAGCATTGTGAAGTAGGGCATTAATTTATGAAAATAACATTAAAAAGATGAAATATGGAGATGTGAGGTTTCCGCATCAAATTATGTATTATTTATGAGTGCAAGGCCGGGGAAGGATGTGTGTGTGTGTGTGTGTGTGTGTGTGTGTGTGTGTGTGTGTGTGTGTGTGTGTGTGTGTGTGTGTGTGTGTGTGTGTGTGTGTGTGTGTGTGTGTGTGTGCTTAAGGGACAATGGGCATAGCAGTGGACATGCTGCCATGCTGCCAGCCCCCTCTGTATCAATCACAGAGGAAAAGGGAGAAGGGGGCGGGGGGAGACATGAAAGAGAGACAAGAGGGCCAGAGACCAGACCAGAGGGGACGTGGCATATGGCCCCCGTGCAAGGAGACAGATGTTGCCGGGGGGGATGGGGGCTCATGGGACGAGCAGGCATGGCTGGCATAAAGGGGAGCACAGGGCACATGCAGCTCTTCTCTAAATTAGCTCCTTATCTCTTCTCCACTTAGCTCTAATGTCCTGCAGTGGTGGAAGAAGTAGCTACTCTGAATGTTTTACTTAAGTAAAAGTATAAATACCACAATACACATAATATGTTAAGTAAAAGTGTGGTATTCAAAATGTTACTCGAGTAAAAGTACAAAAGTATTGGCATGAAAATATACTTACTGTACCAAAGTGTTTTGTGTCAAACTATGGCTGTCAAAGTATAAACTAGGGTTATTTTTTTAATAATAATCTAAATCTGTTTTGTTACATGTGATCAATACAAATAAATCCCCCAAAAGATATTTTAAAATCTATTTCTAAGACCTGTCAACGTTGTATTTAACCCTAGAACACTAATGTCAGGTGATTTTCACCCGCACAATTATGGTTATGTGATTTTCATTTTGTTGCTGATGTCTGAGGTGGGTGGGTCCTTGCGTACCTTCAGGATGCTCACTGCCATCATCGAAGGTAAGCTTGTTTCCCTGCCCCCATCCTTTTTTTTCTGCAGGCAGGTTTGAATGTAGGCGTTAATGATAGAGAGTTAAATAAATCGTGTGGGCTGTCCCACAGTTGTCAGTGATGTAGGGAGACTGTGCCGTCACTGGGCATGGTTCACATGTCCCAGAAATGGGTGGACTAAAGAAGAAGTTCCCAGCTCCATTATGTTTTTTCTTATTATGGTGTTGCTTTTTTTGAAACATTAAAGAAGAGTACCTCAATTTGCCATGTATTGTTGTACTTAAGGTAGTGTAAGTGAAAATGTATTTTGTAGTTAAAAGGTTAAAGTACTATTAACCTTATTAAACTAGTTCTGATAGTAATCATTGCCACAGAGCGTTTGTTTGGTCACAGGGGTCTCTCCAGCTCTTTAGTAAACAGAATATAGTACATTTTTCTGGTAGGTAACACAATTTAAAGGATCTACACCATGAATTTAAAACAAATATTTAACATTTAATATCATATTGTTTATGTCCCTCAAACGTTTCTCAAAAGGTTTGAGCCTAAATCAAGCCTCAGATATACTCATTCCAACTAACTTCTCTCTGGCTTATAAAGCACTTTCACCTGCAATACCACATTGTCCTGATTTGGCACGTGGCGCTATTGAGACAGTTTGTATGCATGTTATCTCCTGGTTCTGTGTGGGGGAAAAAAAGAAAGAAAAAAGGGAAAAAAACAGAAAAGAAAAAATAAATAAATAAATATATATATATATATATATATATATATATATATATATATATATATATATATATATATATATATATATATATATATATATATATATATATATATATATATATATATATATATATATATATATATATATATATATATATATATATATTTATGTTGGAACTGAAAAACGGGAGGGATTGTACCGCTAGTGACGTCACTTTCGGGGGCAAATCAGTATGGCCTGTTTTGAGACCAATTTACATAAAACCCCAGATATGCTGTGAAAGCCTAAGTGCTCAAACTGGGGTATTTTTGGGGATAGAAGAGAGGTAGGGGAGACCAAGAACACAAAAAAGAAGAAAAAGTTAAAATTCATGGTGTAGTCCCTTTAAGCCAAACAGGAGAGAGCACAATGAAAATACATTTTCAACTTAATAAAGAGCTGGAGAGACATGGGAGACTCCTTTTACTGAACAAACACTGGAATATATGGAATATGGAATATAGTATATTGCCTAAAATATACCCAACATTAGTGATGGCGTGATAGTATTCTACGGTTCCCTTTTAAGAAATGTTGAGGTCTGAAATTCAGATAATTGCATTTTAGATAATTTAATCACCTGAGCCCCAGCATCCGTGTTCTGCGGAAAACATTCACAGATAGAAGATCTGCAACCTCACAACGTTGTGAGCGTGTAGATCTGCTATTTTCCGCGAAGATAGTTATTGTTGAGGGAAAACAGATAAAAGTAACTAGTACAGAGCCCTGAGGGACTCCGGTCAAGTACAGTACAGGGTTAAAGTGGTTAGTGTAGGGACCCGTGGAAACCTTGCACTTCTCGCCGTCTCTCGGGCAATCTATATGAATAATAACAACAGCTCAGATTTATATATAGTGCTCTTCTAAGTACCCAAAAGTCGCTGAATGAAACACCTCCCTTCCCGATGTCCCCTCTGTCATTGTTTAGTACAAAATCCGTTCTTCTCTTGTGTTACGGTAAGCTTCTCTCACCCTCTCTCGTCCCTTTGGTCCCCAGTCATCTCCTCCCATAAAATCCTCTCATCTCACAGCTAATGCTTTACTTATCGTCTCTGTCGGGTGGAAGCCACATATGTCCAAAACTGTTCAAATTTTAAAAAAAGTATCAAAAGTAGCAGATCTGCAAGCTTGAAACGCGGCGCTAAGCGACACGTTTCGAGCTTGTTTTGATACTTTTGTGTGACGCTGTAGTATGATCGAGTAGTATGACCGACAGCAACGTCATACTCCGTCATACGCGACACGTGCCGAAAATAGCAGATCTGCAAGCATCGAAATGTGGCACGAAGTGGCACGCTACGAGCGTGTAGATCTGCTACTTTTGCAATTTTTCCATTTTAATCCTGAATGATGACACATCCTGATCTGAGATGTGAACATTGGTAAATAAATGAATAGTCTATGATAGTTTCCCCAGATTTCTTTGACTTTGTCTGTAGAACTACAGTATTGCTCGGAGCCACAGAGGCTGGCATGTCTGTATGGATCTGATGGGAGAGAGAGCGAGAGAGAGTGAGAGAGAGCGAGAGAGAGCGAGAGCGAGAGAGAGAGAGAGAGAGAGAGACAGGGCACAGGCGTCAATGATGACTAGTGATGACACAGTTGAAACGACCAAGTCAATAGTCATACTTCATTCATGATTGCCAATCGTGCACTTTTAAGTGATAGTTCACCCCCTAAATGACCTTTTTTCTATGGATTAGTCGCCCCATTGAGACTTGAATTCATGGATATTTTTTTGTGTTTGTCGCATTCCTAAGCCAATAATTTGATGACCTGCATCGGTAGGAGACACAAAGAGTCTCCTTTGTCACTCCTGCAGGAACCGCTGCCGTACCGGTCCGCTGGTCATCAAATTATTGGCTTAGGAATGCGACAAAAACAAAAAAATATCCATGAATTCATGTCTCCATGGGGTGACTAATCAATAACAATAAAGTCATTTTAAGGGTGAACTATCCATTTGTGCACGTGTGTGCGCGTGCGTGCATGTGTGTGAGGGCCAGATGTCCCCACAAGTATAGTACAATTTGAAAAACAGACATTGTTTTGTGGTTTAAAAAAAGATGTTTTAGGTTGACTGAAAAATCGCGCTTTGTGTGAAACTGTATGATGGTGAAGTAGGGCATTAATTAAAACAAAATATACATGGAGATACAAGGTTTCTGACTGACAACAATGATATATAAAAAGGGTTATAAAGCAAAGGACAGCCAGGCAGCTGTGTTGCTTGTGAACAAGGCCAATGAGTTCAATGAGTTCAACCTATTGTACACAGTGGTGGAAATAGTGCTCAATTGTTTTACTTAAGTAAAAGTATCAATACTGCAATATAGAAATACTCTGTTACAAGTGAGTCCAGAATTAAAAATGTACTTGAGTAAAAGTACACAAGTATTGGCATCAAAATATACTTAAAGTACCAAAAGTAAAAATACCCATTATGCAGAATGTCCCATTATCCAGTTTTCAAATGTATAAAAATCTTTTGAAAATAGCAGATTTACAAGCTCACAATGCGTCACGATGTGACACATTGTAGATCTGCTATTTTCAAATTTGAGTATTTCAAATTTGAAATACTCAAGTAAGGTACAAATACCTCAAAATTGTACATAAGTACTGTACTTGAGTAGATATACTTACACCACTGATTCTACAACAGGTTTAGTCAATGCACAGCTTAGTGCACTCGGCAGTGGCCTCTCTCTTTCTCCATCTCTATCCACCACGCCATCACCGCATTATGCTGGTTCTGTGGAAAACAATATTATAAACTGGTACCCCCCCCCCCCCAAGGACCCCTGGGGGTCCCCGGACCCTACTTTGAGAACCAATGGTTTAGAGGTTGGATGTTTGGAAACTGACTGACCGACTGACTGACAGCAGTTTGTTATTTCCCGATGAGGGATTTAGTTTAGCCACCTCATGTTAATAAATAAAAGCCAATGACAAACAAAACAAAACAGCATGTTGCACTGATTGAAGACTGAACTGAACAATTAAGTTTCGTTTTCTTCATCATCGTCTTTTTAGCGGCGCTAGCCGCTCTATACATTTAGGTATAGAACGGATATTAGCCCTCTATACCTGGCTTTTGCGTCAACGTTCTGATTGGTCAGGCACGCCAAGGTTCTGATTGGTCAGGTCCGTCAACGTTCTGATTGGTCAGGTCCGTCAACGTTCTGATTGGTCAGACCCGTCAACGCTCTGATTGGTCAGACCCGTCAACGCTCTGATTGGTCAGACCCGTCAATGCTCTGATTGGTCAGACCCGTCAACGCTCTGATTGGTCAGACCCGTCAACGCTCTGACTGGTCAGACCCGTCAACGCTCTGATTGGTCAGACCCGTCAACAAAGTGATTGGTCAAGCTTCACGTGACACATGGCTAACACATTATAAACACATATCGATGACAAAATGTATCAAAGGCGCCGCTACCTTCACACAGGGTGTGATTTTTTTAAACACGTGTGACTAACTAAATTTATCCTCCCATGTTTGATAAAGCCCGCCCCCAGGTGTTAAAAACTAAATTATATCACACAAGGCATTATGTACAAATGGTCATGGTTGCTATTTTTACTGTGTTATCATCGCATCATCATCATCATCATCATCATCATTATTATTATTATTCAGCAATGTCATATTTTTCAATGCAGCACAGGCATAGTAGTCTCAGGCTCAGCCAGTGTCCAAGGACATGTCGTTTGAACATTCATAAGAAGAGACAGAAAGTAATCTCATGTACCAGATCCATATTCTCCAGTGACTTTCAGCCATTATTGTTACATTCTTACCTATTATTCTGCCTCCGTATGATGGCTGCTTATACTATAAATGTGTCTGCCAGTGCAGCGATTCTCAATTTCAAGGAATTCAAGGTTTGATATGGATTAGGCCCAGGGACCCCCGTTTGATACCACACTGTAAAATTCTAATTTAACTCTGAGAGCGTAAATGGAACCAAATGGACCCGTACGGGTCCATTTGGTTCCATTTAGACCTGTGAGGGTCAATCTGTTCCCCTGGTGGTTCCCAGACCCATCGTAAAGAAAACATGGGGTGGTAAATCTATCTAATACTGTACGTAGAATCTCTGCATGTATGTCTCTGTGTCAGACTTTCCCACGCATATCTCGAGAACCGTCTGACCGATCGACTTCACACTTGGCATGCGCATCGGCGAGGACCCAATGGAGTGATGTGCCGAGTGGGATCGGCGGTTGTCCAGAAATCCCTCTATTCATTCGCTAAATCTCTGTGTATCACACGATCACCGGCAATTCGGATAGACTAGTGGTTTCCGAGAACCAAAGCACCATAGGAAGCACCATAGAAGACAGGGAAGCACCATAGGCTTATGTTATAGAGCAGTGGTTCTCAAAGTGGGGTCTGGGGACCCCCAGGAGTCCTTAAGGGGGTTCCAGGGGTCCCCAGGTAAATTAACTATATGAGTTATTATGGAGGTCTGTGGCCTTAATGCATGCCAAACTGGGGGTCTTTGGGTTTGTGAACCACTGTTATGGAGTGATGCTATGAAGGGCTTCCTCAGAAGCAAACCAGACAAATCTGGAAACCAGACAAATCTGGAAACCAGACAAATCTGCCATTGCTAAAAAAAGAATTGCCCTCTGCAGATTTGGTCTGGCACCCCTCAGTTGTGATTGGATTTCACTCCCTCCGAAGTAGTGAGGGACCAATCAGGGCCCAGTATGCGAATGTAGGGTGGGTTTATCACCAGAGGCTTTTTTTAAATTCGCCCCTTGGAAATGCAGGTTCCACACAGAGATTCCAGACTAATATCTACGCAATGATATTCGTCTGGCCTTGCCGGCTATTCCTCAGACGCTTATCTTCCTTCCTGTCCTGCATTCTGTGTCCTCCTTGTCCCTCCATGTCCTACCCTCTAATGGGGACAGATTAATCTGGCGTGGGGGTCTCAGGTGCTGTTGCATGCCTCTCTCTCTCT
Organism: Gymnoscopelus microlampas; assembly: GCF_963454915.1. Classification (NCBI taxonomy): domain Eukaryota; kingdom Metazoa; phylum Chordata; class Actinopteri; order Myctophiformes; family Myctophidae; genus Gymnoscopelus; species Gymnoscopelus microlampas. Next base: position 5,730,488 of record NC_139945.1, on the reverse strand, counting down.
CTCTCTCTCTCTCTCTCTCTCTCTCTCTCTCTCTCTCTCTCTCTCTCTCTCTCTCTCTCTCTCTCTCTCTCTCTCTCTCTCTCTCTCTCTCTCTCTCTCTCTCTCTCTCTCTCTCTCTCTCTCTCTCTCTCTCTCTCTCTCTCTCTCTCTCTCTCTCTCTCTCTCTCTCTCTCTCTCTCTCTAGAGACTGTCTGTAATAAAACTATAAATCACACTTTGTGTTACTGTGTGTGAGTCTATCTCTGTGAGGGTGAGCGAGAGAGTCACATCTGCTGTGGACAAGACCGAAATCGTCACTGTTGGGCAGAAACCTCTTATCTCCATATTTTAACTTGTGTGTGCTCTTTCATAAATTAACGCCCTCCTTCAGCATCACACAAAAGTCTCAAAAGTAGCAGATCCACATGCTCGAAGCGAGGCATTTCGAGCTTGTATATCTGCTACTTTTGATATTTTTGAGTGGTAAGGACTGACTTTGTCTGTGTGTCCACACACACACACACACACACACACACACACACACACACACACACACACACACACACACACACACACACACACACACACAAAAGACCGATCTACAATTTGAGCCAGACAGAACAGACACCACAGGAGGTCACTTCATTTGTAAAACTGAAATAATAAATAAATGCATTAAAATAAGATAATAAAACACAATGATGTTGGCTAAATTAAAGTGCTAAAGAGCATGGGAAGCCTCCATGTGAACAGAAAATAGGCAACCAAACAAACAAAAGCCAGCAGTAACATGTGCTCAAACAATAAGCTAACATTAGCATTAGCTGCAACAAACTAAAGGGTCGCACAAAGTAGCAGATCTACAAGGTTCAGTGTGTTCTACCATGTGTTCTCCTTCTCCCTGCATGAACCATGCAGCCTGCAGCAGAGACAAATAGCTCGGCTTTTATACTTCCTGGTCATGTGACTAAGTCAGGTGCAGTGGGTGGTGTTCACTCTCCATTCCGACATCTCACCACTCCGACTAGTGGCTTCCGCGTGCGGTTAGGGTTAGGGTTAGGGTTAGGTATAGGGTTCGTCAACGTCGGAAAGGCGACATGTCGGAAAGGAGAAATGCACCCGCAGTGGGTGCACCATTCACCTGGGTTCCCACATATACAAATAATAATCTATTGTGGGCGAGGGCATATTGCATTCAATGTTGCCGAATCACATTAACCCTATAATATAAATGTCTATTTGAAAATAGCCGATCTACAAGCTTACACTATTTAAAAAAAAATCTGTGGGGAAAAATCGGGAATGTTTATTAAACATTTTACAACACAAATCTTGTATGGGGTCACTGGCACAAAATATTTTCAGATGGGGTCCTCCGCCAAATACATGTTTGAGAACCACTGGTCTGAAACAACATTTTGTTTGATTAAAGTTTGACTAACGTACGGTAGTCGCTTATCTTGTGCTTTCATAAGCCCCGGTTGCTTATTTCACAGCTTGCACAGCTTGCATTCCACCAGCATGCATGTGATGTGTAGTAGAGTGATTAAGAAGGCATGTACTGTAGTACGCTTTAATCTGCTCTCATGTACTGCTGGTGTTACTGTGAGCCAGGCGTAAAGGTCAGGGTGGTGTATGTATGTACGTATGGACGGACGGACGCTCACATGCTAGGCACATCGCCCATGCACACACAATAGTGGACAGTAAAGAAATACATTTACTTGAGTACTGTACGTAACCCTAGAACACTAACGTTGAATATTATCACACCATCACTAACGTTGGGTATATTTTACCCAATATAATATATTCCATGAAAAATACTTCTCCTGAAAATATATTACGTAAAACAATCCATGGCAGACTAAAGTACTCTCCTTTAATGCTTCATTTTAAAATATCACAAAAAATCGGGTCGCCCTATTAAAAAGCAATACCATCATGAGAACTCATGTAGGCAAAATCTGTGAAAAATGTGGGAATTGTTAACAAATAATTCCAAAATAAATACATAAATGGAGCTGGGAACTTCTTCTTTGGTCCACCCATTCCTGGGACATGTGAGCCTTGTCCAGTGACGGCACAGTCTCCCTACATGACTGACAACTGTGGGAGAGCCCACACGATTTATTTAACTCTCTATTTCAATTACGTCAGGTGAAAATCAACCAATCACCCGATCACCCAAAAACCAGGGATGGGGGCAGGGAAACAAGCCTACTTTCGATGATGTCACTGAGCATCCTGAAGGTACCCAACGACCCTCCCACCTCAGACATCAGCAACACGATGAAAATCACATAACCATAATTGTGTGGGTGAAAATCACCTGACATTAGTGTTCTAGGACGACTTCAACCATTTCCAACCTATTGTCATATAATTGGTCCTACTGTATATGGTCATGATAATATGGTAAAAAAAAAATCTACTCGGTCTGTGTCTCATATAATAGGAGGGCTGTGGACGGTTCAGAAACCCGCCTACCTGCCTATGACATCATAATTAGGCAAGTGATTGTTTTTCAAACAAAATTTCACATTTTTTATTTTGATTTGTATATTATGTAACACAAGCCATTGTTTGTATTAACAATGGCTTCCATTATAGCATGCTAACTTTCCAGGAATAGAAAGCCTGCTGTTTCTACCAGCTTGGATTCCCCATCGATGATGTTACTGGAAGAATTGGGGAAAGCGTTCAAGATAATATTTGGAGAAAAGAGGGCGTGGTGTTTGCTACTGCTCTGCGTCATGTGATCGAACATATCGTTGCTGTTGCTGTTGTATCTCCAATTATCCATATCGAAAATGTTTATGTTTTTTCATACTGTACATGAATGCCCTACTTCATGATACAAAAGTGTTGCACAAAAGGAGTGAAAATAGGAGATGCGACACATTGTGAGTTTGTAAATCTACTATTTTCACTATTATTATTATTTTTAATACAAGGTTTTCACCCGAGATGGACCATATTATGTATGTTGGATCATACAGTGGAGATGGAAATGACCTGGTGAAAATCCTCCAGTGCATTCCACCGGCAATGGAGGAGTCAAGAGGTCAACGGAGCTATAAGCAGCCTCAGTGTGTGTGTGTGTGTGTGTGTGTGTGTGTGTGTGTGTGTGTGTGTGTGTGTGTGTGTGTGTGTGTGTGTGTGTGTGTGTGTGTGTGTGTGTGTGTGTGTGTGTTACAAGCCCCCTAGTGAGGGATATCCCACTACGGGGTCTGTGGGGAGACCATTTAAGCAAAAAAGAAAACTCCTCTCACAACTACACACACAACTACACACACACACACACACACACACACACACACTCACACTCACACTCACACTCACACTCACACTCACACTCACACTCACACTCACACTCACGCACACGCACACAACAACATAGCCGGCACTAAAATATACCGTGGCAGCCCTACTCTCATTTATCACCACTATTTATACCCAACGCTCTATTCCAACTGAGAGAGAGAGAGAGAGAGAGAGAGAGAGATGGAGCAATGGATGGAAAAACAACAGAGGGAGGGGAGGAAAACACAGAGAGAAGTGTTTGTGTCTGCGTGCGTGCGTGTGCGCGAGACAGCAGAGGATCTTGCAGTGCGAGACGATGTGCTCTGTTGCCATGGCAACCGCCTGCCTCCAGCGATCGCACGGTCCCGTGCTCACGCACGCGCGCACGCACGCATGCACACACACACACACACACACACACACACACACACACACACACACACACACACACACACACACACACACACACACACACACACACACACACTGATGTCCAAAAATGTTACTTTTCAGGATAAAAATTCTAAAACAGCAAAAGTTGTTGTGTTGCAAAAGTAGCAGATCTACAAGCTCAAAACGCGTTGCTTTGCGCCGCGTTTCGAGCTTGTAGATCTGCTACTTTTTATGCTTTTGTGTGACGCTGTAGTATGATCAAGTAGGGCGTTATTTACAAAAAAACACAAACAGTTGAAATATGGGGATAAGAGGTTTCTGCCCGACAACAATGACAAGGCCTCGTTTCCCAAAGAGATCCTTTGTAGGGAGTTACAGTAAGTGCGGTCGTTTTGAAGGCTCTGGTAAGAAGGCTGCCTTCAGTTACGGGTGTTTCCCGAACGCGCACGTATGCGCCTCTCTCCACACAGGCTACGAAGTACCTTAAGCATGCACTTAACCAGTCGGAGCTGTCCTATCAACCGCTCCCAGACTAAACGATTGTTCCACGCAACTCCTTATAAGTACATGCTCGCAAATGAAGTTTGGCTGTAACTCGTGGGATTGTACTCGGCCCATCAATAAAATAATGCTGAATATGAACATGCTTTAAGCACTGTTGGTACCTGTGACTGCACAATACCATTGTTTTAATGTTTAAACTCTATGACTTCCTCTTTCTATATCAATGTAGGCTATAATATGAAGATAGACAGTGGTGTACTGTGAATGGTTTAACTAATGGAGCATACACGTGCACGTGCGCGATCGTCAATTGAAATAACCTATATGTAGGCCTATTCATTAACCCATAATCGAATGTTATTCTACTTAATCTACTTGCATAATGGGGACACGTTAGTGTTTTCATATACATTTACCTTGTCACCTCACCTCTGTAATTTAATTCATGAATCCATTATCCAAACGTTGCTAAGTAGGCTATGCGTGTGTGTGTGTGTGTGTGTGTGTGTGTGTGTGTGTGTGTGTGTGTGTGTGCGTGTGTGCGTGCGTGCGTGCGTGCGTGCGTGCGTGCGTGCGTGCGTGCGTGCGTGCGTGCGTGCGTGCGTGCGTGCGTGAAGGTCCCTCTTTCAAACTGTTGCGTAGGAAAGTAATACTTAGGCTAAGAAGGCTTTCGGGAAACGGGTTTGCTAAGCTCAAGTGTTTCCCGAAGAAGACACGTCACGCCGTGCTCTTGAGGACCAACTGAAGTACAGTAGTGTTTCCCGAAGCCAGTTAGGTAGCACAACCAGCTGCTACTAATGAAGTTACTGCGACGGCTTTCGGGAAACGGGTTTGCTGCTACGCACATGCGTGACGCTACGCACAACCTGAAATCGCTTTGGGAAACCAGTGCAATGATGTTCAGGTGTAGCTATACTAAGTGCTTTGCCAGTGCCATTATTTTAACGTTTCAATTAAGCCGAGCACAAAGCAGACAGCCACTTAGGTTTTTATTGAGTGCTAATAGAAGGTTTTTACAGTGTTGCAGTCCAGCATTGTTATTTATGATTTAAATAAACTCTGCATGACTCAGCAGAGCCTGAATATGGTAGCTGTTGGAATGGATACCTTGTATAACCAAAACTAGAAATGGGAGAATATTAACCTGTGTTCCAATAAAAATTCAAATCTACAAGCTCACAACGTGTTGTGTTGCACGTTGTGAGCTTGTAGATCTGCTATTTACACTAGTTTTGTGCAACGCTCTTGTATGATGAAGTAGGGCATTCATTCATGAAGTTGAAATATGGAGGTTTCTGCACGACAGCAACAATATGGTAGCTGAGGACTCGACTAACCGATAATGCAGATGTAGGCGATTAAAATTGGGAGGGGATTAGAATTTCCCTAAACAATTTGAATTGGTTTAGAATTTCCCCAAACCAATCACAAGGGATCCCCACCCCCGCCTCCGACTCTCATTGGACGGTACTTTTTGTACCGAATAAATCCCAGGTTCACATTACAACACCAGACCAAGAGAGGCAGTCCACTCAGAGAGTGGGCGGGGTCTATGGTATGGAACCAGGCTAGGGATGCTATGGGTTAAAGTTTTTTTTATTTTTTTATTATCATAATTTTTTTTAAGAATTTTGTTTGGCCTTTTCTGCCTTTATTGATAGTATACAGTATATAGACAGGAAATGGGGGGAGAGAGAGACGGGGACTCGGGGAGTGACACGGGATCGGGATTTGAAGCATTGGAGCCTTGAAGTTAAAGTGTTTAATGTAAAAAAAGAATGAAAGAAAAAAGGTTCCTACCACACACAGATCTGGCGGCCCCCCTGTAGTAACTCTGTAGTAACCCCCCCTAGGCGTTCCGGACCACCTGCTGAAGACCCCTACACTAGAGCTGTTTCGGTGTTGCTAAAAATCTCTTATTTTATTAAACTCAATCATATATTTTTGATTAAGTGTTGCAACCCTCGATGCAAATCCTATCCTTCAACTGGCAGCCCACGGGCCAAATGCGGACCCTGCATGGTAGCTCTCTTGTGGCTCCTGGAACACATTCCAATGTAAACATTTCAAAAAAAGGATAGTTGGTTGTACAATATAAGTGGCATATGGATGACCAGTTTGGATGTTTTTCATAACTGTTAAAAGCATAGCTCGCTGCGGGTCATTTCGCCATTAAGAATGAAATGTAGGCTACTGTTTAGAATTGAAGAATGTTTGACCCAAATTAAAGTAGCCTACCATTGCGGCAAAAAAAGAAGAAGAAATAAATAGAAATAACAAAGAAAAAAACAAAAAACATTTAACCTGTTAGACATTTATTAACAGTTATCGGTTAAACCGTTTCGGTGTCGTGACAGTCTTGTGGCCCCCGACTTCAAGTCATTTTAACAATTGAGGCCCCTGCCTAATCTAGTTAATCACCCCTGCCTTTAGATGAATTCAATTCAAATACCTGCCAAATAAAATGAAATCAATGTGTAGCACTTGAACTATAAGACTCCTGCGACGTACAGTACCAGTGGCGGAGCGTCCGGGGAGGCAAGGGAGGCGGCCGCCTCCCGGCCCGCGACCCTGGAGGGCCCGGCCGCCGGGCCCTCCAGGGTCGCGGCCCCGACCCGGTCGCCGCGACCGGGCCGGGGCCGCGACCTCTCCGCGGCGCCTCTCCGCCTCTCATTTAATTAAAGCAACAACATAACCCTAACCTAACCCTATCCTAACCCTAAAACCGAAATAAAGTGACAAAAAGCCCCCCAAAAGGTGACCCGACCCGACCCAAACCCGCAAAATTTTCCGCGCGCTTCGCGCGCGGGATGTGCACCCACACGGGGGGGGGCCTGATCACTGTGCTCTGCCTCCCGGCCCGGCTTTCAGTTGTTCCGCCACTGTACAGTACATACACACGTATTTAAGGTTAAACCAACCTGTATAGGTTTTGTCAATAATGTGTTTGTTTGGATACCGTGGATCTACAGTAGTATCGATCTGGCCTTCTCTGGGAATCATGAGAGCCATGAGTCAGTGACGTTTTGATGTTTCTCTCAGCTCTGTATTTAGACCGTGACTTACCTTTTAACACACCAGGCACAAACAAACACACATGCACGCACAGTGGGGGAAAAAGTGCTACATTGTTTTACTTTAGTTAAAGTATCAATACTACAATGTAGAAATACTACAATGTAAAATACCGGAATTCAAAATTGAGTACAAAAGTACAAAAGTATTGGTATCAAAATGTACTTAAAGTACGTAGAAATTACTCATTATGCAGAATGTCCCATTTCACAAGTTTTCAAATGTATAAAAAATCTTTTGAAAATACATGTACAAAGTACATGTACTTAGTTACTTTACACCACTGCACGCACGCACGCACACACACACAAACACGCACGCACGCACGCACGCACGCACACACACACACACACACACACACACACACACACACACACACACACACACACACACACACACACACACACATACACACACACACACACACACACACACACACACATACACACACACAGTGGTGCAGCAAACTATTTTCCATTCATCCCGTGTCTCTCCTCCTGGCCCTCAGTATGGATTGTCTTTAGGAGTGTGTGTTTTATTCATAGGCAGAGAGTAAACGCCTCCAACACCTTTCTAAATGTTTATCGACCTTCGCAGTCACGTCGTGCCGTTAGATCTGATCTCACATCAAAGGGAATGGAATGACTCACAGCCCGAGGTTCTTATCTCCAGTTTCCAGCAGAAACCTTGTACAGTATAAGTGGTGGAAAAAGTACTCAATTTTAAAAAGTATCAATACTGCAATAGTAGAAATACTCTGTTACAAGTAAAAGTCCAGAATTCAAAATGTACTTGAGTAAAAGTATAAAATTATTGACATCAAAAAGTACCAAAAGTAAAAGTACTCATTGTGCAGAATGTCCCATTTCATGTTTTCAAGTGTATACAAATATTTTTTAAATAGCAGATCTACAAGCTCACAATGTGTCGCATCGCGATGCATTGTGAGCTTGTAGATCGGCTATTTTCAAATGGCCGAAATATATACAGGGCTGAAGTGGTTAATGTTTTGTAATAATACTCAAGATCTACAAAATAACTAGTAACTAAAGTTTTCAAATACTTGTAGTGAAGTAAAAGTGCAATATTTGCCTTTGAGATGTAGCAGAGTAGAAAGTATTGGAAATTGGAAATACTCAAGTACAGTACAAATATCTCAAAATTGTACTTAAGTACAGTACTTAAGTAAATGTACTTAGTTACTTTAAACCACTGCATATCTCCAATCCAAAAACAAAACGCATGCGGGTTCCCGAGGCTACTTGAACCTACCATCCCTATTCTGAGGGGAACATTAGCTGAAAATTAGCAATTTACAAGCTCACAAGTTGTGAAAATAGACGATATAAAAGTCCACACAACGTGTCATAATGTGACGTGTTGTTAGCTCGTGAGATCGGCTATTTTCACTACTTTTGTTTCGAGTGAAAGTTGAAAAATCCCACCCAGTGTGAGGAGAGTGGTGCCTTTCATGAGTTTATTTCATTAAGCTGTTATTAATCTAAGACTGCTTTAAAATAACTTTATATTGGCAGAAACGTCTTTTAAATATTTTAACTCACTTAAGTTACTTTTAAGTACTTAAAGTACGTTTACTCAAATTGTAGATCGGTCGTTTTTTTTTTTTTTTTTTTACTGACTTTTACGTGTTTTTACTCATTTTAACATATTTTAAGTATTTTTACTCATTTTAAGTATTTTTACTCAAAAGTGTGTGTGTGTGTGTGTGTGTGTGTGTGTGTGTGTGTTGCACTCCTGTTTGTGTATAATTAGCGTAACTGGTTGCATCTTGTGTTGCAATCAGCCGCAGCTGTTGAGGCCGTGCTCAAACGGACGGACGGACGGACAGACGGACAGACCCACGCACAAAGTCAGTCCTTGGAGTGGCTATACTGTACATGGGGCGCTTAAAGTTAAATATCTCCATAACTACAAATGATTAAAAAAAAAAAGTTTCTCAAGCATGCATGTCCACAGTAAGGTGGAATTTTTGAACTGTGAATGGAGTTTCTAGGTGAAAGTGTTTTTTAAGGTCCCAAAACCTTCCATCCGCCTCCATTCTAAATCTCTGAACTTTTAAAGGAGCACAATTCTAAAACTATGCAACATTTCAAAGATTCCTTTTCAGGCAAACATGTCCACAGTAAGATGAACATTTTAAAGTATGAATGAGGTTACTAGGCGTAAGTATGTAGTTGTAGGCCTGCCTTTTATAAATTGGTAGAATGACAGGGCCCTTTATCGTTTCAGGCACTGTGATACCTGCTGCTGCTTTGCTGCTTTTGAATTACCCACGTTACCACGTATTACGAATCCTTTCACACTGACGCTCCACTCTCTGAGGTTTCCCTCCCCCCGTTCCTAAACGGCGTGGAACGACGTGGCTCTGGCTCAACCGAGCACACCCTTATACGGGTTAAAAGTACTCTTTTCCGACGCAACTGTCCACACTCAGGCTCTCAGCCAGCCCCATTGTTTATTTTGTTATTTAGCGTTATTTCTCTTCTTTATTGTTTATTTTGTGCTATTGCTTATTTTGTTTATTTAGTGCTGTTATTTTGCTATTATTGCTCAGTTAGTGTCATTGCTTATTTTGTTTGGTTTATTTTGGTGCGACTAGGCCTAACAGACGGCATTCTATTATAATATATCATATATATATATATTATTATATTATCCAATACAAGTTTAATTAGTCTATTTTCTCTGCACTGCCTAAAACCCTAATTCCTGTCTTACAGGCCTGTGGCTGGGGACTCCTCGGTGTGAGAGAGAGCAGGTGGCGGCCGCCCAGTTGGGTTGTGGTAATCCCCCCCCTTTGCTGTGCTTTTATTGTGATAATGTTTAATTCTACTTGCTGTGCTATATTGGGGTGCCCTTCCTCTGGGTCGGACGGCCTGCTCCTCCTCCCCCTTAAATCCCCAGCACTGGCCCCTATAGGCAAATAGGTTTTATCATTAAGTGCATTACCTGATTGTTTTTAGCTTATCAATTATATTGTTACTTTTATTATTGATGAAATTAACCTGTTATAACTTTACAATAAAGCTTTTTGTACTTTGTCCTAAATACTGTTTCTGCCTTTTTATCATTGTACTACGAACTTGTGTTGAGGAGTAATATATGTTCAGGTGGTTGGTTTAACACTATAAATATTTCCTGGGGTGCAACTCCCCAGGTGGCGTAGTTGGCTACATTATATAATTAAATATACCGCCCTGCTACAAATTGGCGTGGGTCGGCAGGACGTACAGATTAAAGGCAGAGACGTGTTTAGTTTTATTTTTGTATTTTTCACTGTTGTATTTTTCTGTAGGAACTGTATGTGGGGAGTGGTTGCGTTGCAGTGTATTTTTCTGTTGTTAACTTTTGTTTCTTTTGTTTAAAGCGAAGCAGCAGTGGGTATCAGTGGACGTGAAAGGACCCATTGGTCGCCTAGACGGGCTCCCTGGTTTCCACTTCAGGACCTGGGTCGTGTTTCTCAATTTGGTTGTAAGTGTCGAAGTTATCTGTCCCCGCTATGGAGGCTGAGCTGCAGGAGCTCAGAGAGCTAGTGGCTCAGCTAAGGGCAGATAATTGTTCATTAAGACAGGAGCAGAGAGATACACAGCCAGGTACTAGTATAGTTTCCTCAGACGTGTCAGTCCCACCTCCTCCTGCACCCCCGTTGGGTGGTGCCAGTGCTATTGCACCAGAAAGGTTGGTCTTTGTGCCGCGAGATAGAAAGTGCCCATATTTTGGTGGCAAGTCGGGTGTAATTATAAACGAATGGGTGGAAGAAGCACAGGCTTGTATGCGTGCTCGCTATCTTTCGGCCATAGACCAAGCTTTTTTCTTATTTGATCACCTGGAGGGTGAGGCACGAGAGGAGATAAAATATCGCCCTGCTGCGGAGAGGGAGGATCCCAACCAAATTATTGGCATTCTAAAAGACCTATATGGGTGTTCACAGTCCTACGTAGCTTTACAGGAGGCATTTTTCTGCAGAAAACAGCAAGACGGAGAGACACTGCAGGAATTCTCTCTCGCTCTCATGAGCCTAATGGAGAGAGTCAAACAGCGTGCACCGGCTAGCATGTTTAATAGCGAGGCCTTGTTACGAGATCAGTTCACTGAACATGTCTTGGACAGCTCCCTTAGACGGGAACTAAAACAACTGGTACGTCGTAGTCCAACCAGTACCTTGTTGGCAGTTCGAGAGGAAGCGATTCGGTGGGAACGGGAGGGCATGCCAGGGGGTGCAAGGGGTCGTAGTTTTTCTGTTCCTTCGGCACATGGCACCCAGTACGCTGTACATGGTGGGGCGCGCCCAGCAGGCAGTAACTCGCCTCAGCGCTCCAAGTTTACCGAGTTGAAGGAGATGCTTAAAAGACAACAGGGGCAGTTAAATCAGCTCACCCAGACAGTGTCACTCCTAAACAGCACTCAACAGCCTAGTCGTCCACCTCGTGGTGGCCCGGTGTTCTGTAGGAAGTGTCAGCAGCCCGGCCACTTCGCCAGGGAATGCGATGCCCAATGGTTTCCCCCCTACCCTCCACCTCCCCCTACTGCCTTTCCACCTTCAGGTGGGGGCAGGCCGTCGCACTCTCGTGCACCGACGGAAAACTGATACCCACCGAACTGCAGAGCCACAGTTCGGGTGGGGACCCTACCGGCTCGGGAGTTCTTACGGATGCAGGCATGATATCCAGCCTGATGTCATCTTGCCCACATTTGGATGTTTGCATGGGTGGTGTAATTGTTCCTTGCTTGATCGACACTGGGTCCATGGTGTCTACAATGACTGAGTCCTTCTTTCTGCAGCATTTCGAACCCTGGGGACAGGATCGTCTTCGGTCTTGCCACTGGTCAGTTGAGCGCAGCTAATGGCCTTCCTATTCCCTACGTGGGCTACATGGAGCTCGATGTGGAGCTTTGTGGGAAGTCGGTGCCAAAATGTTGGGTGTTAATCGTTAAAGATCCCCCCACCACTCTTACTTCTCAGGCGCCGGGGGTTCTGAGGATGAATGTCCTGGTTCGGCGCTATCGGGAGCTGTTTGGCCAGCATGGGGCAGCGCTCTTTAAAACACGGTCTGTATTACAGGCCCCCAGTTCCATTATAGAGGCTTTACAACGGTGCCATAAGGCCGAAACTAGATCTACTGTGGGTGGCCTGGGAAGGGTTAAGGTTCGTGGTAAGAACGCATGGCGCATCCCTGGGGGCACGATGAAGCTGGTAGCTGCCACTTGTACAGAACAGGAATCTCCCACCTCTGTTCTCTTTGAGCCCCCTGAGTCGGGCCTGCCAGTGGGCTTGTTGGCCTCTCCAGCCCTGCTTAGAGTGACTCGAGGCACGGTCTACGTCCCCGTAGTCAATGTAGGGACCATCAATGTATTACTTTAATCCATATAAAAACTGGGGATCCTTGAAATTAAACTGATTGAGAATCACTGCCATGGCTGTAAAAATCTTCTCTTATGGGGGTCTCTGGTATATCTTTTCAAACGGGGGTACGTGGGCTAATATGTGTCAATTTGAGGGTCCTTGACGTGAAAATGTTTGAGAATTACTGCCACCGCGGCTCCGCCCTCATCTAGTAGTTTAGTCCAATGAAAGTCAAAACGTTGCATTTTTGACCTGGGGTCACCAGGCTTTGTCCACACGGTGGGAAAATGAACGACTCTGACGTCTGAGGAAGAGACCGAATTCCTTCACACAAAAGACTGAATCATCTTCCTTATTGAACTTAAAGGGACATTTCGCCGATTTTGCATCAAACCCCTATTTTTATCTAGGTCTAGGACCCATAAACATGATCCTGGTGTGTTTTTTGTGTTTTATCTGTATTTTTAGATTTGTATCCATATCCTCAGAGACTCTGAGTCATTTGACTCGATGTAGACCACACCCCCACGCAGCCTCCCCTCCCCACAAGGAAGGGCAGTGCCCCAAAGCATTATGGTCATTGTAGTAATGCAGTCAAAAGTCAAACACACAGACTTCTATATTTTTCTGGCCATAGGGTGCAAATTTCAAATTTTAAATTAAATAACTACTGTTATCTACTACAAATATTATTAACATTGAGTGACTGTAAGTTCTTCCAGGGGTGAAATGCTCCTTTAATAAGTTCAATAAGGAAGTTTAATAAGCTTCATTGGTTGATTGTAATGTCACTGATCTGGGGTCTATGGAAGTCTGTAGGGGCGGCCATAGCTGAATGGTTAGTGAACCCGCCTAGGGAGCCAGAGGCCCTGGTTGCCCCAGGTTCAATTCCAGGCCAGGTCAGCATATGTGTCGAATGAAATGAAATTTGTCCCTGAGCAAGACTCTTAACCCCTAATTGCTCACAGGTTCTCATTGGAAACAAGACCGCAAGGACTTTCATGAACAACCTGTTAAAAGGAATTATCCTTATCCTTTATCCTTACCACTCTGCTACTGTATTAGACCATTGATTAAAATGTAATGGTGTAAATACTAATACAATGCTGTGATGTCTTCCTCAGTGTGAATTTCATGATCATATGAGATGATTATTGTTTTTTGTTTGTTTTACTACTACAAACATACATAAACACCATTACAGTAACTATACTGGTAGTACATGCTATTAATTATATATGTCTTAAAAATAAAAGACGCCTACTATACCACGGGTCTTCAACAGAGGGTCTGGGACCCCTAAGAGGTCGTCTATGGAAGTCTGTAGGTAAAAAAATATATAAATACCACAATGAAATAAATAAAATCTTATTTTATTTCATTAGGCAGCATTTTATGTTAATGGTTTTGAGGGAAATTGACTCCAATTAATTATTAGTAATGATTATGCACCATTAGAATACATGCCTGCATTCCATATTCCATCCATATGTAACTCAAATGTAAAATGTTTATAATATCAGAGAAACAGTCTGCTGTGAGTCCATATAATATGATGCACTATGTTTGATAATGTGAGTGATATACAGTACAGATGTGGGGGAAAAAAGGAGTGTCATGTCTACCAAATTCATGCAGTTTTAACTGAATTCGACACCATATGTTTGAAGTTTCAATGCAATAGTCCAACGTGTGGCCCTTCAGTCACTTTATCAAGTCAGTATGGCCCCCTGGTGTATATCAGGTAAAGCCGGTCTGTTACCTTGTTGCCTCGTGCGCTCTAGAGCAGTGCTTCTCAAACGTTTTCATGCCAGGGACCCCCAAATTGATATATATTTGGCCGCGGACCCCCATCCGAAAATATGTTGTGCCAGGGACTCCCAGAAGCAAAGATTTGTGTTAAAATGTTCGCTTTAAAATAAATATAGTCAAAGATTTGCACGAATCTTCAAGATTTTTCAAAAATAGCAGATCTACAAGCTCATAGCGCGGCACTCGGTGCCGCGCTATGAGCTTGTAGATCTGCTATTTTTGAATAGCCAAAGTATAAAAGCTTAAAATTATTGTGATGCTATATTCACACATTTTGGTGGGGACCCCCTGGAACCCCCTCAAGGACCCCTGGGGGTCCCCGGACCCCACTTTGAGAACCAAAGCTCTAGAACCCAAGAAGCATTGTTGCAATAAAGAAACTATTATTTATTAATGTATGTATTCATTCATTCTTATTCTTTTTATTGTGTAGCACAGCACACAATATCCAGTTGAAACAAAGTCACAGCTATCTAACGTTCCTTTGACTAGCCTGTAATAGTGCGGTGGTTTATTTTGTCTTATTTCACTTTGACTGAATTGTCTTTGTTTACTAGAACTGAACTAAACTTTGTTCAATTAAAACAAAAGTGTTTTCTCATGTGTCCTTGCTCAACCCATTAAGACCTGGAACGCATCTGTGTCACTTTTAGATTTGAGCTAAAAAGCATTATTTTACACTTTGGGCTATTCAAAAATAGCAGATATACAGTACAAAGTGCCGAGTGCCGCGCTACGAGCTTGTAGATCTGCTATTTTTGAAATATCATGAAAATGTGTGCAAATCTTTAAATATATATATATTTTTAAAGCGAACATTTTTAACTCAAATCTTTGCTTCGGGGGGGTCCCTGGAACAACATATTTTGAGATGGGGTTCGGCGGCCAAATACACGTCATTTTGGGGGTCCTTGACGTAAAAAAGTTTGAGAACCACTGATACAGACACACATGTTTTTTTCAGAATACTGTTGGGATTTAGAAGACATTTGTAGAATCGGCTTCAGGCCTTAATGGGTTAACTGGAAGGTAGTTATAGCTCTGTTCTCATCCTGTAAATAACTGTTTCATCCACGGCACCATCTGAATGACAGTGTTGCTTTTATAGCGCCTTACATTCTTACAGTCTTTCCCCCAAAGATACAGCATGTCACGGGGAAAACTTCATATCAGAATATCAGTTTACTTTAACCCTTTAAGACCGGGAACGCATCTGTGTCATTTTAAGATTTCTTTGGCTATAAAAAAATAGCAGATCTACAAGCTCATAGCGCGGCACCGAGTTTTTAACTCAAATCTTTGCTTCTGGGGATTTTACAAATGTCTTCTAAATCCTAAAGTACCTTTTTCCTAAAGTGTTTTACTTATTATTATTATTTTTTTTTTTTTTTACTTATGTTGCTATATTATCAATGGTTTTCAAACTTTTTTTATGTTAAGGACCCCCAAAATAATATGTATTTGACCGTGGACCCTCTGCCATCTAAAAATATTTTGTTCCAGGGACCCCCAGAAGCAAAGATTTGAGTTAAACATGTATATAAAAGATTTGCACAAAATGTCAGGATCTTTCTAAAAATAGCAGATCTACAAGCTCATAGCGCAGCACTCGGTGCCGCGCTATGAGCTTGTAGATCTGCTATTTTTGAATAGCCAAAGAAATCGTTTAACCACCCGAACCCCAGCATCCCTGTTGTGTGGGGGGGACATCACGCGTTGTGAGATTTGGTGTACAGTAGATGGAAAAAGAACGCAGTGAGGTGAAGTGGTTAAACTGAAGTGATATATTGATGATTTCCAAATATTATCAAAGTATTCTGCGCCCACCCCCTACTTTGAGAAACCCTGCCCTTGGACAGTGGTTCTCCACCTTTTTAGGCTGCGAACCTCCAAAAATAATCATATTTGAACTGGGGACCCCCCAAAATAATCATATTTGAACTGGGGACCCCCCCAAAATAATCATATTTGAACTGGGGACCCCACAAAATAATCATATTTGAACTGGGGACCCCCCACCCTGACAGGAACTTAGTAGGAGTTGAGGCGTTACATTTAGTTTGACTCCACAGATAAATATTGTGAAAATAGTAGATGTACAAGCTCACAACATGAGGCGTTGTGAGCTTGCAGATTGGCTATTTTTTTGGCTATTTTATATTATTTGACAATTTGGCCAATGTTTGACCAGTTTTTATAGTATTTTGTTGATGTTGAGTTTGTTGATTACTTTTCATGTAGTAGGCCTAATTGTGTTTTTGGTATTAAAAAGGTCTTAAAAGTCCTGTCAGGGGACCCCCACCCCCAAAATCATGTGGGGACCCCCCTGTGGGTCCCGACCCACAGGTTTGGAACCACTGCCCTAGGAAGCAGGGAGGGGTGGGGCTATAAGAGTCCTCTAATGGTCGGCCCCTCCCCCTATCTCACATACAAATGTTTGTGACCCAGCTGTGTTTGAAAATAAAACAACTCTTATAGTGAAATAAACAACTCATTATGTAATGTTACTCCACATGGACGTTAAGTAGAGTTATATCAGCGTTTACCAGGCTGTTAAAACAAGCTGTTAAAACACACTGTGTGACCAGAATGAGGAAACATTATCTCCATCCAAATACAGGTGAGTTTTCTACAGGTGTGTTAGCTACGTAGCTTAGCTAATTAACTGCTTAGCATTAAGGAATTGATGAAATTGCGTGTAATCTCGCTTTTCCTTGACTTGGTAAAAAAACAACCACTAGTGAGGATGAAGCAGCTATTGCTGTGTGAAGTGAATATGAATCGTGTTTGTTTTAGCCCTGAAACATGTCTGTCATATCATGAGTCATGGATTAACTTCAACCTGGTGTTTGCTCTTTCTTCATTTACGGCCCGTACATCTACATAAACGTTCATATTTCAAATATAAAGTCCTTACCGCATGGGCACGGATGTTACAATTATGTACGGGTCCTCAGAAGTACCCGTATCTTCCGTATTGTTTAATAAATAGCATTTTAATCCGGTCAGTGGCCATTTTCTCCGGCTTTCGCCTATGCTTTAAACCACGTGACCCTATCGGTTGGGAGATGTATTGCACCATTGTAACTCTATGAGAAAAATGGCCACCGATCGGATTAAAATGCTATTTATTAAACAATATGGAAGATACGGGTACTTTTGAAGGCCTGTACATAATTATAACATCCGTGGTCATGTGGTAAGCACTTTATATTTGAAATGTGAACGTTTATGTAGATGTACAGGCTGTAAATGGAGAAAGTGCAAACACCAGATTGAAGTTAATCCATGACAGTCAGTGCTGCAACTAAGTACATGTACTCAAATACTACTTGAGTACAATTTTGAGGATTTTTTTTTTACCTAACTGGGATTCCAATGTTCAATACATTTACTTCCACTCCACAGCATCTCAGAGATAAATATTTTACTTTTACTCCACTCCACTACAATGATATGAAAACTTTAGTTACTAGTTATTTTGTAGATTTTGATTATTACAAAACATACATTAACCACTTCAGTGTGTGTGTGTGTGTGTGTGTGTGTGTGTGTGTGTGTGTGTGTGTGACACACACACACACACACACACACACACACACACACACACACACACACACACACACACACACACACACACACACACACACACACACACACACACACACACACACTCAATTCAATTCAAAGGGCTTTATTGGCATGAGAAAACATATGTTTACATTGCCAAAGCACAATACAACAATACAGCAATACAATCAAAACAAAAAGTGTACATTTGTCATTATCTTCAATAGATCAATTTCTATGTACCAAGATCACTTGGTGCAGGTATAGTGCAGGAATATACACAATGATTAGTCTTTAGGGTGGTTGTGTTCCGTTCGATATCCTTCTCCTATCACAGCAACTCACGAATCTTGCTGCTGTGTTTGCACATTGTTGTACTTCGCCCAGCAGATATGGGAGTTTTTTGTCATTGGTCATGTTTTCAAAATCTCTGTGTGTGGTTGTAATCTGTGGGAAGTATGTGTCTCTGATGTCTTGGTACAATGGACAGACGGTTAGGAAGTGTAGCTCGGTTTCCACTTCCTTTTTTGTGCAGTGGGTGCATAGTCTGTCTTCTCTCGGGATACAGGTCTGCCTGTGACGACCTTTCTCGATCGCAAGACTGTGCTCACTGAGTCTGTACCTAGTTAAGATTTTCTTTGTTTTGGGTCGGTCACGGTGCTCAGGTATTCTGCCACTGATAGATAGCATTCTAGTTTACTCTGCTTTTGTGTTGCTTCTTTCCAATGTGTCAGGTAGTTTTCCTTCTGCTGTTTTATAATATTGTTTGGTCCGATGGGTTTTCTATCTCGTGGCTCTGTTTGTGTTTGTGCCCGGAGTTCCATGGCCGGCTGGCTGAAGGGGATATAATAACTTTTAACAGGTCGTTCATGAAAGTCCTTGTGGTCTTGTTTCCAATGAGAAACCTGTGAGCAATTAGGGGTTAAAAGTCTTGCTCAGGGACACATTTCATTTCATCGACACATATGCTGGCCTGGCCTGGAATCGAACCTGGGGCAACCATGGCCTCTGGCTCCCTAGGCGGGCTCACTAACCACTCAGCTATGGCCGCCCCTCTCTAGAGTTTTGCTGTGTGTGAGTGCTTTGTTATGGAGTCCATCTAGGTCGCTTTCTTTTAGGTGGTTGTAGAACTTAAGTGCTCTCTTTTTTATTTTGATTATGAGTGGGTATCGTCCTAGTTCTGCCCTGCATGCATTATTTGGTGTTTTTCGATGGGTACGGAGAATGGATTTGCAGAATTCTGTGTGTAGGGTCTCGGTTTGGTGTTTATCCCATTTTTCAAGGTCATGGTTTGCTAATGGTCCCCAGATCTCACAACCATAGAGGGAAATTGGTTCTATCACAGAGTCCAGTATTTTAAGCCAGGTTTTAATTGGGATGTCTATTTTGATGTTTCTTTTGATAGCATAGAATGCCCTTCTTGCCTTGTCTCTCAGGTCCTTTACAGCTTGGTTGTAGTTCCCTGTGCTGCTGATGTTTAGGCCAAGGTAGGTATAGTTTTTGGTTTGTTCTAGTGGGATTGTATTTAGGAAAAATTGATGATTTTGGCGGCTGGATCTTTTTTGAAATATCATGATTTTAGTCTTAGTTAGGTTCACTGTCAGGGCCCATGTCTGCGAGAATTTGTGTAGGAGATCAAGTTGCTGCTGTAGTCCTTCCTTGGTTGGAGACAGCAGCAGCAGGTCATCTGCGAAAAGTAAGCATTTGATTTCTGTGTTTGCCAAGTAGTCCAGGCGTTTCGGGCCATATTTTGATGGAATCGTGCACTTTACGATAAAAGCATGAAATTTGGCACACAGTTAGAGCATGCCATAAGGAACATTTTTGGCTATAGGGCCATCGCAGATTTGTCCTGTGGTAACCATGGCAGCCATTTTCCAAAATGGCCTCCATCTGCTGTTATTTTACCAATAACTCAGGTGCTAGACCACCTAGGATCTTGATTCTGGTGACTAATCCTACATTTTCAAGTGTGAGGAATACACTGGTACTATTTAGAATTGTCCTGTGGTAACTATGGCAGCCATTTTTCAAAATGGCCACCACCTGCTGTCATTTTACCAATAACTCAGGTGCTAGACGACCTAGGATCTAGATTCTGGTGACTAATCCTACATTTTCAAGGATGAGGAATACAGTGGTACTATTCACAACATGCTAGTAACTACCTAACTAACTACAGTACATGAGAAGGCTGATACTCGCGTCATATTACACCTAGAAGATGCTATGAAGGAAGGGTATAGCAAGGTGACAATATGCACAGTAGACACGGATGTGCTGGTCCTGGCAGTAACGTCAGCCCAACACCTCCACTTGACTGAGCTGTGGGTTGCTTTTGGAACTGGGAAAAGTTCCTTAGCTGCTACCCCAGACAAAATAGATGACTGGATGGAGCCTCTGGAGCGATTTGTGGTATTGCTCTATGACCGCACAAGCGGCCAGGCATCAGTGAATCAGCCACGGAAGCAGCTATTCACCCAGAAGGGTAGAACAATTGATGGACTCCCCCCAACACGAGCTGCACTGATTCAACATACAAAGAGGGCAGCCTACCAAGCTGGCCACTGCTGGGGACAGGTGATGGTTGCAGCCCGTGAACTCCCATCCCCAGGTGAATGGGGGTGGAAGAGGAAGGAGACAGGTGAATACAAATAATTTAATCCACTTCTTTACACTTGTAAACCCGTGATCTGACAATAAAGCTGATTCTAATTTTGACAGGAGGATGGGAAGTGCACTGGACCACACAGAAGCGAGCCTGGCCTGTCGAGAACTCCTCCGCTGTGGTTGCAAAAAGGGATGCAGTGGACAATGCAGATGTGTTAAGGCAGCACTTCAGTGTACTGCCCTTTGCTACTGTGGTGGACTGTGCAACTAACATTGTGTAGATTATCTGGCTTTATTGAATAGACCCCTTAACAGACGACGTCACACTGATAAGAACCAGTCTGCGCGGAACCAGTATGCGCGCAATGAAACCCATTCTATCAGGTCTCGCTAGGACGCGCCTCACTAGCCAACACACAAGAGGGGGTTGGGGTGTGCTGAAACCAGCGCACCCCAAAACAACAGGTTGAGAATTGATTGCGTGAAACAATCACCTGTGCGTCCAGTCTCAATGTTGGTAAACAAATAATTGGTCTATATGCCATTAGGCTATGACTCATGAGTACTCTGCCTTTGTTGTGTCTTATAGTCCATTGAAAATAATTATGCAATACTACTACTAATAAAAGAAACATTCTTGACTCTCATGTGTCAGTTTGAAAACATGTACTGTACTACACCATTATATATTTTGATGGGTTTACTATTATTTAATTAACTGAATGCCAGATATATGTAGTTAGGTAGTAGCATGTTGTAAATAGTACCGCTGTATTCCTCATCCTTGAAAATGTAGGATTAGTCACCATAATCAAGATCCTAGGTGGTCTAGCACGTGAGTTATTGGTAAAATGACAGCAGGTGGCGGCCATTTTGGAAAATGGCTGCCATGGTTACCACAGGACAAATCTAAATAGTACCACTGTATTCCTCATCCTTGAAAATGTAGGATTAGTCACCAGAATCAAGATCCTAGGTGGTCTAGAACCTGAGTTATTGGTAAAATAACAGCAGGTGGTGGCCATTTTGGAAAATGGCTGCCATGGTTACCACAGGAAAAATCTGCGATGGCCCTATAGCCAAAAATGTTCCTTATGGCATGCTCTAACTGTGTGCCAAATTTCATGCTTTTATCGTAAAGTGCACGATTCCATCAAAATATGGCCCGAAACGCCTGGGCTAAAGGGGATGCCTGGAGCTGTAGACTGTTCTAACGTTTTTGCTAACTCGTTGATATATATGTTGAAGAGTGTTGGACTCAGGCTGCATCCCTGTCTAACTCCTCGGCTTTGGGGGAAAAAGTCTGTGTGCTTTTCGCCTATTTTAACTGCGCATTTGTTGTTTGTGTACATTGATTTTATGATGTCATAGGTTTTCCCCCCTATGCCACTTTCCAATAGTTTGTACATCAGACCCTCATGCCAAATTGAATGGAATGCTTTTTTGAAGTCGACAAAGCAGGAGAATAATTTGTTTTTGTTTATTTGGTTGTCAATTAGGGTGTTTAGAGTGTAAATGTGGTCTGTTGTGCGATATTTTGGTAGAAAGCCAATTTGTGATTTGCTCAGGACATTGCTTTTTGTGAGGAAGTTTAGGATTCTGTGGTTGAGGATCATGCAGAGGATCTTTCCGAGGTTGCTGTTTACACAGATCCCGCGGTAGTTATTTGGGTCATATTTGTCTCCACTTTTGTGGAGTGGCGTTATCAGCCCTTGATTCCATGTGCTGGGGAAGATCCCAGAGCTGAGCACGATATTTAGTTTTAGTATGGCCATTTGGAATTTGAGGTCGGTGAATTGTATCATTCCATTTAGAATACAGTCTGCCCCCCAGGCCTTCTTGGTTTTAAGTGTTTTTATTTTGTCTTGTAGTTCTTTTAGGTTGATTTGGGAATCTAGTGGATTCTGGTAGTCTTTTACGCCTGACTCTAGGTTTTGTAGTTTATCTTTTATTTGTTTTTGCTCTTTGTTCTTCTCGATTGGGCCAAAGAGGCTAGAAAAATGATTCACCCATATATCTCCATTTTGGATGGGTAGTTCGTCCTGTTTTAGCTTATTAAGTCTGTTCCAGTTTTCCCAGAAGCTGTTTGTCTGTATGGAATCTTCGATATCTTGCAGTTGGTTTCTAACATGTTGATCTCTTTTTTCTCTTACTGTATTTTTGTATTGTTTCAGTGTTTCCCCATATTGGAGACGTGTGTTGTGGTTGTCTGGGTCTCTGTGTTTTTGGTTTGATAGTTTCCTTAATTTTTTCCTGAGATTATTGCAGTCATTATCGTACCATTTGTCATTCTCAACATTTTTTCTGGCTTTCCTGTTTGATACTTTTAGGTTTGCTAGTGAGGCTGTTAGTTCAAATATATGATTGAGGCCTTCTACTGCCCTGTTTACACTTTCACTGTTTTCTTCAAATGTTTTTTCTAGGAAATGATCCAGTTGTGATTGGACTTGTTTTTGCCTAATAGCATTTTGGAAAGCTTCTGCGCTATGTTCATTCCATTTGTAACGTTTTCTTACAGTATGTAGTTTGTTTGGCGTTTGTTCTTTGTGTCTGTGTGTTGATCTGTTTAGATAGGCTGTGATTCTGTTGTGGTCTGACAGGGGTGTTTGCGGGCTGACTGTGAAGGCTCTGAGCGATGCTAGGTTTATGTCCGTGATAAAGTAATCTACCGAGCTGTTTCCCAGGGATGAGCTGTATGTATATCTACCGAAGGAGTCCCCTCGGGGTCTACCGTTAACGATGTACAGACCCAGTGAGCGACAGAGCTGTAGCAGTTGTGACCCATGTTTGTTTGTTGTTTTGTCGTGATTGTATCTCGGGGGACATGTTGGGGAGCTGATGTTTCCCCCTCCTGGTAGGTGTTTGTTTCCCTATGTGTTGAGGGTGTCAGGCCCTTGTCCTGTTCTGAGATTTAGGTCTCCACAAATTACAATGTGACTGTGTGCCTGGAAACGGCTGATATCCTCTTCTAGTGTGGGGGAAAAGTCCTCTGTATAGTAAGGAGATTCAATTGGGGGATGTAGGTGGCACACAGGTAGACATTTTTTTCGGTTGTGGTAAGTTCCTTGTTTATTTCTAGCCAGATGGAAGATGTTCCAGTTTTGACTAGCTTAATGGCGTGGACTAGTTCTGATTTGTACCATATTAGCATACCTCCAGAGTCCCTTCCCTGGGTGACTCCTGCCAGCTTTGTAGATGGTACCACAAGTTCTCTGTAGCCAGTAGGACAGCCAGTGGGACAGTCCCCTCTGTGCCATGTTTCTTGTAGAACAATGATGTCTATGTTTGCATCTCTTAGGCAAAGTCTGGGGTTCTGCTTTTGATGCCAAGGGCAGTCGACCTCAAACCTTGTATATTCCCGGATGATATAGTGAGTGATTTGTACTCCATTGTTCACATTGTTGTTACATTCCAGGGGTTCTGCCCTGGGCCCATGCTGTGTAGAAATCCCTGAACATTTGCTCGATGCTGTGTGTGCTGGGGATGGCTCTGGTCACTGCCTGTGCATATGTGTATGGTTGGAGAGGGAGGGGGAGAATGGGCGGTGGTGAGGCTGATGTAGGAGTGTATGGGATGGACATCAGTGGTGTGGGTGAGCTGTTGTGTGGCATGGGGTCTGGATGGAGCGGAGGGGTGTCTAAGAGAGGGTCTGCTAGGTTGATAGGGGTGGTGACGCCTAGTAGAGTGTCCTCTGTGTGCAGTGCGGTGTCCTCTGGGTGTAGGATGTTGTCCACGCTGGTTGCGTTTGTAGGTGTTGTGTCTGTAGGATGGTCGCGGTCGAGTGCGATGTCCTTCAGGCTCTTTGCAAAAGTTGGAATGTCAGCCTTGCGGATGTGTACCTGGTCGTGTAGGCTTCCCTTGTGCAGGGTTGGGTGTTCTGCAAAGTGGACCTTAGTCTTCCTTGCACAGATTCTGGAAGTCTGTGTGTTGATTGCGTTGATGTAGTCGTATTCGACGTCGCCTCTGTGTAGCAGTGCCGAGATGACTACTTCTGCGTTGGGAAATGTTGAGGTGGCTTTTTCTATCATTCCCTTGGTGGACGTAACCATCTCGTGGTCATCCTGAAACCATATGTCGTTTGTGCCGGTGTGGATTATTATGTGGCTGGGGGAGCCCAGCCGGTCCCTTGTCAACAGCTCCATTGCACGTGTTGTGTTTCGACATCTGATGTGTTCAACTCTGTGCTTTGGGAAGAGTTTTTTTTTCATCAATGTACTTCCCATTTGAGTCAGTCAGGAGTACAATTTCTGGGTTTTGTGGCTGGCGGTTTCCTGGAGGTGTGGCAGTGGGGGAGGGTTGGGGTGATAGTATATGAGCCAGACAAGATTTCATTATCGAAAGATATTAAATTGTTCATAGGGTCAATACGAGTAAATAAATATATGATAACCTCTCCACAGGAGTAGCTTTTTCATGGTTATCACACATTTTGTTATTTTCCCCATACGTACATGACAGGTGAAAAAATGACAACATTTAAAAAAGAGTTATCATAATGAAACTTCCTGAGTTGATTACTTACATGAAGACAATGATTTATTTTATTACAAGTTTTCTGAAATGGTATATTTAAATATGCAAATTAGGCATTTAGTCCATGAGCCTGAGCCCCAAAATTGAGCCAGATATTGAATATTCCATTGTTAAAAACCTTTGACTCCAACATCTTAACAAAATGAAATAAGTATGTTGACTCTGGCTTTGTCCAATGTTCCAATGTTGATTCAGGAAAGGTATGCAAATTTGGGCATATATTCCTAATGCCTAATTTTCATATTTAAATATACGATTTCAGAAAACTTGTAATACGATAAATCATTGTCTTCATGTAAGTAATCAACTCAGGAAGTTTCATTATGATAACTCTTTTTTAAATTTTGTAATTTTTTACCTGTCATGTACGTATGGGGAAAATAACAACATTTGTGATAACCATGAAAAAGCTACTCCTGTGGAAAGGTTATCATATATTTATTTACTTGTATTGACCCTATGAACAATTTAATATAGGTTTGGTTTTGCCCACTCTTTCGATAATCATTGCTCAATTTTGGGGCTCTGGCTCATGGACTATGAGTCCTGTTGAGTTGGGGTGAGAACGATCTCTTGGGAGAGTGCTTGGCTTTGAGGTCCCGCTGATTGGTCAAGGTTATCTGCTATTTCTCCCTGCTGATAGCTGGTTGGAGTTGCTTCCCTTTCAAGCCTTTCTATCTCTCTGCTGAGTGCCCCTCTCTACTGTGGCTAGATGTGTGGGTGTGGCTATGTGTGTACTGTTTGGAGTGCCATTTTTTTTGTGCCATCTCTCTGATTTTGGTCATTCTCTATGGGTGTTCTGTTCCCCTGGATTATTACTCTTCCAGAGTTGAAAATGTTTACAGTGGTGGTTCCTTCCTCTGAGTGCATTTTAAGGCTACATCCCTCAGTCAGCTGTGCCTTTTTTTTAATCTCTGTGTAGTGCTCTTGTGTGGCTTCAATCCATGCCTGAGGTCTATGTGTGGAAAAGATTAGGTTTGTTATAACCGTCTTTGCGTTACAGTCTGCATAAAGTGTCTATGTTATTTGTCAGGAGTTCAGTCTTGTAAATATCCTTTTCTTTAATGGATTTTGCTTGGGTTGGGTATTCATTTAAAAGTGATTGTGTGATTGTGTGTGTGTGTGTGTGTGTGTGTGTGTGTGTGTGTGTGTGTGTGTGTGTGTGTGTGTGTGTGTGTGTGTGTGTGTGTGTGTGTGTGTGTGTGTGTGTGTGTGTGTGTGTGCTGTAGCTAGTGTCTCAGTTATGGTTGCCATTGTTCAGGCTCACACCTAGCTCACCTAGCTTCACGCCTATCTACCTGGCCCCTGTCTAACACCCCTGTTTTGTTGAGTGGTAAAAACGTTGTTTTATTCCTTGTTGTCCTTGGTAGATCCTTTTTGGTCTTTGTGAAACGTGTTAAAAGTATTTCACAAAAGTCTTTAAAAAGTATTCCAGTGTCCAAGGGCTCAGGAGCTCACAAGAACACAACCTTCCACCTCGACAATCAGGAGCACACACACACACACACACACACACACACACACACACACACACACACACACACACACACACACACACACACACAATTAGCAGATCTATAAGTTCATAACGTGTGAGCTTGCCTTCTTGCTATTTTCAAAATATTTTTTATACATTTTGAAACCTTTAAAAGAGACATTTCTGCATAATGAGTACTTATACTTTGGTACTTTGAGCTATTTTTGAATTGGAATCCTGATTTCTTTTGGTGCTATTTTTGAATTGGAAAAGGAGCTTTTATTTAATTTACTTGTGTTAACTTTATGAACTTAAATAATACGTTGGACATAAAAAAGACAATAGAATTTTAATACTAGTCATTTAAGCTACTAGCCTATTATATATATAATAAATAAATACATCACATGGATGCAACTGGGACGCATCATCAGTGTTGTAGCCTGGGGTCATAGGGTGTTTCGGGTCTCGCAACATACAACATACACCCTCGCCCAGGTGACCCAGCCAGGGTTGATCAAGCCCCGACTTACGTCCCAGTAGCACCCACGGTCAGTCCTATAGGGAAAGACAGGGCCACTCAGTCCGCTTCTCCGGAAGTACTCTGCCGGGACTCGGGGAGGCTCTGGCACGTGGAGGGACTAGGCACTGTGGGTTGTCTCCTGGCCGGGCTCCTCCTTCGTCTCACCAGGTCCAGCACCTGAGCGCTGCGCCAGATCAGGTGCACCGCCCCGATCCAAACATTTCCTTCTGGCGTGATGGTTCCTTGGGCCGATACCACTAGATTGGGCCGTCTAATGGTATTAGCTCCGCTTGCGGTACGCTGGAATGGAATGGCCCTCCTAAAGGCCTCACCGTGGGTGAGGCCTTTATAGACTGAAGTAATTAAAGCGGGTCATGTTTGCATGTTTGGAATCATAACAGCTGAAATCAATAATATATCACTATTCTGATATTAACCTGTGGGACGCATTAAGTGAAGGTGGGGGCCGCATGTGGCCCCCGGCCGCCAGTTGCCCATGTATGTTGTAGTGTAGATGGAGGTTGAGTGAACAGTAGATGGAAATGTCTATTGAATAGTAACCAGGTTCTGAATGTTTTTAAAAACTTTGTTAGTGGTGTGGTTTGTAATGTTTAGAGGTAGTGAGGAAGACCGCAGTGCTTATGAGTTAAAAAATGTTTTTTTTTTTTTTTTACCTAAGTACAAGTACCATTACTGCAATATAGAAATATTCTGTTGCAAGTAAAAGTCCGGAATTCAACATTTACTTGAGTAAAAGTACAGCAGAGGCGATGATTGACAGGCAAAATCCCTCAACAGCGACACCCGCAGGCAAAGATTTATTTTTTCATTGCAGTTGAAAAGGCTTTAGAAATGTGAGAGAAAAACATCTGCCATGGATCAATGGAGTGGAATTTTTTTAAGCTTTTTATACACATTTGAAGGACCATGACAGAGACTTTTAACCCATTAAGACCTGGAACTGTGTCATTTTTAGATTTGAGCTAAAAAGCATTATTTTACACTTTGGGCTATTCAAAAATAGCAGATATACAAGCTCATAGCGCGGCACTCTAAGAAATCGTTTAACCCCCCGAACCCCAGCATCCCTATTGTGTGTGGGGGGGGGGGGGGGGGGGGGGGGGGGAGACGACATCACGCGTTGTGAGATTTGATGTACAGTAGATGGAAAAAGAACACAGTGAAGTGAAGTGGTTAAACTGAAGTGATATATTGATGATTTCCAAATGTTATCAAAGTATTCTGCGCCCCCCCCCCCCCCCCCCCCCCTTTGCCCTGGACTTGTGTCATGGCAGACTAGGGTGCAGCGGGGGGGGGCCGGGGCACCTGCTTTGAGAAACCCTGCCCTTGGACAGTAGTTCTCCACCTTTTTAGGCTGCGACCCTCCAAAATAATCATATTTGAACTGGGGACCCCCCAAAATAATCATATTTGAACTGGGGACCCCCTAAAATAATCATATTTGAACTGGGGGACCCCCCCACCCTGACAGGAACTTAGTAGGAGTTGAGGCGCTACATTTAGTTTGACTCCACAGATGAATATTGTGAAAATAGCAGATGTACAAGCTCACAACATGAGGCGTTGTGAGCTTGTAGATTGGCTATTTTTTGGGCTATTTTATATTATTTGACAATTTGGCCAATGTTTGACCTGTTTTTATTGTATTTTGTTGATGTTGAGTTTGATGATTACTATTCATGTAGTCATTGTGTTTTTTGGTATTAAAAAGGTCTTAAAAGTCCTGTCAGGGGACCCCCACCCCCAAAATCATGTGGGGACCCCCCTGGGGGTCCAGACCCACAGGTTGAGAACCACTGGCCTAGGAAACAGGGAGGGGTGGGGCTATAAGAGTCCTCTAATGGTCGGCCCTTCCCCCCTCTCATACAAATGTTTGAGACCCAGCTGTGTTGTTTGGAAATAAAACAACTCTTATAGTGAAATAAACAAATCATTGTGTAAAATTATTCCACATGGACCTTGAGTAGAGTTATATCAGCGTTTACCAGGCTGTTAAAACAAGCTGTTAAAACACACTGTGTGACCAGACTGAGGAAACATTATCTCCATCCAAATGAAACATGTGAGTTTTCTACAGGTGTGTTAGCTACTTAGCTTAGCTAATTAACTGCTTAGCATTAAGGAATTGATGACATTGTGTGTAATTTCACTTTTATTTGACTTGGTAAAAAAAGCGACAACTAGTGAGAATGAAGCCTTGCTGTGTGAAATGACTATGAACAGTGTTTGTTTTAGCCCTAAAACATGACCGTCATATCATGAGTCATGTATTAACTTCAACCTGGTGTTTGCACTTTCTCCATTTACGGCACGTACATCTACATAAATGTTCAGATCTCAAATATAAAGTACTTACCACATGGCCACGGATGTTACAATTATGTACAGGTCCTCAGAAGTACCCGTATCTTCCGTATTATTTAATAAATAGCATTTTAATCCGGTCAGTGGCCATTTTTTTCTGGCTTTCGCCATGTGCTTAAACTATGTGACCCTATCGGTTGGAAGATGTATTGCGCTCTTGTAACTCTATGAGGAAAATGGCCACCGATCGGATTAAAATGCTATTTATTAAACAATATGGAAGATACGGGTACTTTTGAGAGCTTGTACATAATTATAACATCCGTGGCCATGTGGTAAGCACTTTATATTTGAAATGTGAACGTTTATGTAGATGTACAGGTTGTAAATGGAGAAAGTGCAAACACCAGATTGAAGTTAATCCATGACGGTCAGTGCTGTAAGTAAGTACATGTACTCAAGTACTACATACTCAATACATTCACTTCTACTCCACAGCATCTCAGAGATAGATATTGTAGGCTACTTTTACTCAATGTGTGTGTGTGTGTGTGTGTGTGTGTGTGTGTGTGTGTGTGTGTGTGTGTGTGTGTGTGTGTGTGTGTGTGTGTGTGTGTGTGTGTGTGTGTGTGTGTGTGTGTGTGTGTGTGTGTGTGTGTGTGTGTGTGTGTATTAAAAAATAGATCTACAAGTTCACAACGTGTGAGCTTGCATTCTTGATATTTTTTATACATTTTGAAACCTTTAAAGAGACATTTCTGCATAATGAGTACTTATACTTTGGTACTTTGAGCTATTTTTGAATTGGAATCCTGATTTCTTTTGGTGCTATTTTTTAATTGGAAAAGTAGCTTTTATTTAATTTCCAATGCATTTACTTACTTATATGTCAACTTTATGAACTTAAATACAATACGTTGGACATAAAAAAGACAATAGAATTTTAATACTAGTTATTTAAGCTACTAATATAGATTGAAGTAATTAAAGCGGGTCATGTTTGCATGTTTAGAATCATAACAGCTGAAATCAATAATATATCAGTATTCTGATATTAACCTGCGGGCCGCATTAACCCTTGAAGCCTTGAAGAAGCATCTGTGTCACTTTTTGATTTGAGCTAAAAAGCATTATTTTACACTTTGGCTATTCAAAAATAGCAGATCTACAAGCTCATAGCGCGGCACGCTGCCGCGCTATGAGCTTGTAGATCTGCTATTTTTGAAAAATCGTGAAAATGTGTGCAAATCTTTTAATATATATTGTTTTAAAGCAAAAATGTTCTTGGATCTTTGCTTTTGGGGGTCCCTGGAACATATATTTTTAGATGGGGGTCCGTGGCCAAATACACGTCTTTTTTTGGGGGTCCTTGACATGGAAAAAGAACCGCTGATATTATGGCGACATACGTTTTTTCAAAAAACTGTTGAATCCCCCAGAAGCAAAGATTTGAGTTACAAATGTTCGCTTTTCTAACTCAAATCTCAAGATTTGCAAAAAAAATAACGATTTAGAAAAAATAGCAGATCTACAAGCTCATAGCGCGGCACTCGGTGCCGCGCTATGAGCTTGTATGTCTGCTATTTTTGAATAGCCAAAGTCTAAAATCTGTAAAGTCTAAAAATGCGACACAGACGCGTCCCAGGTCTTAAAGGGTTAAGTGAAGGTGAGGGCCGCATGTGGCCCCCGGGCCGTCAGTTGCCCATGTATGTTGTAGTGTAGATGGAGGTTGAGTGAACAGTAGATGGAAATGTCTATTGAATAGTAATCAGGTTCTGAGTGTTTTTAACAACTTTGTTAGTGGTGTGGTTTGTAATGTTTAGAGGTAGTGAGGAAGACCGCAGTGCTTATAAGTTAAAAAATGATTTTTTTTAAACCTAAGTACAAGTACCATTACTGCAATATAGAAATATTCTGTTGCAAGTAAAAGTTCGGAATTCAACATTTACTTGAGTAAAAGTACAAAAGGATTGGCATTACAATGCACTTAAAGTACCAAAAGTAAAGTACTCATTGTGCAGAATGTCCCATTTCAAGTTCTCAAATGTATATCAATCTTTAGAAAATAGCAGATCTACAAGCTAACAATGCGTAGCGATGCGACACATTGTGAGCTTGTAGATCGGCTATTTTCAAATGGCCGAAATGCATATAGGGCTGAAGTGGATGTATGTTTTGTAATGATAATCAAAATTAAAGCTAAAGTAAAGTTAGTAACTAAAGTTTTCAAATAATTGTAGTGGAGTAAAAGTACAATATTTGCCTATGAGATGTAGTGGAGTATTGGAAATACTCAAGTAAAGTACTAATAGTTCAAACAGTGTATCTAGAATGTTACAAAGGGCCACGGCAGCAGATCACATTTCAGCAAAAGTGTGTTGCCTGTGATGTATGAGAAATTAAGGCAAGAGTTACTAAAGGGCTGAGCCATGTAGAATTAATGGACTGCCTTAACTAGAACGCTCCTCCTCAGAGCACTGATTTCCGCCAATCTCCACCAGGCCGGGTTGTCTACCCAGGGCCCACCAACTTTGGAAGTCAGTCATAGCCACTTGGAATGGGAAAAAAAATCTTAACTTTTCAAAGAATATTAAAGGTTCTATACATTCATTTTCACTTTTTTGGGGGGGGTTTTATGACCTCAATTACACCCAAAGAATCAGAACTTTGAACATTCAGTGGATTTTCTGTGGTCTGGGGTTTTCTGAATAATTAGGCTGAAAAGTAATCTGAGCTTGGCCCTTTTGGCAGTGAAGTCACAGCCCATTAATCCCGCCCACTCTCCTTTCCTTTGGGGGGGCGGGGGGGGGCGGAGCAGAGGCGATGATTGACAGGCAAAATCCCTCAACAGCGACACCCGCAGGCAAAGATTTATTTTTTCATTGCAGTTGAAAAGGCTTTAGAAATGTGAGAGAAAAACATCTGCCATGGATCAATGGAGTGGATTTTTTTTAAACTTTTTATACACATTTGAAGGACCATGACAGAGACTTTTAATGTGTGGTAAAACTGAACGTCATGAAACCTTTAACTAGTCTTCTTAACGAATATTCAGAAAATGACAGTTGATAAAAAACAAAGTTTATATTGTAACGCTGGGGTACTATCACACATGTGTTTTATGTTCAATGACCCTAAACCTCGGGTTAGCTTTGTGCTGCGGCAAGGGAATACATCTGGGCTCAGTGTGTTCGAGCTGGTAGCTTGCACATCGTCACCTCGTCTTTCTAGCTTCCCCGCAGAGAGAAAGAGCGCGAAAAAAAAAAACCTTTAAAAAGTATACTTGAAAAAAATACCTTTAAAAAGTAACAAATCAACAAAACAGTAGTGGCTAGACGTTCTGAGGTCCAGATCCGCCCAAGCCCTTAATGTGATGTTACTTAGCACTGAAATTTTGTTATATTCATGTTTCTACTGTTTTCTGCACCCTCCTGTGAACCGACCCAGGCTGCCTGCACCTTCCTGTGAACCGACCCAGGCTGCCTGCACCTTCCTGTGAACCGACCCAGGCTGCCTGCACCTTCCTGTGAACCGACCCAGGCTGCCTGCACCTTCCTGTGAACCGACCCAGGCTGCCTGCACCCTCCTGTGAACCGACCCAGGCTGCCTGCACCCTCCTGTGAACCTACCCAGCCTTTTGAAGAGGAGACTCTGTCTACACCTCCTATGACTCGTCTCAGCCCGCCTCCGCCTCTCTCTATCCATGGATTTAGGGGGATTCCTCCGCACCGAGGCCCATCGGGGGGTCCGGTGGTCTCCACCGGCTGTATCGATTCTGATTCATCACAGAATTCCACTTCAGTGTGTCTTGTGTCTTCATTGATGCAGAATCACACGACAGTGAGTCACGACAGTGTTGTATGTGTCTAGGTTGATGCATAGTTTCACGACAGTGCGTTCTGTTTTTTGTATCCCCCATCGATGCTCAACGCCGGTTGGTTTCCGCCGTCGACCTCGGCCCATCGGGGGTTTCCCCTGAAGACGCCTCAAGGTAGGAACCTCTTTAGGGCTGTCACGATTATGACGTTTGACTTGACGCTTGATTAACTGTCGCTTAAATAGTTAAGATTAACTATTTTAATTGCGTCGCAGTAACATTATGAATAAAACTTTGTCTGGCTTTTTTTAGGCTTCGTAAACAAAAGCCGAACTACAAGCTCAAAACGCATCACGTCGTGATGCGTTTTGAGCGTGTAGTTCGGCTATTTCCACAATGTTTGGAAAATGTTTGAAATTATTATGAACATGTTTCAACATGGAAACGATTATGACTATTATCCCCCTAAAAAGCATTGCGGTTATCTCAAATACTTGCGATTATGTAATAATTGTGACAGTCCTAATTCGGTCCTTTTCCTTTTCCTTTGCTGGATGCTGCAGTTGCTTCATGCTGCAGTTTGTAATGGATGATGCTTGTGGTGTATTTCGTTGGTGTTGAATGCTGTCGCACGTATGTCGATGTGGTTAAAGATGTGTACTCTTTTTTTCAGATTTTTAGAGACGTTGAATCTAGTCTTAGAGACGTTGAATCTAAGACTATGTTGGTAGTGTAGTTGTTGTTTAATTTGCATTCAATATTTATTTTGACATGGCAAATCCAGGTCTCGACCTGGTAATTGGTCCATAAGACCAAAGGTCACTTTTTGGTAGGTACCAAAAAGACACTGTTTGGTAGGTCCCAAAAGTCACTTTTTGGTAGGTACCAAAGGTGACTTTTTTCTGGCTGGGATGGGGGGGGAACTGTGTAAATCCGGGCCTAGACCTGGTCATCTTAAAGGACAAATTTCAATTTCCAAACCAATGCCACTCGCCCAACTGTGGAGTAAAATCAAAGCAAGGTAACTATACCCCCCACACACACACACACACACACACACCACTTATTGTTTGTATCTAATAATGAGCATTTTTCTTTTTTATGTTTGGTAGCTGTCTTTCAGACGAGGAGAAGCCATTCCGGTACACTTCGGCAAAAAAACAGAAGGCGCATCTTTGGATGTATTCATCACACTGTTCCAGTGCGGTCGTATGGACCAGGTGCTGAAGACGACGAGAGACTGTGTCTGTCTGTCTGTCTGTGTCTGTCTCTGTCTGTCTCTCACTGTGTCTGTCTGTCTCTCACTCTGTCTGTCTGTATGTGTCTGTCTGTGTCTGTATCTCTCTGTCTGTCTGTCTGTCTGTCTGTCTGTCTGTCTGTCTGTCTGTCTGTCACTCTGTCTGTCTGTCTGTCTGTCTGTCTGTCTGTCTGTCTGTCTGTCTATCTATCTATCTATCTATCTATCTATCTATCTATCTGTCTGTCTGTCTGTCTGTCTGTCTGTCTGTCTGTCTGTCTGTCTGTCTGTCTGTCTGTCTGTCTGTCACTCTGTCACTCGATCTCACTCTGTCTGTCTGTCTGTCTGTCTGTCTGTGTCTGTCTCTCTGCCTCTCACCCTGTCTCTCTCACTCTGTCTGTCTGTCTGTCTGTCTGTCTGTCTGTCTCTCACTCTGTCTCTCGCTCTCACTATGTCTGTCTGTCTGTCTGTCTGTCTGTCTGTCTGTCTGTCTGTCTTTCTGTCTCTCACTCTCTCTGTCTGTGTGTTTGTTTGTGTCTGTCTCACTCTGTCTCTCACTCTGTCTCTCACTCTGTCTGTCTGTCTGTCTGTCACTCTGTCTGTCACTCTCTCTCACTCTGTCTCACTCTGTCTGTCTCTCTGTCTGTCTGTCTATCTATCTATCTGTCTCTCTGTCTGTTTCTGTCTCTGTGTCTGTGTGTTCATGTGTTTTATACATATACGTGCCGTGTGTCAGCAAAGCAAATGCGTTGGCACCGCAGATAATCCATCTGAGGACATCATCCAGAGGACTCACGCCTTCTCTCTAAGTAAATTAATAACCTGAGCAGGTTTCATGTCCACCTCTCCTGCAGGAACTAGAGTTGATGGCCAAATAGACCTGACAAGTTCAACATTGAAGAAGATGACAGCGAGGTGAGACATTTAGCCACAGTACATGTCACGCATGCAGCTGAAGACGCAGATGTTGTGAGCTAGCTCATCAACCGTTTCGCCAGTTGGTACCGGTTGAAGAGCGCTGTGGCCTGGACTCTGTGTCAAGGATCTGCTTCTACAATGCTGCAGAAAAAATATAATGGAGATGTACAGACAGATCCCAGCTGTCAAACGACAATTGTGTAGCAGAAAAGACATGACCAGTCAGAGAAGTCGTCCATTGACAAAGCTTGATCTGATAATCCAGGATGGAGTACAGAGAGTTGGAGGCCATCTCCATGCATCTGTCATGCCAGAGCATGGAAAGCTCCTTCCACCACCTTCTTCTAACACCACCTCCTTCTAACACCACCTCCTTCTAACACCACCTCCTTCTAACACCACCTCTTTCCATCATGCTTCTGGTATGGCAGATGCATGGAGTAGGCCTCAAACTCTCAGTACTCCATCTTGGATTATTAGATCAAGCTTTGTCAATGGACGACTTCTCTGACTGATCATGTCTTTTCTGCTGCACAATTGTCGTTTGACAACTGGTATCTGTCTGTATATCTCCATTTTTTTTTCTGCAGCATTGTAGAAGCAGATCCTTGACACAGAGAATCCAGGCCACAGTGCTCTTCAACCGGTACCAACTGGAGTAATGGTTGATGAGCTTGCTAAAAACATCTGCGTCTTCAGCTACATCTGTGACATGTACTGTGGCTAAATGTCTCACCTCGCTGTTGTCATCTTCAATGTTGAACTTGTCAGGTCTATTTGGCCACCAACTCTAGTTCCTGCTGGACAGGTGGACATTGAAACCAGCTCAGGTTATTCATTTACTTAGAAAGTCTGCAGCGTCCGCACTGGCAGCGACGCTGTGTCCCTAGAGCTTCATCCTGGGTGGTCCTGCCAACGTTCCCAGTCTCCTGTGTGGCTCCTTTTACGAAGGTAGGCTGCCAAGATGTCCATGTGGACATGATGGAGGTCATTTGGGGTAGAGCGGCTGAGTTGGATTTGACAGACCAGGAGTGTTGGTGTAGGGAGAGGGCATGGCTGAAGAGCTTTGCACATCACTGACTTCTTGCTGCAGCCCAAGTCAAAACAGTGTGATAGCTGAAGTAAGTCTACAAGTACACCTGACTGGTAGCAATAGCCTGGTTGTGATGTGTAGATGTGATCAATCACGGTGTGCTCTTTGGTCATTGCAGTGGAGATAAGCATTTGTTGTGGCTTTTTTTAAATTACGGGGCCAGGCTCTGCAGAGCAAGGCTCCATTTTGTTATTGGCATTATTTTTCTTCTTCTTCTTCTTCTCTGTGTCTGTCTGTCTGTCTGTCTGTCGGTGTCACTCACTCTGTCTCTTACTGTGTCTGTCTGTCACTCTGTCTCTCACTGTGTCTGTCTGTCTGATTATAGATTATAGATTAATTGTTAACATCCCTAGTCTCCAACTAAACTTCCTATAAAAACAGTGTGAACAAAACTGTTATGGCAAAAGCTACAGGCTAGTGATGCACTTAAAGTTTGGGCTAGGTTGTCGTTTTCAATGTTTTTTTTATTTATTTTGTAAATTCATTTGACGCGGCGTGTGCTAAAATGAATCGCTGCTACGTAATTTATTGTGACTATTTATTTTCAGTTATGCTACACACCGCCCGTGTGTGCCATGGCCAAATAGACCTGACAAGTTCAACATTGAAGAAGATGACAGCGAGGTGAGACATTTAGCCACAGTACATGTCACGCATGCAGCTGAAGACGCAGATGTTGTGAGCTAGCTCATCAACCGTTTCGCCAGTTGGTACCGGTTGAAGAGCGCTGTGGCCTGGACTCTGTGTCAAGGATCTGCTTCTACAACGCTGCAGAAAAAATATAATGGAGATGTACAGACAGATCCCAGCTGTCAAACGACAATTGTGTAGCAGAAAAGGCATGACCAGTCAGAGAAGTCGTCCATTGACAAAGCTTGATCTGATAATCCAAGATGGAGTACAGAGAGTTGGAGGCCATCTCCATGCATCTGTCATGCCAGAGCATGGAAAGCTCCTTCCACCACCTCCTTCTAACACCACCTCCTTCTAACACCACCTCCTTCTAACACCACCTCTTTCCATCATGCTTCTGGTATGGCAGATGCATGGAGTAGGCCTCAAACTCTCAGTACTCCATCTTGGATTATTAGATCAAGCTTTGTCAATGGATGACTTCTCTGACTGATCATGTCTTTTCTGCTGCACAATTGTCGTTTGACAACTGGTATCTGTCTGTATATCTCCATTTTTTTTTCTGCAGCATTGTAGAAGCAGATCCTTGAC
This sequence comes from Gymnoscopelus microlampas, assembly GCF_963454915.1. Classification (NCBI taxonomy): domain Eukaryota; kingdom Metazoa; phylum Chordata; class Actinopteri; order Myctophiformes; family Myctophidae; genus Gymnoscopelus; species Gymnoscopelus microlampas. The sequence goes on along the minus strand of NC_139945.1, from coordinate 5,692,727 downwards.
ACAGAGAATCCAGGCCACAGTGCTCTTCAACCGGTACCAACTGGAGTAATGGGTGATGAGCTTGCTAAAAACATCTGCGTCTTCAGCTACATCTGTGACATGTACTGTGGCTAAATGTCTCACCTCGCTGTTGTCATCTTCAATGTTGAACTTGTCAGGTCTATTTGGCCACCAACTCTAGTTCCTGCAGGACAGGTGGACATTGAAACCAGCTCAGGTTATTCATTTACTTAGAAAGTCTGCAGCGTCCGCACTGGCAGCGACGCTGTGTCCCTAGAGCTTCATCCTGGGTGGTCCTGCCAACGTTCCCAGTCTCCTGTGTGGCTCCTTTTACGAAGGTAGGCTGCCAAGATGTCCATGTGGACATGATGGAGGTCATTTGGGGTAGAGCGGCTGAGTTGGATTTGACAGACCAGGAGTGTTGGTGTAGGGAGAGGTCATGGCTGAAGAGCTTTGCACATCACTGACTTCTTGCTGCAGCCCAAGTCAAAACAGTGTGATAGCTGAAGTAAGTCTACAAGTACACCTGACTGGTAGCAATAGCCTGGTTGTGATGTGTAGATGTGATCAATCACGGTGTGCTCTTTGGTCATTGCAGTGGAGATAAGCATTTGTTGTGGCTTTTTTTAAATTACGGGGCCAGGCTCTGCAGAGCAAGGCTCCATTTTGTTAGGGTTATTTATTTTGTTGGCATTATTTTTCTTCTTCTTCTTCTTCTCTGTGTCTGTCTGTCTGTCTGTCTGTCGGTGTCACTCACTCTGTCTCTTACTGTGTCTGTCTGTCACTCTGTCTCTCACTGTGTCTGTCTGTCTGATTATAGATTATAGATTAATTGTTAACATCCCTAGTCTCCAACTAAACTTCCTATAAAAACAGTGTGAACAAAACTGTTATGGCAAAAGCTACAGGCTAGTGATGTACTTAAAGTTTGGGCTAGGTTGTCGTTTTCAATGTTTTTTTAATTTATTTTGTAAATTCATTTGACGCGGCGTGTGCTAAAATGAATCGCTGCAACGTAATTTATTGTGACTATTTATTTTCAGTTATGCTACACACCGCCCGTCGCTACTACCGATCGGATGGCTTAGTGAGGTCCTCGGACGGGCGCCGGCGGAGTCGGTCACGGCCCCGGGGAGCGCTCGGAAGTCGCCCTAACTTGACGGGTACCCAGAACTCGAGGCTGTTTTCCGGAGAAAAACAGCCTCGCCGCCGCGGTCCACGGCCGGGGGCGGTGAGTGGCGCGTGGCACCGGGCTCCACGGGGCCCGTTCTCGCCTGCGTCACTCAGCTGCCGTCCCCCGGCAGGGCCCAAAGGCCTTGTCAAACTCACGGGTACCCAGAACTCGAGTCTCTCCTCCGGAGGGTCGTCGGGGGGTTCAATGTCCGTAGCCCCGATCCCCGCCTCGGCGGGGCGGTGACCTGCGGCGCCCGGGGGTCCGTCGCCAAGAAAAAACCTCGCCGCGGTCCGCAGCCGGGTGTCGGCAGTGGCGCGTGCCGCCGGGCTCCTCGGGGCCCGGTCGCGCCCGCGTCGCTCAGCTGCCGCTCCTCCGGCCCGGGCCCAAAGGCCTTGTCAAACTCACGGGTACTCAGAACTCGAGGCTCTTCTCCGGAGGGTCGTCGGGGGGTTCAATGTCCGTAGCCCCTATCCCCGCCTCAACTGGGCAAAGCCACTCGGCGGGGCGGTGACCTACGGCGCCCGGGGGTCCGCCGCGGTCCACGGCCGGGGGCGGTGAGTGGCGTGTGGCGCCGGGCTCCACGGGGCCCGTTCTTGTCTACGTCGCTCAGCTGCCGCTCCCGGCAGGGCCCAAAGGCCAAGAAAAACCTCGCCGCGGTCCGCGGCCGGGTGCGGTGTCGGCAGTGGCGCGTGCCGCCGGGCTCCTCGGGGCTCGGTCGTGCCCGCGTCGCTCAGCCGCCGCTCCTCCGGCCCGGGCCCAAAGGCCTTGTCAAACTCACGGGTACCCGGGGGTACGACTTTTACTTCCTCTAGATAGTCAAGTTCGGGCGACTTCCGAGCGCTCCACCGGGGCCGTGACCGACTCCGGCGGCGCCCGTCCGAGGACCGCACTAAGCCATCCGATCGGTAGTAGCGACGGGCGGTGTGTAGCATAACTGAAAATAAATAGTCACAATAAATTACGTAGCAGCGATCCATTTTAGCACACGGCGCGTCACATGAATTTACAAAATAAAATAAAAACATTGAAAACAACAACCTAACACACATCACTCCATAAAAGCCCAAACTTTAAGTGCATCACTAGCCTGTAGCTTTTGCCATAACAGTTTTGTTCACACTGTTTTTAGCATCTGAGGAGTTGCTGGATCATTTTACTATGGACCAATTGAATAATATTGCTCAACATTATTCCATAGACATTGACACCAAACGTACAAAAGAAACCATTAAAAGTATCATACGGGCTAACCTGGAAGATTCTGGGGTACTGGTGAAGGAGGGAAGTAAGGGTGGTGAAAAGGCGATGGCTGGGTTAACATTTGAACAACAGAAGGAGCTGTAAATGTTAAAAACAGAACATGAACAGGAGTTGGAAAAATGTTTATTTTATTTTTTAACATTTTATTTGGTGTGAATTATTTTGTGACATTTTTGTGGAATTCTTTGTGACATATTGTCACATTTGGCGAGTCTTTATTTGTTTATTTTGTGTGAATTGTTGTGGCATTGTTGTGAAATGTGTGTCTTTCTGTCAAATTTGCATTTTTTTTAGATCATTTTTTGAGATTATTTTTGATTTTGTGTGAATTTCTTTTGTGGCATTTTTGTGAAATGTCTTTGTAGCGTTTTGAGTGGCATTTATGGATGTTTTTGTGAGTTATTTTGTGACCATTGTCATTTTTGGGGGGAATTTGTTGTGACATTTTGTGGATCTTTTGTGAATTTATTGTGGCATTTTTGTGGCACTTTTTGTGATTTGTTTTGTGAACGATGTGTTTTCACTTGGACCCCCCCCCGATAACCTATACTTTATTTAAGTTTTAAGGTGAGTATCACACATGGAAGTAGTTTTTTTGGAGGGCATTTTTAGTTTAGTTTGATGAAATGGGGAGGTTTAAGTAATCCTTTTTGGGCTTGTTGGGTTGAGGTAAACTGATAACGTAAGCTAAAATTTGGAGTGGCATTAGGTAGAACTGGTTCTCCTCGGGGGGCAGCATTGACAGAGAAAACGCGGGTAGAGCATCCTAAAATCCCCCCCTTCCCTACATCGGCTCGGGATCACGTCTCAGGGTGTCTTGGGGGTCGCTGTGCATCCAGTTGCCTTCCAACCCCTGAGGTTACAGTGAGTAAATACCCCCCGCAAGTATCTGTCTGAAGAGGGGGCAGGGGAGAACTGGTATTTTGAGGCACTCGTTTGGTTATGAAGTTTGCCTCAAGTCTGATACATTTTTGTTTTCTTTGGTATGGCTACCAGTGTACCAGTGAGTTTTTTTTTAAAGTTTAGATCATTTTTTGAGATTATTTTTGATTTTGTGTGAATTTCTTTTGTGGCATTTTTGTGAAATGTCTTTGTAGCGTTTTGAGTGGCATTTATGGATGTTTTTGTGAGTTATTTTGTGACCATTGTCATTTTTGGGGGGAATTTGTTGTGACATTTTGTGGATCTTTTGTGAATTTATTGTGGCATTTTTGTGATTTGTTTTGTGAAAGATGTGTTTTCACTTGGACCCCCCCCCCCCCCCCCCCCCGATAACCTATACTTTATTTAAGTTTTAAGGTGAGTATCACACATGGAAGTAGTTTTTTTTGGAGGGCATTTTTAGTTTAGTTTGATGAAATGGGGAGGTTTAAGTAATCCTTTTTGGGCTTGTTGGGTTGAGGTAAACTGATAACGTAAGCTAACATTTGGAGTGGCATTAGGTAGAACTGGTTCTCCTCGGGGGGCAGCATTGACAGAGAAAACGCGGGTAGAGCATCCTAAAATCCCCCCCTTCCCTACATCGGCTCGGGATCACGTCTCAGGGTGTCTTGGGGGTCGCTGTGCATCCAGTTGCCTTCCAACCCCTGAGGTTACAGTGAGTAAATACCCCCCGCAAGTATCTGTCTGAAGAGGGGGCAGGGGAGAACTGGTATTTTGAGCCACTCGTTTGGTTATGAAGTTTGCCTCAAGTCTGATACATTTTTGTTTTCTTTGGTATGGCTACCAGTGTACCAGTGAGTTTTTTTTTTAAGTTTAGATCATTTTTTGAGATTATTTTTGATTTTGTGTGAATTTCTTTTGTGGCATTTTTGTGAAATGTCTTTGTAGCGTTTTGAGTGGCATTTATGGATGTTTTTGTGAGTTATTTTGTGACCATTGTCATTTTTGGGGGGAATTTGTTGTGACATTTTGTGGATCTTTTGTGAATTTATTGTGGCATTTTTGTGGCACTTTTTGTGATTTGTTTTGTGAACGATGTATTTTCACTTGGAACCCCCCCCCCCCCCCCCCCGATAACCTATACTTTATTTAAGTTTTAAGGTGAGTATCACACATGGAAGTAGTTTTTTTTTGGAGGGCATTTTTAGTTTAGTTTGATGAAATGGGGAGGTTTAAGTAATCCTTTTTGGGCTTGTTGGGTTGAGGTAAACTGATAACGTAAGCTAAAATTTGGAGTGGCATTAGGTAGAACTGGTTCTCCTCGGGGGGCAGCATTGACAGAGAAAACGCGGGTAGAGCATCCTAAAATCCCCCCCTTCCCTACATCGGCTCGGGATCACGTCTCAGGGTGTCTTGGGGGTCGCTGTGCATCCAGTTGCCTTCCAACCCCTGAGGTTACAGTGAGTAAATACCCCCCGCAAGTATCTGTCTGAAGAGGGGGCAGGGGAGAACTGGTATTTTGAGCCACTCGTTTGGTTATGAAGTTTGCCTCAAGTCTGATATATTTTTGTTTTCTTTGGTATGGCTACCAGTGTACCAGTGAGTTTTTTTTTTAAGTTTAGATCATTTTTTGAGATTATTTTTGATTTTGTGTGAATTTCTTTTGTGGCATTTTTGTGAAATGTCTTTGTAGCGTTTTGAGTGGCATTTATGGATGTTTTTGTGAGTTATTTTGTGACCATTGTCATTTTTGGGGGGAATTTGTTGTGACATTTTGTGGATCTTTTGTGAATTTATTGTGGCATTTTTGTGGCACTTTTTGTGATTTGTTTTGTGAACGATGTGTTTTCACTTGGACCCCCCCCCCCCCCGATAACCTATACTTTATTTAAGTTTTAAGGTGAGTATCACAAATGGAATTATTTTTTTTTGGAGGGCATTTTTAGTTTAGTTTGATGAAATGGGGAAGTTTAAGTAATCCTTTTTGGGCTTGTTGGGTTGAGGTAAACTGATAACGTAAGCTAAAATTTGGAGTGGCATTAGGTAGAACTGGTTCTCCTCGGGGGGCAGCATTGACAGAGAAAACGCGGGTAGAGCATCCTAAAATCCCCCCCTTCCCTACATCGGCTCGGGATCACGTCTCAGGGTGTCTTGGGGGTCGCTGTGCATCCAGTTGCCTTCCAACCCCTGAGGTTACAGTGAGTAAATACCCCCCGCAAGTATCTGTCTGAAGAGGGGGCAGGGGAGAACTGGTATTTTGAGCCACTCGTTTGGTTATGAAGTTTGCCTCAAGTCTGATACATTTTTGTTTTCTTTGGTATGGCTACCAGTGTACCAGTGAGTTTTTTTTTAAAGTTTAGATAATTTTTTGAGATTATTTTTGATTTTGTGTGAATTTCTTTTGTGGCATTTTTGTTAAATGTCTTTGTAGCGTTTTGAGTGGCATTTATGGATGTTTTTGTGAGTTATTTTGTGACCATTGTCATTTTTGGGGGGAATTTGTTGTGACATTTTGTGGATCTTTTGTGAATTTATTGTGGCATTTTTGTGGCACTTTTTGTGATTTGTTTTGTGAACGATGTGTTTTCACTTGGACCCCCCCCCCCCGATAACCTATACTTTATTTAAGTTTTAAGGTGAGTATCACACATGGAAGTAGTTTTTTTTGGAGGGCATTTTTAGTTTAGTTTGATGAAATGGGGAGGTTTAAGTAATCCTTTTTGGGCTTGTTGGGTTGAGGTAAACTGATAACGTAAGCTAAAATTTGGAGTGGCATTAGGTAGAACTGGTTCTCCTCGGGGGGCAGCATTGACAGAGAAAACGCGGGTAGAGCATCCTAAAATCCCCCCCTTCCCTACATCGGCTCGGGATCACGTCTCAGGGTGTCTTGGGGGTCGCTGTGCATCCAGTTGCCTTCCAACCCCTGAGGTTACAGTGAGTAAATACCCCCCGCAAGTATCTGTCTGAAGAGGGGGCAGGGGAGAACTGGTATTTTGAGCCACTCGTTTGGTTATGAAGTTTGCCTCAAGTCTGATACATTTTTGTTTTCTTTGGTATGGCTACCAGTGTACCAGTGAGGTTTTTTTTTAAGTTTAGATCATTTTTTGAGATTATTTTTGATTTTGTGTGAATTTCTTTTGTGGCATTTTTGTGAAATGTCTTTGTAGCGTTTTGAGTGGCATTTATGGATGTTTTTGTGAGTTATTTTGTGACCATTGTCATTTTTGGGGGGAATTTGTTGTGACATTTTGTGGATCTTTTGTGAATTTATTGTGGCATTTTTGTGGCACTTTTTGTGATTTGTTTTGTGAACGATGTGTTTTCACTTGGACCCCCCCCCCCCCCCCCCCCCCGATAACCTATACTTTATTTAAGTTTTAAGGTGAGTATCACACATGGAAGTAGTTTTTTTTTGGAGGGCATTTTTAGTTTAGTTTGATGAAATGGGGAGGTTTAAGTAATCCTTTTTGGGCTTGTTGGGTTGAGGTAAACTGATAACGTAAGCTAAAATTTGGAGTGGCATTAGGTAGAACTGGTTCTCCTCGGGGGGCAGCATTGACAGAGAAAACGCGGGTAGAGCATCCTAAAATCCCCCCCTTCCCTACATCGGCTCGGGATCACGTCTCAGGGTGTCTTGGGGGTCGCTGTGCATCCAGTTGCCTTCCAACCCCTGAGGTTACAGTGAGTAAATACCCCCCGCAAGTATCTGTCTGAAGAGGGGGCAGGGGAGAACTGGTATTTTGAGCCACTCGTTTGGTTATGAAGTTTGCCTCAAGTCTGATACATTTTTGTTTTCTTTGGTATGGCTACCAGTGTACCAGTGAGTTTTTTTTTTAAGTTTAGATCATTTTTTGAGATTATTTTTGATTTTGTGTGAATTTCTTTTGTGGCATTTTTGTGAAATGTCTTTGTAGCGTTTTGAGTGGCATTTATGGATGTTTTTGTGAGTTATTTTGTGACCATTGTCATTTTTGGGGGGAATTTGTTGTGACATTTTGTGGATCTTTTGTGAATTTATTGTGGCATTTTTGTGATTTGTTTTGTGAACGATGTGTTTTCACTTGGACCCCCCCCCCCCCCCCCCGATAACCTATACTTTATTTAAGTTTTAAGGTGAGTATCACACATGGAAGTAGTTTTTTTTGGAGGGCATTTTTAGTTTAGTTTGATGAAATGGGGAGGTTTAAGTAATCCTTTTTGGGCTTGTTGGGTTGAGGTAAACTGATAACGTAAGCTAAAATTTGGAGTGGCATTAGGTAGAACTGGTTCTCCTCGGGGGGCAGCATTGACAGAGAAAACGCGGGTAGAGCATCCTAAAATCCCCCCCTTCCCTACATCGGCTCGGGATCACGTCTCAGGGTGTCTTGGGGGTCGCTGTGCATCCAGTTGCCTTCCAACCCCTGAGGTTACAGTGAGTAAATACCCCCCGCAAGTATCTGTCTGAAGAGGGGGCAGGGGAGAACTGGTATTTTGAGCCACTCGTTTGGTTATGAAGTTTGCCTCAAGTCTGATATATTTTTGTTTTCTTTGGTATGGCTACCAGTGTACCAGTGAGGTTTTTTTTTAAGTTTAGATCATTTTTTTAGATTATTTTTGATTTTGTGTGAATTTCTTTTGTGGCATTTTTGTGAAATGTCTTTGTAGCGTTTTGAGTGGCATTTATGGATGTTTTTGTGAGTTATTTTGTGACCATTGTCATTTTTGGGGGGAATTTGTTGTGACATTTTGTGGATCTTTTGTGAATTTATTGTGGCATTTTTGTGGCACTTTTTGTGATTTGTTTTGTGAACGATGTGTTTTCACTTGGACCCCCCCCCCCGATAACCTATACTTTATTTAAGTTTTAAGGTGAGTATCACAAATGGAATTAGTTTTTTTTGGAGGGCATTTTTAGTTTAGTTTGATGAAATGGGGAGGTTTAAGTAATCCTTTTTGGGCTTGTTGGGTTGAGGTAAACTGATAACGTAAGCTAAAATTTGGAGTGGCATTAGGTAGAACTGGTTCTCCTCGGGGGGCAGCATTGACAGAGAAAACGCGGGTAGAGCATCCTAAAATCCCCCCCTTCCCTACATCGGCTCGGGATCACGTCTCAGGGTGTCTTGGGGGTCGCTGTGCATCCAGTTGCCTTCCAACCCCTGAGGTTACAGTGAGTAAATACCCCCCGCAAGTATCTGTCTGAAGAGGGGGCAGGGGAGAACTGGTATTTTGAGCCACTCGTTTGGTTATGAAGTTTGCCTCAAGTCTGATACATTTTTGTTTTCTTTGGTATGGCTACCAGTGTACCAGTGAGGTTTTTTTTAAGTTTAGATCATTTTTTGAGATTATTTTTGATTTTGTGTGAATTTCTTTTGTGGCATTTTTGTGAAATGTCTTTGTAGCGTTTTGAGTGGCATTTATGGATGTTTTTGTGAGTTATTTTGTGACCATTGTCATTTTTGGGGGGAATTTGTTGTGACATTTTGTGGATCTTTTGTGAATTTATTGTGGCATTTTTGTGGCACTTTTTGTGATTTGTTTTGTGAACGATGTGTTTTCACTTGGACCCCCCCCCCCGATAACCTATACTTTATTTAAGTTTTAAGGTGAGTATCACACATGGAAGTAGTTTTTTTTGGAGGGCATTTTTAGTTTAGTTTGATGAAATGGGGAGGTTTAAGTAATCCTTTTTGGGCTTGTTGGGTTGAGGTAAACTGATAACGTAAGCTAAAATTTGGAGTGGCATTAGGTAGAACTGGTTCTCCTCGGGGGGCAGCATTGACAGAGAAAACGCGGGTAGAGCATCCTAAAATCCCCCCCTTCCCTACATCGGCTCGGGATCACGTCTCAGGGTGTCTTGGGGGTCGCTGTGCATCCAGTTGCCTTCCAACCCCTGAGGTTACAGTGAGTAAATACCCCCCGCAAGTATCTGTCTGAAGAGGGGGCAGGGGAGAACTGGTATTTTGAGCCACTCGTTTGGTTATGAAGTTTGCCTCAAGTCTGATACATTTTTGTTTTCTTTGGTATGGCTACCAGTGTACCAGTGAGGGTTTTTTTTAAGTTTAGATCATTTTTTGAGATTATTTTTGATTTTGTGTGAATTTCTTTTGTGGCATTTTTGTGAAATGTCTTTGTAGCGTTTTGAGTGGCATTTATGGATGTTTTTGTGAGTTATTTTGTGACCATTGTCATTTTTGGGGGGAATTTGTTGTGACATTTTGTGGATCTTTTGTGAATTTATTGTGGCATTTTTGTGGCACTTTTTGTGATTTGTTTTGTGAACGATGTGTTTTCACATCCCCGTGTTTTCACATTCCCCGCCCCCCCACCATGATTGGTGGGGGGGCGGGGTCCCCACTCTCGGCCTGCACCTTGTCGTGGTGAGTGGGCTTTAAACCAAGACAGGCCATTTAACCAATTTAAAACCGGGACAGCGTCTGTCTGTCTGTCTGGTATGTATAAAGTGTTTTAAGTGTTTCAGAAAACTCGTAGGGTTTAGAATATTGGTTCTGAAAAATAGCAGATATACAAGCTTGCACACATCTGTTATTTTTTAAGATTTTGGAAAAAAAAGTGTTTGAAATATTGTGAATAGCCTAAGGTTTGGTCTTGATCAAAAAATAATTGAAAACCTTAAAGGGGTATTTATTAAATATAGTATATAATAATACAAAAAAAGTAGCAGATCTACAAGCTTGCGACACAAAGTGACGCGCTGCAAGCTTGTAGATATGCTATTTTTGAAAATCATTGAAAAATATCAAATGCAAATGTTGAATCATTTTTGAGGTTTTGAGTTTTTTACATAATTCTTCTCTTCTGGGGGTCCCCGGCACAAAACATGTTCAGATGCTGGTCCACAGGAAAATGTATATACATTTGGGGGTCCTTGTTTCCAGAACATTGTAAAATGGTGAAAATAGCCGATCTGCAAGCTCACAACACGCCGCATCGGGAGCGTCTCTAGGTAAAAGTTGAAATATAAATGAGAATGAATGTTCACCCTTTAAGACACTCGATGCCGCGCTATGAGCTTGTAGATCTGCTATTTTTTAAGGAAAAAAACGTGAAAATTTGTGCAAATCTTTGAATGTATATATATTTTTAAAGCGAATATTTGTAACTCAAATATTTGCTTCTGGGGGATTATGCTAATGTCCAAGTTTTTTTTGAAAAAAACTTAAACTTTTTCATGTCAAGAGCCCCCAAAATAATATTTTGTTGGCCCCCATCTCAAAATATTTAGTTCCAGGAACCCCCAGAAGGAGTTTGAGTTAAAAATGTTTGCTTTAAAAGAATATAGGCTATACAGTATATTAACAGATTTTAAAACTGTTCAAAAATAGAAGATCTACAAGCCTGTTTTTGAATAGCCAAAGTTTAAAATAATGTTGTTTTGTTTTTTTTGCTCAAATCTAAAAATGTTCCAGGTCTTAAAGGGCTAATGTGTGATTTCTTGAACCTGTAAATGAGTCAAAGAGGTATAATACACTGGTATGGCACTCCTGGCTCACTAGGACGGGGTTCAAGTCCCTGCGGTGTCCCGTTGATTGCATTTACAGGCGCCACTTGCTCGTGCCGCGCTGTGAGCTTGTACATCTGCTACTTTTGAATAGCCAACAGTAAAAATAAAAAAAATGACAGATGCTTTCCCGGTTTTAACCCATTCAATCCTGGAGCGCATCTCTGTCACGTTAGATTTCTTTGGGCTATTCAAAAATAGCAGATCTACAAGCTCATAGCGCGGCACAGATGCGTCTTCAGGTCGTAAAGGGCTAAAACATTGTCACCTATGGGTCTTAATATTGACTTTGATCTCAGACCATTCCTATAGACCCTCCTTGAATGTGTCTTGAAGCGATATTTCACTTTCAAATAAAGAAACATAAAAAAATAAAATAAAACATAGATGAAAAAATTATTGGAAAAATCACTGCCACCTCACACATTAGAAGTACATTCTAATGTGTGGTGAGGGGGCCGTGATTTTTCCATTACTTTTTCCATTTATTTATTTCAATATATTTTTTTAATGTTTTTTATTTGAAAGTGAAATATCGCTTTAACTTTGCTTTTATTCTTCTCATTCATAGGCCCTTCCATAGCCCTTATATACTTACAGTATATAGGCTATCAGTACTATATATTTCACTTGATAAGAAATATAATTAGGCTTTTCTGTAAATGTCCTCTCTAGCCTAGTATTGTTTAGATGTAATAGTATTTATCACAATGTTGGATAATTAATGCATTGTATTATTTTCCTTTCTTTTGTTGCCATTGGATTGTATAGACGTATGCACTGTATCTGTTATATTATGTGACATTATGAATCTGAATTGATGTGAATCTTGAGTCTTCACCTGTTTTCCATTCCACTAATTGTCCACCAGTAGAACCAGTATTTGGGTTGATTGAGTAGTCACACCCTGCTGATCTGCAAAGGGTCTTATCTGTGTATTTAACCCATTAAGACAGGGGTTTTCAACAGGGGGTCCTCAGAGTTACTACAGGGGGTCCGCCAAATCTTTTGTGTTATGATTTTTTTTTTTTACCGTAACCACTTGAACCCTAGCATCCTTTTTCTGAGAAGAACTTCAGCCAAAAATAGCAGATCTACAAGCTCACAACGCCTCGCTCTGTGAGGCGTTGTGAGCTTGTAGATCTGCTATTTTTGGCAAAGAGGTATAGGTGTAGAGGGAAAAATATATATATAAAATATATATATACTCTCTCTTTTTTCTTTAGTGCAGTGGTGTTCAACCTTTTTTTGTGTCAAGGACCCCCAAATTGACTCAAAATAGCCCACAGACCCCCATTAGAAAAGATATGCCAGGGACTCAACCATTTTCATTTCTTGGGGGGTCCCAATCATCATCATTAGTGTTCATTTAACTCTGAGAGTGTACAAATGGAACCAAATGGACCCGTTAGGGTTTGTACACTCTCAGAGTCACAGATGGGGACCCCCTGGAACCCCCTCAAGGACCACTGGTGGTCCCCGGACCACTGGTTGAGAACCACTGCTTCAGTGAATATACGAGAGCGAGAGAGCGAGAGAGAGCAAGAGAGAGAAAATGAATATATTTTAATTTCATTTTGAAGATGTTTTCGCTAAATTGCTTTTCGTAGTGGCTGAGAAACTGAGACCCAAACACAGGAGAGAAACAGGAGTGTGGGGGGGGGGAAAGGACCGGAGAAAAAAAGTATAGAAGTGAAGTGAATTGAAAGGTAGGTCCTGGTAAATGTACAGGCTGCGTAACCTAAACCGATGCCCCCTAATTAAGACAAATGAACGCCGGCAGAGATGCAGAGCTGTGCGTAGGAGAGGGACCGAAACGAGCGTGTGTAGTCCATCTTTTTTTTCTCTGCATTAAGACCGATTTATACTTCGTCGCACGACGGTGTTGCTTGCCCCAAATAGCCAAAACTACAAGCTCGCAACACGACGCATCCGCAACGCGTTGTGAGCTTGTAGATCGGCTATTTTCAAATAGCCTATGAAAGTTTTCAAGTAATTGTAGTGGAGTAAAAGTACAATATTTGCCTCTGAGATGTAGTGGAGTAGAAGTAAAAATATTGGGAATTGGAAATACTCAAGTAAAGTACAAATACCTCAAAATTGTACTTAGAGTACTTGAGTAAATGTACTTGGTTACTTTGTAAAGTAACTGAGTAAATAACTGACTGCAAAGTAAGTTGTAACTCAAGTTTTCAACACATGGTGTTCTAAACTGTCATCATCACAATGCACTTGTCCCCAAGAGAGTTGAAATCAAAGATCACCTCTCTCGCCTCAAACACCTGAAATAGGGGCGTGGCTTTGTTTTTTTGAACAATTTTACTATGTTAATTTTTATTTTTTTTGCTTTTATTTTTGGCCTGATATGGACAGAAAACAAAAAAAAATTGATAACAAAGAAAAAATCCCCCAAAAAACAGACATTTCAGACAGGCACTAGGGGGCGCTACAACTTATAAAGCTTGTGTGGGCTGCGGAACACGGAACTGCCCGTCACTGTTTCGGTAGTGACACCATTGTGTCACTACCGAAACGGAAAAAAAATTACTAAGTCAAGAGCTCGATGAATGTTAGGGACCAAGAAAAAAGTCACTACCAATCAACTTTAAATTGCCTGAAACGTACTCCTAACAGATTTTTGGGGGTACAATTTTTTTCTCGTTTCGGTAGTGTCACTACCGAAACGGAAAAAAAATTACTAAGTCCAGAGCTCGATGAATGTTAGGGACCAAAAAAAAAGTCACTACCAATCAACTTTAAATTGCCTGAAACGTACTCCTAACAGGTTTTTGGGGGAACAATTTTTTTTCGTTTCGGTAGTGACACCATTGTGTCACTACCGAAACGGAAAAAAAAATACTAAGTCCAGAGCTCGATGAATGTTAGGGACCAAAATAAAAGTCACTACCAATCAACTTTAAATTGCCTGAAACGTACTCCTAACAGGTTTTTGGGGGAACAATTATTTTTTCGTTTCGGTAGTGTCACTACCGAAACGGAAAAAAATTACTAAGTCCAGAGCTCGATGAATGTTAGGGACCAAAAAAAAAGTCGAGAGCTCGATGAATGTTAGGGACCAAAAAAAGTGTCACTACAAAGTACTACCAATCAACTCTACATTGCCTGAAACGTACTCCTAACAGGTTTTCGGGGCGACGATTTTGGCCTCCACACTTAGTGATTTTTTCGGATTTAAATTTCGTTTCGGTTTCGTTTCGGTAGTGACCCAATGGTGAAAAAATACATTTACTAAGTCCAGAGCTCGATGAATGTTAGGGACCAAAAAAAGTGTCACTACAAATAATACCAATCAACTCTAAATTGCCTGAAACGTACTCCTAAAAGGTTTTCGGGGGGACGATTTTGGCCTCCACACTTAGTGATTTTTTCGGATTTAACTTTCGTTTCGGTTTCGTTTCGGTAGTGACCCAATTGTGAAAAAATAAATGTACTAAGTCCAGAGCTCGATGAATGTTAGGGACCAAAAAAAGTATCACTACAAAGTACTACCAATCAACTCTAAATTGCCTGAAACGTACTCCTAACAGGTTTTTTGGGGACGATTTTGGCCTCCACACTTAGTGATTTATTCGGATTTAACTTTCGTTTCGGTGGTGACAAACTTTCGTTTCGGTAGTGACACAATGGTGAAAAAATAAATTTACTAAGTCCAGAGCTCGATGAATGTTAGGGACCAAAAAAAGTCACTACTAAGTACTACCAATCAACTCTAAATTGCCTGAAACGTACTCCTAACAGGTTTTTGGGGGGACGATTTTGGCCTCCACACTTAGTGACTTTTTCGGATTTAACTTTCGTTTCAGTAGTGACAAACTTTCGATCAACTAGTGACAAACTTTCGAGCTCTGGACTTAGTAAATGTATTTTTTCACCAAGAACCTTGGCCAAGGCCCAAAAGAGAAATTTGATGTCTCCGCGGGAGTAATTGGGTCGACTCAAGACTCTTTTGGGTCTTGAGTCTTGGGGGAGAAAAAAAAAGTGCACTAATTAGATTTGAACCGGGAACCTCCTGGTTGCAAGTCCTGTATCTAAACCACTGCACCAGAGAGGTCCGTACCTATTCTGTTGACTTGCGTGTAATTTTCTAAAAGATTATATAAAGGTAAAAGCTAGAAAGATGTCTTTGCAGGATTTGAACTCAGGACCTTCAGAATGCAAGGCCTGAATCTTAACCACTGCTCCACCATGGTACATACTTTCTATGGTCTCTTGCACGCACTTCAGTGAAAGATCAGATAAAGGTGCAGGAGTCGGGTATTTGTTGGAAACTTGTCCTGGTTGGATTTGAACCGGTAACCTTCTGGTTGCAAGTCCTGTATCTAAACCACTGCACCACAGAGGTTCTGACTTGTTCTGTTAACTTAGCCTGGTAAAGTTTGTACCCTTTTCCCTTTAAATATCCATTGCCATTGACAATGTATTGGGCGCTTAAAGTTAAATATTTTAAAAACTACAAATCAGTTCAAAGTAAAACATCTCAAGGATGCATGTCCACAGTAAGGGGGAATTTTTGTACTGTGAATGGAGTTTCTAGGTGAAAGTGTTTTTTTGAGGTCCCAAAACCTTCCATCCGCCTCCATTATAAATCTCTGAACTTTTAAAGGAGTACAATTCTAAAACTATGCAACATTTCAAAGATTCCTTTTCAGGCAAACATGTCCACAGTAAGATGAACATTTTAAAGTATGAATGATGTTACTAGGCGTAAGTATGTAGTTGTAAGCCTGCCTTTAAATGTCCATTGCCGTATCGACAATACATGGGGCGCTTAAAGGAGTACAATTCTAAAACTATGCAACATTTCAAAGATTCCTTTTCAGGCAAACATGTCCACAGTAAGATGAACATTTTAAAGTATGAATGAGGTTACTTGGCGTAAGTATGTAGTTGTAAGCCTGCCTTTAAATGTCCATTGCCGCATCGACAATACATGAGGCGCTTAAAGTTAAATATCTCCATAACTACAAATGATTTTAAAAAAAAAGTTTCTCAAGCATGCATGTCCACAGTAAGGTGGAATTGTTGAACTGTGAATGGAGTTTCTAGGTGACAGTGTTTTTTTGAGGTCCCAAAACCTTCCATCCGCCTCCATTATAAATCTCTGAACTTTTAAAGGAGTACAATTCTAAAACTATGCAACATTTCAAAGATTCCTTTTCAGGCAAACATGTCCACAGTAAGATGAACATTTTAAAGTATGAATGATGTTACTAGGCGTAAGTATGTAGTTGTAAGCCTGCCTTTAAATGTCCATTGCCGTATCGACAATACATGGGGCGCTTAAAGTTAAATATCTCCATAACTACAAATGATTTTAAAAAAAGTTTCTCAAGCATGCATGTCCACAGTAAGGTGGAATTTTTTAACTGTGAATGGAGTTTCTAGGTGAAAGTGTTTTTTAAGATCCCAAAACCTTCCATCCGCCTCCATTCTAAATCTCTGAACTTTTAAAGGAGTACAATTCTAAAACTATGCAACATTTCAAAGATTCCTTTTCAGGCAAACATGTCCACAGTAAGATGAACATTTTAAAGTATGAATGAGGTTACTAGGCATAAGTATGTAGTTGTAAGCCTGCCTTTAAATGTCCATTGCCGCATCGACAATACATGGGGCGCTTAAAGTTAAATATCTCCATAACTACAAATGATTTTTAAAAAAAAAGTTTCTCAAGCACGCATGTCCACAGTAAGGTGGAATTTTTGAACTGTGAATGGAGTTTCTAGGTGAAAGTGTTTTTTAAGATCCCAAAACCTTCCTTCCGCCTCCATTCTAAATCTCTGAACTTTTAAAGGAGTACAATTCTAAAACTATGCAACATTTCAAAGATTCCTTTTCAGGCAAACATGTCCACAGTAAGATGAACATTTTAAAGTATGAATGAGGTTACTAGGCGTAAGTTTGTAGTTGTAAGCCTGCCTTTAAATGTCCATTGCCGCATCGACAATACTGTAGCACCACTCAAAAAGTGGTTAAGTGTGTATGGGTTTTATAAATGTTTAAACAATGCAAAGTCAAAACAAGAGCTTGTGACTAAATAACAAAAACATTAAACATAACATAAAATGTCCCTTGTGCATGATTGTGTTTGTATCTGGTGACATGTATTGTGTAAATTGTTGCTATGTTGATGAATTGAATAGTAGTATAGGACCACAATGGAAACACGTCCCCATGACTTTTTTTGGTATCCTTTTAGCCTTAATGTATTACTGTACCACTTGCTGTTTACATTTATAACTAGTATTCAATCAATCAATCAAAAACACAGTTTCAGACATACAAGATTTTCAATCAGTTTATGTTGTATAGATCAGTGGTTCTCAACCTTTTCAGGCCGTAACCCCCCAAAATAACCATATTTGAACTGGGGACCCCCCCCCCACCCTGACAAGCACTTGGAATGTACTGTAGGAGTTGACATTACATTTAGTTTGACTCAGTTCCACAGATAAACCTTGTGAAAACCGCCGATCTTCAAGCTCACAACGTGAGGCATTGTGAGCTTGTAGATCGGCTGTTTTCACAATGTTTGCCTCTTCCTTATACTATTTGACAATTTTGGCCAATGTTTGACCAGTTTTTATTGTATAGTTTGTTGATTACTTTATGTCTTTTTTCATTTATTTTTCTTATTTTTTTTAGGTATTAAGGTCCTGAAATTGTCACATCACTGTCATCTGGGGACCCCACCAAAATCATGTGGGGACCCCCCTGTGGGTCCCTACCCATAGGTTGCGAACCACTGGTATAGATCAGTGTTTCTCAAATGGGGGGTACGCCTAACCCAAAGGGCCTATTAGGATACCAATACTTTTGTACTTTTACTCAAGTTAATTTTGAATTCCGGACTTTTACTTGTAACAGAGTATTTCTACTTTGCAGTATTGATACTTTTACTTAAGTAAGAAAATGTAGTACTTTTTCCACCACTGGTTACAACTGCACTTTGACCACGTTTTGATGTTATTTTAACACACTATTTTAACACATTTAGCTGGGGACCCCCTGTAATCCGCCCCAAAATAAATGTTGGTAGTCAAGTGGGGTATCAAATGGGTTTTCAATGGCACACAAGGACAAAGCAACATTCTTTACAGTATGTTAATATCAACTTTAATTGATCCCTGGAGCAACCTCGTGTCAAGTATTCTTATGCAAATTCTCATAATACTAGGTGTAGCCATATTCAGTGGCAGACATGAAAGAGAAAACAGTGTGTGTGTGTGTGTGTGTGTGTGTGTGTGTGTGTGTGGGGTGAAGTCAACCTCCTTAGTCACGTGCATGTGATTTACTCGCCATCCTGTGAGACTCGTGATTATAGAGTCTTGTTATAGTTGGATAATAATCTCTCTCTCTCTCTCTCTCTCTCTCTCTCTCTACAACAACAACAAAAATAAATGATCACTCTAGGCACTCTTTCACATAGAGACTACAGAGAGAGAGAGAGAGAGAGAGAGATCTCTTTCAAATCTTCTGAGCATGTGTTCTACTGAGAGGGTGTTTTGTGTGTGTGTGTGTGTGTGTGTGTGTGTGTGTGTGTGTGTGTGTGTGTGTGTGTGTGTGTGTGTGTGTGTGTGTGTGTGTGTGTGTGTGTGTGTGTGTGTGTGTGTGTGTGTGTGTGTGTGTGTGTGTGTGTGTGTGTGTGTGTGTGTGTGTGTGTGTGTGTGTGTGTGTGTGTGTGTGTGTGTGTGTGTGTGTGTGTGTGTGCGTGCGTGCGCGCGTGCGTGTTTCTTGAGGGGTTTCATGTGTGGGTGGGCTCTAATACCAAGACAGTGAATCACACAGTATCCACTCCAGTTCTTAGATCTTTACACTCACTCTATGGCAAAGAATTCATTTGAAAACACTACTGTTGGTTTATAAAGCACTGGATGTTTTACGGACCAAAAATACATATTCTGATCTTAGTGCTATCTCTAAAGAGGAAAGAAACAGACTAGTGTCGCACACAGTAAAATATCAGTTTGCTTGTTTTATTTAATCTTCCATTTAAACAGATCACAATGTTTTGGCTCATTCATTCATCGCTGATGAAGGCTGCACGAAAATATTTCTGCGATCCAAGATTAAAAACAAACAAAATTATATTTCACTGTGTGAACCATTTTCTTACTCTTTTTAATGATAACTGTTTACTCGGACAGTGATTATCAACCCCTTTAATTTCAAGGACCCCCAGTTTGACAAAATCCTCTGCGTCAATTTAACTCTGAGACTAAAAGGGAACCAAATGGACCTGGTTCCATTTGTACTAGAGATGCGCGGATCGCGGTTTTAGCCGCGGTTGCCGCAGTTAACCGCAGTTTGGGCGGTTAACTATTTATAGGCATAATATAGCTTTTAAAAAGCACGAAATCTCGCCGTGCGTGCATTTGTAGTGTTTTTATATTACGTCATTTTCCATCAGGCACAAATTAGCCGCCTACTGCACATTGCTTTTGCCGGCAAGTGGACCGCAGTTGGTGTTGCCAGATTTTGCAAGAGAAATAAGCAGCCAGGTCTACAAAAACAAGCCCACGTTGTGGGCTTGTTTTTGTAGACCTGGCTTATAACTTATAATAAGCAGACATGGCAACACTGACTGCAGCTAGAGTGAGAGAGAAACTTAATGGAGATTTTTTTTTTTAAATAAAAAAAGAAGGGAGGAATAAAAGTTTGGCATGGGAGTGATTTAGTGAAGTTCTTAACCCTGCCGACGACTGGTTAAGTGAATGAAGACGGACGGTTTGTAGTTACCATGGATAGTGATTTTATACAGTATACCGGTCCTAAGATCTCTGCATTGGCTACCTGTCACTTCTAGAATGGATTTTAAGATTATTTAGTTTGTCTTTAAATGACATGATCAAAAGGCATGAACCCAGTAGGTTGCTGATCCTCTGGCACTTCTATTTATAATGCTTTTTGTTTTGTTGTGTAAAGCACATTGAGTTGCATTCTATGTATGAAAGGTGCTGTATAAATAAAGACCATTATAATGTTTTATTATTATCAGTTGCACTATTTTAATACGTTTTTAAAATAATGATTAAAAAAAGGAACGGTTTTGGCCCGACAGCAGCGTTATGTGAACTGACTCTATACTGACTCTACTGGTAGAAACCTTGTATTTCATTAACACATATTTCTAAGATTTTTTCATAAATAATCATTTATAATAATCATGCCCACTGGTGGGGCAAGTTGGTGTTAGTTTTTAGGGAACATTGGTAAAGCTCTGTGTCAAAGTTAGTGTTAGTTTTTAGGGAACATTGGTAAAGCTCTGTGTCAGAGTTAGTGTTAGTTTTTAGGGAACATTGGTAAAGCTCTGTGTCAAAGTTAGTGTTAGTTTTTAGGGAACATTGGTAAAGCTCTGTGTCAGAGTTAGTGTTAGTTTTTAGGGAACATTGGTAAAGCTCTGTGTCAGAGTTAGTGTTAGTTTTTAGGGAACATTGGTAAAGCTCTGCGTCAGAGTTAGTGTTAGTTTTTAGGGAACATTGGTAAAGCTCTGTGTCAGAGTTAGTGTTAGTTTTTAGGGAACATTGGTAAAGCTCTGTGTCAAAGTTAGTGTTAGTTTTTAGGGAACATTGGTAAAGCTCTGCGTCAGAGTTAGTGTTAGTTTTTAGGGAACATTGGTAAAGCTCTGTGTCAGAGTTAGTGTTAGTTTTTAGGGAACAGTGGTAAAGCTCTGTGTCAGAGTTAGTGTTAGTTTTTAGGGAACATTGGTAAAGCTCTGTGTCAGAGTTAGTGTTAGTTTTTAGGGAACAGTGGTAAAGCTCTGTGTCAAAGTTAGTGTTAGTTTTTAGGGGACATTGGTAAAGCTCTGCGTCAGAGTTAGTGTTAGTTTTTAGGGAATCAGAATATGATTGATTCTACAGTCAATCATACGTAGGGAACTATCAGTCACAGAGCCTTATAGTTACACAACTGTGTCATAGAGCCTGATAGTTACACTACTGACTGACTACTGTCTCATAGAGCTACACTAATACTACACCCAAGACGATTCCCACAAACAATGTTGTCACGTTAACATGAAACCTTTGTGAACCACACTAATAAAGCTGATATCTTACAGTGCATTGTCTTCTTTACACGATTATTGAATAGTGTTTTGTTCTCGTTTATCTTATGTTTTTGTGGGTTTTTTTTTGTGATTATTGACCAAAGCACATGCACACTTGTAATCATGAGTTTTAGACTAACCAGACACTACTAATGAAAAAAAAAAGATAGTTACCTACATTGGCTTAACGACTACATTGGGGATAAAAAGAGATACAAATAATTGGCAACTCTAAAGAAGAATAGAAAAGCAAAAACACTTTTTCACGGTAAACAACCAGCAGTTGAAAACCCTTGAATTAATAGACTAATGGTGTACCGTTATGAGGAAGTGACATGTACTGATGGTGACAAGGTTCCTGCTTAGAGACAGAATATCTTCTTTTTTTTTTCTTTTTCAGCCAATCACATTACAGCTAGTGTCATCACCACTAGCTGTAATGTGATTGGCTGACTTTGCAAATTCAGGACTGTGATTGGCTAGCGAAACACATGACACATGTGCAGCCCTATAAATAGCAGTATGGACTTAAAAAAAACATTTTATGTTTTTTTTTTAAGTGAATCACTTCCATCACTGTGATGACCACTGTAACCACACCGCCCACTTCACACTGGGTGTGATTTTTTAATATATTTGAAATATTCAACTTTAATTTCATAATGGAAGTCAATGGCAGGATTGGACATATATTTATTATTTATTTAATCTATTTGTTGCATGGCTGCCAGTTTCCACCTGACGTTGTGTGGGAGTTCCGACTGCTCCAGATCATACTGAATAACTGCTAGCTTGCATAACGTCTTCAAACTAGGACAAAAGTCTAAGATGTACAGGTCATCAGGTGTGTCGTATCGTCCTCCAAAGAGGACGATACAATCTCCCACCATGCAACAGCTCATCTGAGAAATCGAAGATGGACCTGTTCCTTTGGGCGTAACCTTCGTCCAGGAAAAGGTCTCTGGACTGAATTTCCACAGATCATTGAGGGTAGATATATTATTGCCACCAAATATATACAGCTCTCCATTGTAGGTAAAGGCTGAATGACCCCAGCGGCTTTCTGGAAGAAGCTGTGCAGAAGGTGTGTTCAGCCAGCAGTTGGACTCTGTGTCAAACACTCTGATGATGTTGTTGCAGTAATCCGCTCCGCCCCCAAATACAAACATCTTTGTCCCGATGATGGTGGCAGAGTGAGATGATGAAGCAGATACTGGAGTGTCTCTGGTGATAATTAAAGACCAGACCATTGTGGTGGTGTCCAACTTGTACATGTCATTATAGTCAGTACCACGGTGTCCTCCATGAATATACATGACCTTCCCCAAGACACAGGAGTGGTTAAACCTTACCTCTGGAACAGTTCCAGAAACCTTGGGCTAGAACCATCTGTGGATGTCGACATCAAATGCATAAAGAACATTACAGCACTTTTCTGTGTCATAATTATAACCCCCCCAGATGTAGACAATATTCTCCAAAGTGACGAGTGACGAAAACAGAAAAAAAATTGTTCCCCGAAAAACCTGTTAGGAGCACGTTTCAGGCAATTTAAAGCTGATTGGTAGTGATTTTTTTGTGATTTTTTTTTTCCGTTTCGGTAGTGACGACTAGTGACGAGTGACGAAAACTGAAAAAAATAGTTCCCCCAAAAACCTGTTAGGAGCACGTTTCAGGCAATTTAAAGCTGATTGGTAGTGATTTTTTTGTGATTTTTTTTTTTCCGTTTCGGTAGTGACGAAAAGTGACGAGTGACGAAAACAGAAAAAAAAATGTTCCCCCAAAAACCTGTTAGGAGCACGTTTCAGGCAATTTAAAGCTGATTGGTAGTGATTTTTTTGTGCATTTTTTTTTCCGTTTCGGTAGTGACGACTAGTGACGAGTGACGAAAACAGAAAAAAAATTGTTCCCCCAAAAACCTGTTAGGAGCACGTTTCAGGCAATTTAAAGCTGATTGGTAGTGATTTTTTTGTGATTTTTTTTTTCCGTTTCGGTAGTGACAAAGTGACGAGTGACGAAAACAGAAAAAAAAATGTTCCCCCAAAAACCTATTAGGAGCACGTTTCAGGCAATTTAAAGCTGATTGGTAGTGATTTTTTTGTGATTTTTTTTCCCGTTTCGGTAGTGACGAAAAGTGACGAGTGACGAAAACAGAAAAAAAATTGTTCCCCCAAAAACCTGTTAGGAGCACGTTTCAGGCAATTTAAAGCTGATTGGTAGTGATTTTTTTGTGCATTTTTTTTTCCGTTTCGGTAGTGACGACTAGTGACGAGTGACGAAAACAGAGAAGAAATTGTTCCCCCAAAAACCTGTTAGGAGCACGTTTCAGGCAATTTAAAGCTGATTGGTAGTGATTTTTTTGTGATTTTTTTTTTCCGTTTCGGTAGTGACAAAGTGACGAGTGACGAAAACAGAAAAAAAAATGTTCCCCCAAAAACCTGTTAGGAGCACGTTTCAGGCAATTTAAAGCTGATTGGTAGTGATTTTTTTGTGATTTTTTTTTTCCGTTTCGGTAGTGACGAAAAGTGACGAGTGACGAAAACAGAAAAAAAATTGTTCCCCCAAAAACCTGTTAGGAGCACGTTTCAGGCAATTTAAAGCTGATTGGTAGTGATTTTTTTGTGATTTTTTTTTTCCGTTTCGGTAGTGACGACTAGTGACGAGTGACGAAAACAGAGAAGAAATTGTTTCCCCAAAAACCTGTTAGGAGCACGTTTCAGGCAATTTAAAGCTGATTGGTAGTGATTTTTTTGTGATTTTTTTTTTCCGTTTCGGTAGTGACGAAAAGTGACGAGTGACGAAAACAGAAAAAAAAATGTTCCCCCAAAAACCTATTAGGAGCACGTTTCAGGCAATTTAAAGCTGATTGGTAGTGATTTTTTTGTGATTTTTTTTCCCGTTTCGGTAGTGACGAAAAGTGACGAGTGACGAAAACAGAAAAAAAATTGTTCCCCCAAAAACCTGTTAGGAGCACGTTTCAGGCAATTTAAAGCTGATTGGTAGTGATTTTTTTGTGCATTTTTTTTTCCGTTTCGGTAGTGACGACTAGTGACGAGTGACGAAAACAGAGAAGAAATTGTTCCCCCAAAAACCTGTTAGGAGCACGTTTCAGGCAATTTAAAGCTGATTGGTAGTGATTTTTTTGTGATTTTTTTTTTCCGTTTCGGTAGTGACAAAGTGACGAGTGACGAAAACAGAAAAAAAAATGTTCCCCCAAAAACCTGTTAGGAGCACGTTTCAGGCAATTTAAAGCTGATTGGTAGTGATTTTTTTGTGATTTTTTTTTTCCGTTTCGGTAGTGACGAAAAGTGACGAGTGACGAAAACAGAAAAAAAATTGTTCCCCCAAAAACCTGTTAGGAGCACGTTTCAGGCAATTTAAAGCTGATTGGTAGTGATTTTTTTGTGATTTTTTTTTTCCGTTTCGGTAGTGACGACTAGTGACGAGTGACGAAAACAGAGAAGAAATTGTTTCCCCAAAAACCTGTTAGGAGCACGTTTCAGGCAATTTAAAGCTGATTGGTAGTGATTTTTTTGTGATTTTTTTTTTCCGTTTCGGTAGTGACGAAAAGTGACGAGTGACGAAAACAGAAAAAAAATTGTTCCCCCAAAAACCTATTAGGAGCACGTTTCAGGCAATTTAAAGCTGATTGGTAGTGATTTTTTTGTGATTTTTTTTCCCGTTTCGGTAGTGACGAAAAGTGACGAGTGACGAAAACAGAAAAAAAATTGTTCCCCCAAAAACCTGTTAGGAGCACGTTTCAGGCAATTTAAAGCTGATTGGTAGTGATTTTTTTGTGCATTTTTTTTTCCGTTTCGGTAGTGACGACTAGTGACGAGTGACGAAAACAGAGAAGAAATTGTTCCCCCAAAAACCTGTTAGGAGCACGTTTCAGGCAATTTAAAGCTGATTGGTAGTGATTTTTTTGTGATTTTTTTTTTCCGTTTCGGTAGTGACAAAGTGACGAGTGACGAAAACAGAAAAAAAAATGTTCCCCCAAAAACCTGTTAGGAGCACGTTTCAGGCAATTTAAAGCTGATTGGTAGTGATTTTTTTGTGATTTTTTTTTTCCGTTTCGGTAGTGACGAAAAGTGACGAGTGACGAAAACAGAAAAAAAATTGTTCCCCCAAAAACCTGTTAGGAGCACGTTTCAGGCAATTTAAAGCTGATTGGTAGTGATTTTTTTGTGATTTTTTTTTTCCGTTTCGGTAGTGACGACTAGTGACGAGTGACGAAAACAGAGAAGAAATTGTTTCCCCAAAAACCTGTTAGGAGCACGTTTCAGGCAATTTAAAGCTGATTGGTAGTGATTTTTTTGTGATTTTTTTTTTCCGTTTCGGTAGTGACGAAAAGTGACGAGTGACGAAAACAGAAAAAAAATTGTTCCCCGAAAAACCTGTTAGGAGCACGTTTCAGGCAATTTAAAGCTGATTGGTAGTGATTTTTTTTAGATTTTTTTTCCCCGTTTCGGTATTGACGACTAGTGACGAGTGACGAAAACTGAAAAAAATAGTTCCCCCAAAAACCTGTTAGGAGCACGTTTCAGGCAATTTAAAGCTGATTGGTAGTGATTTTTTTGTGATTTTTTTTTTCCGTTTCGGTAGTGACGAAAAGTGACGAGTGACGAAAACAGAAAAAAAATTGTTCCCCCAAAAACCTGTTAGGAGCACGTTTCAGGCAATTTAAAGCTGATTGGTAGTGATTTTTTTGTGCATTTTTTTTTCCGTTTCGGTAGTGACGACTAGTGACGAGTGACGAAAACAGAAAAAAAATTGTTCCCCCAAAAACCTGTTAGGAGCACGTTTCATGCAATTTAAAGCTGATTGGTAGTGATTTTTTTGTGAATTTTTTTTTCCGTTTCGGTAGTGACAAGTGACGAAAACAGAAAAAAAAATGTTCCCCCAAAAACCTGTTAGGAGCACGTTTCAGGCAATTTAAAGCTGATTGGTAGTGATTTTTTTGTGATTTTTTTTCCCCGTTTCGGTAGTGACGAAAAGTGACGAGTGACGAAAACAGAAAAAAAATTGTTCCCCCAAAAACCTGTTAGGAGCACGTTTCAGGCAATTTAAAGCTGATTGGTAGTGATTTTTTTGTGATTTTTTTTTTCCGTTTCGGTAGTGACGACTAGTGACGAGTGACGAAAACGGAGAAGAAATTGTTCCCCTAAAAACCTGTTAGGAGCACGTTTCAGGCAATTTAAAGCTGATTGGTAGTGATTTTTTTGTGATTTTTTTTTTTCCGTTTCGGTAGTGACGACTAGTGACGAGTGACGAAAACTGAAAAAAATAGTTCCCCCAAAAACCTGTTAGGAGCACGTTTCAGGCAATTTAAAGCTGATTGGTAGTGATTTTTTTGTGATTTTTTTTTTTCGTTTCGGTAGTGACGAAAAGTGACGAGTGACGAAAACAGAAAAAAAATTGTTCCCCCAAAAACCTGTTAGGAGCACGTTTCAGGCAATTTAAAGCTGATTGGTAGTGATTTTTTTGTGCATTTTTTTTTCCGTTTCGGTAGTGACGACTAGTGACGAGTGACGAAAACAGAAAAAAAATTGTTCCCCCAAAAACCTGTTAGGAGCACGTTTCAGGCAATTTAAAGCTGATTGGTAGTGATTTTTTTGTGAATTTTTTTTTCCGTTTCGGTAGTGACAAAGTGACGAGTGACGAAAACAGAAAAAAAATTGTTCCCCCAAAAACCTGTTAGGAGCACGTTTCAGGCAATTTAAAGCTGATTGGTAGTGATTTTTTTGTGATTTTTTTTCCCGTTTCGGTAGTGACGACTAGTGACGAGTGACGAAAACAGAAAAAAAATTGTTCCCCCAAAAACCTGTTAGGAGCACGTTTCAGGCAATTTAAAGCTGATTGGTAGTGATTTTTTTGTGATTTTTTTTTTCCGTTTCGGTAGTGACAAAGTGACGAGTGACGAAAACAGAAAAAAAATTGTTCCCCCAAAAACCTGTTAGGAGCACGTTTCAGGCAATTTAAAGCTGATTGGTAGTGATTTTTTTGTGATTTTTTTTTTCCGTTTCGGTAGTGACGACTAGTGACGAGTGACGAAAACAGAAAAAAAATTGTTCCCCCAAAAACCTGTTAGGAGCACGTTTCAGGCAATTTAAAGCTGATTGGTAGTGATTTTTTTGTGATTTTTTTTTTCCGTTTCGGTAGTGACGACTAGTGACGAGTGACGAAAACAGAGAAGAAATTGTTCCCCCAAAAACCTGTTAGGAGCACGTTTCAGGCAATTTAAAGCTGATTGGTAGTGATTTTTTTGTGATTTTTTTTTCCCGTTTCGGTAGTGACAAAGTGACGAAAACAGAAAAAAAAATGTTCCCCCAAAAACCTGTTAGGAGCACGTTTCAGGCAATTTAAAGCTGATTGGTAGTGATTTTTTTGTGATTTTTTTTTTTCCGTTTCGGTAGTGACGAAAAGTGACGAGTGACGAAAACAGAAAAAAAATGGTTCCCCCAAAAACCTGTTAGGAGCACGTTTCAGGCAATTTAAAGCTGATTGGTAGTGATTTTTTTGTGATTTTTTTTTTTCGTTTCGGTAGTGACGACTAGTGACGAGTGACGAAAACAGAGAAGAAATTGTTCCCCCAAAAACCTGTTAGGAGCACGTTTCAGGCAATTTAAAGCTGATTGGTAGTGATTTTTTTGTGATTTTTTTTCCCCGTTTCGGTAGTGACGAAAAGTGACGAGTGACGAAAACAGAAAAAAAATGGTTCCCCCAAAAACCTGTTAGGAGCACGTTTCAGGCAATTTAAAGCTGATTGGTAGTGATTTTTTTGTGATTTTTTTTTTCCGTTTCGGTAGTGACGACTAGTGACGAGTGACGAAAACAGAGAAGAAATTGTTCCCCCAAAAACCTGTTAGGAGCACGTTTCAGGCAATTTAAAGCTGATTAGTAGTGATTTTTTGTGATTTTTTTTTCCCGTTTCGGTAGTGACGAAAAGTGACGAGTGACGAAAACAGAAAAAAAATTGTTCCCCCAAAAACCTGTTAGGAGCACGTTTCAGGCAATTTAAAGCTGATTGGTAGTGATTTTTTTTTGTGAATTCTTTTTTCCGTTTCGGTAGTGACGACTAGTGACGAGTGACGAAAACAGAAAAAAAATTGTTCCCACAAAAACCTGTTAGGAGCACGTTTCAGGCAATTTAAAGCTGATTGGTAGTGATTTTTTTGTGATTTTTTTTTTCCGTTTCGGTAGTGACGAAAAGTGACGAGTGACGAAAACAGAAAAACAATTGTTCCCCCAAAAACCTGTTAGGAGCACGTTTCAGGCAATTTAAAGCTGATTGGTAGTGATTTTTTTGTGAATTTTTTTTTCCGTTTCGGTAGTGACAAAGTGACGAGTGACGAAAACAGAAAAAAAATTGTTTCCCCAAAAACCTGTTAGGAGCACGTTTCAGGCAATTTAAAGCTGATTGGTAGTGATTTTTTTGTGATTTTTTTTCCCGTTTCGGTAGTGACGACTAGTGACGAGTGACGAAAACAGAAAAAAAATTGTTCCCCCAAAAACCTGTTAGGAGCACGTTTCAGGCAATTTAAAGCTGATTGGTAGTGATTTTTTTGTGATTTTTTTTTTCCGTTTCGGTAGTGACAAAGTGACGAGTGACGAAAACAGAAAAAAAATTGTTCCCCCAAAAACCTGTTAGGAGCACGTTTCAGGCAATTTAAAGCTGATTGGTAGTGATTTTTTTGTGATTTTTTTTTTCCGTTTCGGTAGTGACGACTAGTGACGAGTGACGAAAACAGAAAAAAAATTGTTCCCCCAAAAACCTGTTAGGAGCACGTTTCAGGCAATTTAAAGCTGATTGGTAGTGATTTTTTTGTGATTTTTTTTTTCCGTTTCGGTAGTGACGACTAGTGACGAGTGACGAAAACAGAGAAGAAATTGTTCCCCCAAAAACCTGTTAGGAGCACGTTTCAGGCAATTTAAAGCTGATTGGTAGTGATTTTTTTGTGATTTTTTTTTCCCGTTTCGGTAGTGACAAAGTGACGAAAACAGAAAAAAAAATGTTCCCCCAAAAACCTGTTAGGAGCACGTTTCAGGCAATTTAAAGCTGATTGGTAGTGATTTTTTTGTGATTTTTTTTTTCCGTTTCGGTAGTGACGAAAAGTGACGAGTGACGAAAACAGAAAAAAAATGGTTCCCCCAAAAACCTGTTAGGAGCACGTTTCAGGCAATTTAAAGCTGATTGGTAGTGATTTTTTTGTGATTTTTTTTCCCCGTTTCGGTAGTGACGAAAAGTGACGAGTGACGAAAACAGAAAAAAAATTGTTCCCCCAAAAACCTGTTAGGAGCACGTTTCAGGCAATTTAAAGCTGATTGGTAGTGATTTTTTTGTGCATTTTTTTTTCCGTTTCGGTAGTGACGACTAGTGACGAGTGACGAAAACAGAAAAAAAATTGTTCCCCCAAAAACCTGTTAGGAGCACGTTTCAGGCAATTTAAAGCTGATTGGTAGTGATTTTTTTGTGAATTTTTTTTTCCGTTTCGGTAGTGACAAAGTGACGAGTGACGAAAACAGAAAAAAAATTGTTCCCCCAAAAACCTGTTAGGAGCACGTTTCAGGCAATTTAAAGCTGATTGGTAGTGATTTTTTTGTGATTTTTTTTCCCGTTTCGGTAGTGACGACTAGTGACGAGTGACGAAAACAGAAAAAAAATTGTTCCCCCAAAAACCTGTTAGGAGCACGTTTCAGGCAATTTAAAGCTGATTGGTAGTGATTTTTTTGTGATTTTTTTTTTCCGTTTCGGTAGTGACAAAGTGACGAGTGACGAAAACAGAAAAAAAATTGTTCCCCCAAAAACCTGTTAGGAGCACGTTTCAGGCAATTTAAAGCTGATTGGTAGTGATTTTTTTGTGATTTTTTTTTTCCGTTTCGGTAGTGACGACTAGTGACGAGTGACGAAAACAGAAAAAAAATTGCTCCCCCAAAAACCTGTTAGGAGCACGTTTCAGGCAATTTAAAGCTGATTGGTAGTGATTTTTTTGTGATTTTTTTTTTCCGTTTCGGTAGTGACGACTAGTGACGAGTGACGAAAACAGAGAAGAAATTGTTCCCCCAAAAACCTGTTAGGAGCACGTTTCAGGCAATTTAAAGCTGATTGGTAGTGATTTTTTTGTGATTTTTTTTTCCCGTTTCGGTAGTGACAAAGTGACGAAAACAGAAAAAAAAATGTTCCCCCAAAAACCTGTTAGGAGCACGTTTCAGGCAATTTAAAGCTGATTGGTAGTGATTTTTTTGTGATTTTTTTTTTTCCGTTTCGGTAGTGACGAAAAGTGACGAGTGACGAAAACAGAAAAAAAATGGTTCCCCCAAAAACCTGTTAGGAGCACGTTTCAGGCAATTTAAAGCTGATTGGTAGTGATTTTTTTGTGATTTTTTTTTTTCGTTTCGGTAGTGACGACTAGTGACGAGTGACGAAAACAGAGAAGAAATTGTTCCCCCAAAAACCTGTTAGGAGCACGTTTCAGGCAATTTAAAGCTGATTGGTAGTGATTTTTTTGTGATTTTTTTTCCCCGTTTCGGTAGTGACGAAAAGTGACGAGTGACGAAAACAGAAAAAAAATGGTTCCCCCAAAAACCTGTTAGGAGCACGTTTCAGGCAATTTAAAGCTGATTGGTAGTGATTTTTTTGTGATTTTTTTTTTCCGTTTCGGTAGTGACGACTAGTGACGAGTGACGAAAACAGAGAAGAAATTGTTCCCCCAAAAACCTGTTAGGAGCACGTTTCAGGCAATTTAAAGCTGATTAGTAGTGATTTTTTGTGATTTTTTTTTCCCGTTTCGGTAGTGACGAAAAGTGACGAGTGACGAAAACAGAAAAAAAATTGTTCCCCCAAAAACCTGTTAGGAGCACGTTTCAGGCAATTTAAAGCTGATTGGTAGTGATTTTTTTTTGTGAATTCTTTTTTCCGTTTCGGTAGTGACGACTAGTGACGAGTGACGAAAACAGAAAAAAAATTGTTCCCACAAAAACCTGTTAGGAGCACGTTTCAGGCAATTTAAAGCTGATTGGTAGTGATTTTTTTGTGATTTTTTTTTTCCGTTTCGGTAGTGACGAAAAGTGACGAGTGACGAAAACAGAAAAACAATTGTTCCCCCAAAAACCTGTTAGGAGCACGTTTCAGGCAATTTAAAGCTGATTGGTAGTGATTTTTTTGTGAATTTTTTTTTCCGTTTCGGTAGTGACAAAGTGACGAGTGACGAAAACAGAAAAAAAATTGTTCCCCCAAAAACCTGTTAGGAGCACGTTTCAGGCAATTTAAAGCTGATTGGTAGTGATTTTTTTGTGATTTTTTTTCCCGTTTCGGTAGTGACGACTAGTGACGAGTGACGAAAACAGAAAAAAAATTGTTCCCCCAAAAACCTGTTAGGAGCACGTTTCAGGCAATTTAAAGCTGATTGGTAGTGATTTTTTTGTGATTTTTTTTTTCCGTTTCGGTAGTGACAAAGTGACGAGTGACGAAAACAGAAAAAAAATTGTTCCCCCAAAAACCTGTTAGGAGCACGTTTCAGGCAATTTAAAGCTGATTGGTAGTGATTTTTTTGTGATTTTTTTTTTCCGTTTCGGTAGTGACGACTAGTGACGAGTGACGAAAACAGAAAAAAAATTGTTCCCCCAAAAACCTGTTAGGAGCACGTTTCAGGCAATTTAAAGCTGATTGGTAGTGATTTTTTTGTGATTTTTTTTTTCCGTTTCGGTAGTGACGACTAGTGACGAGTGACGAAAACAGAGAAGAAATTGTTCCCCCAAAAACCTGTTAGGAGCACGTTTCAGGCAATTTAAAGCTGATTGGTAGTGATTTTTTTGTGATTTTTTTTTCCCGTTTCGGTAGTGACAAAGTGACGAAAACAGAAAAAAAAATGTTCCCCCAAAAACCTGTTAGGAGCACGTTTCAGGCAATTTAAAGCTGATTGGTAGTGATTTTTTTGTGATTTTTTTTTTCCGTTTCGGTAGTGACGAAAAGTGACGAGTGACGAAAACAGAAAAAAAATGGTTCCCCCAAAAACCTGTTAGGAGCACGTTTCAGGCAATTTAAAGCTGATTGGTAGTGATTTTTTTGTGATTTTTTTTCCCCGTTTCGG
The DNA here is from genome assembly GCF_963454915.1 of Gymnoscopelus microlampas. NCBI lineage: Eukaryota > Metazoa > Chordata > Actinopteri > Myctophiformes > Myctophidae > Gymnoscopelus > Gymnoscopelus microlampas. The sequence goes on along the minus strand of NC_139945.1, from coordinate 5,660,754 downwards.
TAGTGACGAAAAGTGACGAGTGACGAAAACAGAAAAAAAATTGTTCCCCCAAAAACCTGTTAGGAGCACGTTTCAGGCAATTTAAAACTGATTGGTAGTGATTTTTTTGTGATTTTTTTTTTCCGTTTCGGTAGTGACGACTAGTGACGAGTGACGAAAACGGAGAAGAAATTGTTCCCCTAAAAACCTGTTAGGAGCACGTTTCAGGCAATTTAAAGCTGATTGGTAGTGATTTTTTTGTGATTTTTTTTTTTCCGTTTCGGTAGTGACGACTAGTGACGAGTGACGAAAACTGAAAAAAATAGTTCCCCCAAAAACCTGTTAGGAGCACGTTTCAGGCAATTTAAAGCTGATTGGTAGTGATTTTTTTGTGATTTTTTTTTTTCGTTTCGGTAGTGACGAAAAGTGACGAGTGACGAAAACAGAAAAAAAATTGTTCCCCCAAAAACCTGTTAGGAGCACGTTTCAGGCAATTTAAAGCTGATTGGTAGTGATTTTTTTGTGCATTTTTTTTTCCGTTTCGGTAGTGACGACTAGTGACGAGTGACGAAAACAGAAAAAAAATTGTTCCCCCAAAAACCTGTTAGGAGCACGTTTCAGGCAATTTAAAGCTGATTGGTAGTGATTTTTTTGTGAATTTTTTTTTCCGTTTCGGTAGTGACAAAGTGACGAGTGACGAAAACAGAAAAAAAATTGTTCCCCCAAAAACCTGTTAGGAGCACGTTTCAGGCAATTTAAAGCTGATTGGTAGTGATTTTTTTGTGATTTTTTTTCCCGTTTCGGTAGTGACGACTAGTGACGAGTGACGAAAACAGAAAAAAAATTGTTCCCCCAAAAACCTGTTAGGAGCACGTTTCAGGCAATTTAAAGCTGATTGGTAGTGATTTTTTTGTGATTTTTTTTTTCCGTTTCGGTAGTGACAAAGTGACGAGTGACGAAAACAGAAAAAAAATTGTTCCCCCAAAAACCTGTTAGGAGCACGTTTCAGGCAATTTAAAGCTGATTGGTAGTGATTTTTTTGTGATTTTTTTTTTCCGTTTCGGTAGTGACGACTAGTGACGAGTGACGAAAACAGAAAAAAAATTGTTCCCCCAAAAACCTGTTAGGAGCACGTTTCAGGCAATTTAAAGCTGATTGGTAGTGATTTTTTTGTGATTTTTTTTTTCCGTTTCGGTAGTGACGACTAGTGACGAGTGACGAAAACAGAGAAGAAATTGTTCCCCCAAAAACCTGTTAGGAGCACGTTTCAGGCAATTTAAAGCTGATTGGTAGTGATTTTTTTGTGATTTTTTTTTCCCGTTTCGGTAGTGACAAAGTGACGAAAACAGAAAAAAAAATGTTCCCCCAAAAACCTGTTAGGAGCACGTTTCAGGCAATTTAAAGCTGATTGGTAGTGATTTTTTTGTGATTTTTTTTTTTCCGTTTCGGTAGTGACGAAAAGTGACGAGTGACGAAAACAGAAAAAAAATGGTTCCCCCAAAAACCTGTTAGGAGCACGTTTCAGGCAATTTAAAGCTGATTGGTAGTGATTTTTTTGTGATTTTTTTTTTTCGTTTCGGTAGTGACGACTAGTGACGAGTGACGAAAACAGAGAAGAAATTGTTCCCCCAAAAACCTGTTAGGAGCACGTTTCAGGCAATTTAAAGCTGATTGGTAGTGATTTTTTTGTGATTTTTTTTCCCCGTTTCGGTAGTGACGAAAAGTGACGAGTGACGAAAACAGAAAAAAAATGGTTCCCCCAAAAACCTGTTAGGAGCACGTTTCAGGCAATTTAAAGCTGATTGGTAGTGATTTTTTTGTGATTTTTTTTTTCCGTTTCGGTAGTGACGACTAGTGACGAGTGACGAAAACAGAGAAGAAATTGTTCCCCCAAAAACCTGTTAGGAGCACGTTTCAGGCAATTTAAAGCTGATTAGTAGTGATTTTTTGTGATTTTTTTTTCCCGTTTCGGTAGTGACGAAAAGTGACGAGTGACGAAAACAGAAAAAAAATTGTTCCCCCAAAAACCTGTTAGGAGCACGTTTCAGGCAATTTAAAGCTGATTGGTAGTGATTTTTTTTTGTGAATTCTTTTTTCCGTTTCGGTAGTGACGACTAGTGACGAGTGACGAAAACAGAAAAAAAATTGTTCCCACAAAAACCTGTTAGGAGCACGTTTCAGGCAATTTAAAGCTGATTGGTAGTGATTTTTTTGTGATTTTTTTTTTCCGTTTCGGTAGTGACGAAAAGTGACGAGTGACGAAAACAGAAAAACAATTGTTCCCCCAAAAACCTGTTAGGAGCACGTTTCAGGCAATTTAAAGCTGATTGGTAGTGATTTTTTTGTGAATTTTTTTTTCCGTTTCGGTAGTGACAAAGTGACGAGTGACGAAAACAGAAAAAAAATTGTTCCCCCAAAAACCTGTTAGGAGCACGTTTCAGGCAATTTAAAGCTGATTGGTAGTGATTTTTTTGTGATTTTTTTCCCCGTTTCGGTAGTGACGACTAGTGACGAGTGACGAAAACAGAAAAAAAATTGTTCCCCCAAAAACCTGTTAGGAGCACGTTTCAGGCAATTTAAAGCTGATTGGTAGTGATTTTTTTGTGATTTTTTTTTTCCGTTTCGGTAGTGACAAAGTGACGAGTGACGAAAACAGAAAAAAAATTGTTCCCCCAAAAACCTGTTAGGAGCACGTTTCAGGCAATTTAAAGCTGATTGGTAGTGATTTTTTTGTGATTTTTTTTTTCCGTTTCGGTAGTGACGACTAGTGACGAGTGACGAAAACAGAAAAAAAATTGTTCCCCCAAAAACCTGTTAGGAGCACGTTTCAGGCAATTTAAAGCTGATTGGTAGTGATTTTTTTGTGATTTTTTTTTTCCGTTTCGGTAGTGACGACTAGTGACGAGTGACGAAAACAGAGAAGAAATTGTTCCCCCAAAAACCTGTTAGGAGCACGTTTCAGGCAATTTAAAGCTGATTGGTAGTGATTTTTTTGTGATTTTTTTTTCCCGTTTCGGTAGTGACAAAGTGACGAAAACAGAAAAAAAAATGTTCCCCCAAAAACCTGTTAGGAGCACGTTTCAGGCAATTTAAAGCTGATTGGTAGTGATTTTTTTGTGATTTTTTTTTTCCGTTTCGGTAGTGACGAAAAGTGACGAGTGACGAAAACAGAAAAAAAATGGTTCCCCCAAAAACCTGTTAGGAGCACGTTTCAGGCAATTTAAAGCTGATTGGTAGTGATTTTTTTGTGATTTTTTTTTTCCGTTTCGGTAGTGACGACTAGTGACGAGTGACGAAAACAGAGAAGAAATTGTTCCCCCAAAAACCTGTTAGGAGCACGTTTCAGGCAATTTAAAGCTGATTGGTAGTGATTTTTTTGTGATTTTTTTTCCCCGTTTCGGTAGTGACGAAAAGTGACGAGTGACGAAAACAGAAAAAAAATGGTTCCCCCAAAAACCTGTTAGGAGCACGTTTCAGGCAATTTAAAGCTGATTGGTAGTGATTTTTTTGTGATTTTTTTTTTCCGTTTCGGTAGTGACGACTAGTGACGAGTGACGAAAACAGAGAAGAAATTGTTCCCCCAAAAACCTGTTAGGAGCACGTTTCAGGCAATTTAAAGCTGATTAGTAGTGATTTTTTGTGATTTTTTTTTCCCGTTTCGGTAGTGACGAAAAGTGACGAGTGACGAAAACAGAAAAAAAATTGTTCCCCCAAAAACCTGTTAGGAGCACGTTTCAGGCAATTTAAAGCTGATTGGTAGTGATTTTTTTTTGTGAATTCTTTTTTCCGTTTCGGTAGTGACGACTAGTGACGAGTGACGAAAACAGAAAAAAAATTGTTCCCACAAAAACCTGTTAGGAGCACGTTTCAGGCAATTTAAAGCTGATTTGTAGTGATTTTTTTGTGATTTTTTTTTTCCGTTTCGGTAGTGACGAAAAGTGACGAGTGACGAAAACAAAAAAAAATGTTCCCCCAAAAACCTGTTAGGAGCGCCTGATTATGGATTCCACCAACGCTCCAGGATTTAGACCCGCCTTACCTGTCTGATTGGCTCCCTGGCAGGCATAGTTTTACTGAGGTTAGGGTTAGGGTTAGGGTTAGGTTTAGGCATAGTCTTACTGAGGTTAGGGTTAGGGTTAGGTTTAGGCATAGTTTTACTGAGGTTAGGGTTAGGGTTAAGGTTAGGTATAGGCATAGTAGCAAAAACGAGAACTGTCAATCACAGCGACTACTGACCAATCACAGCGGGTTTGCCAGGACGCGGCGTGGGTTTCATAATAACGCGGGAGGAGCACGTTTCAGGCAATTTAAAGCTGATTGGTAGTGATTTTTTGTGAATTTTTTTTTCCGTTTCGGTAGTGACGAAAAGTGACGAGTGACGAAAACAGAAAAAAAAATGTTCCCCCAAAAACCTGTTAGGAGCACGTTTCAGGCAATTTAAAGCTGATTGGTAGTGATTTTTTTGTGATTTTTTTTTTCCCGTTTCGGTAGTGACGAAAAGTGACGAGTGACGAAAACAGAAAAAAAAATGTTCGCCCAAAAACCTGTTAGGAGCACGTTTCAGGCAATTTAAAGCTGATTGGTAGTGATTTTTTTGTGATTTTTTTTTTCCGTTTCGGTAGTGACGACTAGTGACGAGTGACGAAAACAGAAAAGAAATTGTTCCCCAAAAACCTGTTAGGAGCACGTTTCAGGCTATTTAAAGCTGATTGGTGGTGACTTTTTTGTGAATTCTTTTTTTCCGTTTCGGTAGTGACGAAAAGTGACGAAAACAGAAAAAAACTTGTTCCCCCAAAAACCTGTTAGGAGCACGTTTCGGGCAATTTAAAGCTGATTGGTAGTGATTTTTTTGTGAATTTTTTTTTCCGTTTCGGTGTGACGAAAAGTGACGAGTGACGAAAACAGAAAAAAAAATGTTCCCCCAAAAACCTTTTAGGAGCACGTTTCATGCAATTTAAAGCTGATTGGTAGTGATTTTTTTGTGAATTTTTTTTCCCGTTTCGGTAGTGACGAAAAGTGACGAGTGACGAAAACAGAAAAAAAATTGTTCCCCCAAAAACCTGTTAGGAGCACGTTTCAGGCAATTTAAAGCTGATTGGTAGTGATTTTTTTGTGAATTTTTTTTCCCGTTTCGGTAGTGACGAAAAGTGACGAGTGACGAAAACAGAAAAAAAATTGTTCCCCCAAAAACCTGTTAGGAGCACGTTTCAGGCTATTTAAAGCTGATTGGTGGTGACTTTTTTGTGACTTTTTTTTTTCCGTTTCGGTAATGACGAAAAGTGACGAGTGACGAAAACAGAAAAAAAAATTGTTCCCCCAAAAACCTGTTAGGAGCACGTTTCAGGCTATTTAAAGCTGATTGGTGGTGACTTTTTTGTGAATTCTTTTTTTCCGTTTCGGTAGTGACGAAAAGTGACGAAAACAGAAAAAAAATTGTTCCCCCAAAAACCTGTTAGGAGCACGTTTCAGGCAATTTAAAGCTGATTGGTAGTGATTTTTTTGTGATTTTTTTTTTCCGTTTCGGTAGTGACGACTAGTGACGAGTGACGAAAACAGAAAAAAAATTGTTCCCCCAAAAACCTGTTAGGAGCACGTTTCAGGCAATTTAAAGCTGATTTGTAGTGATTTTTTTGTGAATTTTTTTTTCCGTTTCGGTAGTGACGACTAGTGACGAGTGACGAAAACAGAAAAGAAATTGTTCCCCCAAAAACCTGTTAGGAGCACGTTTCAGGCTATTTAAAGCTGATTGGTGGTGACTTTTTTGTGAATTCTTTTTTTCCGTTTCGGTAGTGACGAAAAGTGACGAAAACAGAAAAAAACTTGTTCCCCCAAAAACCTGTTAGGAGCACGTTTCGGGCAATTTAAAGCTGATTGGTAGTGATTTTTTTGTGAATTTTTTTTTCCGTTTCGGTGTGACGAAAAGTGACGAGTGACGAAAACAGAAAAAAAAATGTTCCCCCAAAAACCTGTTAGGAGCACGTTTCAGGCAATTTAAAGCTGATTGGTAGTGATTTTTTTGTGATTTTTTTTTTCCGTTTCGGTAGTGACGACTAGTGACGAGTGACGAAAACAGAGAAGAAATTGTTCCCCCAAAAACCTGTTAGGAGCACGTTTCAGGCAATTTAAAGCTGATTGGTAGTGATTTTTTTGTGATTTTTTTTCCCCGTTTCGGTAGTGACAAAGTGACGAAAACAGAAAAAAAAATGTTCCCCCAAAAACCTGTTAGGAGCACGTTTCAGGCAATTTAAAGCTGATTGGTAGTGATTTTTTTGTGATTTTTTTTTTCCGTTTCGGTAGTGACGAAAAGTGACGAGTGACGAAAACAGAAAAAAAATGGTTCCCCCAAAAACCTGTTAGGAGCACGTTTCAGGCAATTTAAAGCTGATTGGTAGTGATTTTTTTGTGATTTTTTTTTTCCGTTTCGGTAGTGACGACTAGTGACGAGTGACGAAAACAGAGAAGAAATTGTTCCCCCATAAACCTGTTAGGAGCACGTTTCAGGCAATTTAAAGCTGATTGGTAGTGATTTTTTTGTGATTTTTTTTCCCCGTTTCGGTAGTGACGAAAAGTGACGAGTGACGAAAACAGAAAAAAAATGGTTCCCCCAAAAACCTGTTAGGAGCACGTTTCAGGCAATTTAAAGCTGATTGGTAGTGATTTTTTTGTGATTTTTTTTTTCCGTTTCGGTAGTGACGACTAGTGACGAGTGACGAAAACAGAGAAGAAATTGTTCCCCCAAAAACCTGTTAGGAGCACGTTTCAGGCAATTTAAAGCTGATTGGTAGTGATTTTTTTGTGATTTTTTTTCCCCGTTTCGGTAGTGACAAAGTGACGAAAACAGAAAAAAAAATGTTCCCCCAAAAACCTGTTAGGAGCACGTTTCAGGCAATTTAAAGCTGATTGGTAGTGATTTTTTTGTGATTTTCTTTTTCCGTTTCGGTAGTGACGAAAAGTGACGAGTGACGAAAACAGAAAAAAAATGGTTCCCCCAAAAACCTGTTAGGAGCACGTTTCAGGCAATTTAAAGCTGATTGGTAGTGATTTTTTTGTGATTTTTTTTTTCCGTTTCGGTAGTGACGACTAGTGACGAGTGACGAAAACAGAGAAGAAATTGTTCCCCCAAAAACCTGTTAGGAGCACGTTTCAGGCAATTTAAAGCTGATTGGTAGTGATTTTTTTGTGATTTTTTTTCCCCGTTTCGGTAGTGACGAAAAGTGACGAGTGACGAAAACAGAAAAAAAATGGTTCCCCCAAAAACCTGTTAGGAGCACGTTTCAGGCAATTTAAAGCTGATTGGTAGTGATTTTTTTGTGATTTTTTTTTTCCGTTTCGGTAGTGACGACTAGTGACGAGTGACGAAAACAGAGAAGAAATTGTTCCCCCAAAAACCTGTTAGGAGCACGTTTCAGGCAATTTAAAGCTGATTAGTAGTGATTTTTTGTGATTTTTTTTTCCCGTTTCGGTAGTGACGAAAAGTGACGAGTGACGAAAACAGAAAAAAAATTGTTCCCCCAAAAACCTGTTAGGAGCACGTTTCAGGCAATTTAAAGCTGATTGGTAGTGATTTTTTTTTGTGAATTCTTTTTTCCGTTTCGGTAGTGACGACTAGTGACGAGTGACGAAAACAGAAAAAAAATTGTTCCCACAAAAACCTGTTAGGAGCACGTTTCAGGCAATTTAAAGCTGATTTGTAGTGATTTTTTTGTGAATTTTTTTTCCGTTTCGGTAGTGACGAAAAGTGACGAGTGACGAAAACAGAAAAAAAAATGTTCCCCCAAAAACCTGTTAGGAGCGCCTGATTATGGATTCCACCAACGCTCCAGGATTTAGACCCGCCTTACCTGTCTGATTGGCTCCCTGGCAGGCATAGTTTTACTGAGGTTAGGGTTAGGGTTAGGGTTAGGTTTAGGCATAGTCTTACTGAGGTTAGGGTTAGGGTTAGGGTTAGGTTTAGGCATAGTTTTACTGAGGTTAGGGTTAGGGTTAAGGTTAGGTAAAGGCATAGTAGCAAAAACGAGAACTGTCAATCACAGCGACTACTGACCAATCACAGCGGGTTTGCCAGGACGCGGCGTGGGTTTCATAATAACGCGGGAGGAGCACGTTTCAGGCAATTTAAAGCTGATTGGTAGTGATTTTTTTGTGAATTTTTTTTTCCGTTTCGGTAGTGACGAAAAGTGACGAGTGACGAAAACAGAAAAAAAAATGTTCCCCCAAAAACCTGTTAGGAGCACGTTTCAGGCAATTTAAAGCTGATTGGTAGTGATTTTTTTGTGATTTTTTTTTTTCCCGTTTCGGTAGTGACGAAAAGTGACGAGTGACGAAAACAGAAAAAAAAATGTTCGCCCAAAAACCTGTTAGGAGCACGTTTCAGGCAATTTAAAGCTGATTGGTAGTGATTTTTTTGTGATTTTTTTTTTCCGTTTCGGTAGTGACGACTAGTGACGAGTGACGAAAACAGAAAAGAAATTGTTCCCCAAAAACCTGTTAGGAGCACGTTTCAGGCTATTTAAAGCTGATTGGTGGTGACTTTTTTGTGAATTCTTTTTTTCCGTTTCGGTAGTGACGAAAAGTGACGAAAACAGAAAAAAACTTGTTCCCCCAAAAACCTGTTAGGAGCACGTTTCGGGCAATTTAAAGCTGATTGGTAGTGATTTTTTTGTGAATTTTTTTTTCCGTTTCGGTGTGACGAAAAGTGACGAGTGACGAAAACAGAAAAAAAAATGTTCCCCCAAAAACCTTTTAGGAGCACGTTTCATGCAATTTAAAGCTGATTGGTAGTGATTTTTTTGTGATTTTTTTTTCCCGTTTCGGTAGTGACGACTAGTGACGAGTGACGAAAACAGAAAAAAAATTGTTCCCCCAAAAACCTGTTAGGAGCACGTTTCAGGCAATTTAAAGCTGATTTGTAGTGATTTTTTTGTGAATTTTTTTTTCCGTTTCGGTAGTGACGACTAGTGACGAGTGACGAAAACAGAAAAAAAATTGTTCCCCAAAAAACCTGTTAGGAGCACGTTTCAGGCTATTTAAAGCTGATTGGTGGTGACTTTTTTGTGAATTCTTTTTTTCCCGTTTCGGTAGTGACGAAAAGTGACGAGTGACGAAAACAGAAAAAAAATTGTTCCCCCAAAAACCTGTTAGGAGCACGTTTCAGGCTATTTAAAGCTGATTGGTGGTGACTTTTTTGTGACTTTTTTTTTTCCGTTTCGGTAATGACGAAAAGTGACGAGTGACGAAAACAGAAAAAAAAATTGTTCCCCCAAAAACCTGTTAGGAGCACGTTTCAGGCTATTTAAAGCTGATTGGTGGTGACTTTTTTGTGAATTCTTTTTTTCCGTTTCGGTAGTGACGAAAAGTGACGAAAACAGAAAAAAAAATGTTCCCCCAAAAACCTGTTAGGAGCACGTTTCAGGCAATTTAAAGCTGATTGGTAGTGATTTTTTTGTGATTTTTTTTTTCCGTTTCGGTAGTGACGACTAGTGACGAGTGACGAAAACAGAAAAAAAATTGTTCCCCCAAAAACCTGTTAGGAGCACGTTTCAGGCAATTTAAAGCTGATTTGTAGTGATTTTTTTGTGAATTTTTTTTTCCGTTTCGGTAGTGACGACTAGTGACGAGTGACGAAAACAGAAAAGAAATTGTTCCCCCAAAAACCTGTTAGGAGCACGTTTCAGGCTATTTAAAGCTGATTGGTGGTGACTTTTTTGTGAATTCTTTTTTTCCGTTTCGGTAGTGACAAAAAGTGACGAAAACAGAAAAAAACTTGTTCCCCCAAAAACCTGTTAGGAGCACGTTTCGGGCAATTTAAAGCTGATTGGTAGTGATTTTTTTGCGAATTTTTTTTTCCGTTTCGGTGTGACGAAAAGTGACGAGTGACGAAAACAGAAAAAAAAATGTTCCCCCAAAAACCTTTTAGGAGCACGTTTCATGCAATTTAAAGCTGATTGGTAGTGATTTTTTTGTGAATTTTTTTTCCCGTTTCGGTAGTGACGAAAAGTGACGAGTGACGAAAACAGAAAAAAAATTGTTCCCCCAAAAACCTGTTAGGAGCACGTTTCAGGCTATTTAAAGCTGATTGGTGGTGACTTTTTTGTGAATTTTTTTTTTCCGTTTCGGTAATGACGAAAAGTGACGAGTGACGAAAACAGAAAAAAAAATTGTTCCCCCAAAAACCTGTTAGGAGCACGTTTCAGGCTATTTAAAGCTGATTGGTGGTGACTTTTTTGTGAATTCTTTTTTTCCGTTTCGGTAGTGACGAAAAGTGACGAAAACAGAAAAAAAATTGTTCCCCCAAAAACCTGTTAGGATCACGTTTCAGGCTATTTAAAGCTGATTGGTAGTGATTTTTTTGTGATTTTTTTTTCCCGTTTCGGTAGTGACGACTAGTGACGAGTGACGAAAACAGAAAAAAAATTGTTCCCCCAAAAACCTGTTAGGAGCACGTTTCAGGCAATTTAAAGCTGATTTGTAGTGATTTTTTTGTGAATTTTTTTTTCCGTTTCGGTAGTGACGACTAGTGACGAGTGACGAAAACAGAAAAGAAATTGTTCCCCCAAAAACCTGTTAGGAGCACGTTTCAGGCTATTTAAAGCTGATTGGTGGTGACTTTTTTGTGAATTCTTTTTTTCCGTTTCGGTAGTGACGAAAAGTGACGAAAACAGAAAAAAACTTGTTCCCCCAAAAACCTGTTAGGAGCACGTTTCGGGCAATTTAAAGCTGATTGGTGGTGATTTTTTTGTGAATTTTTTTTCCCGTTTCGGTAGTGACGAAAAGTGACGAGTGACGAAAACAGAAAAAAAATTGTTCCCCCAAAAACCTGTTAGGAGCACGTTTCAGGCTATTTAAAGCTGATTGGTGGTGACTTTTTTGTGAATTTTTTTTTTCCGTTTCGGTAATGACGAAAAGTGACGAGTGACGAAAACAGAAAAAAAAATTGTTCCCCCAAAAACCTGTTAGGAGCACGTTTCAGGCTATTTAAAGCTGATTGGTGGTGACTTTTTTGTGAATTCTTTTTTTCCGTTTCGGTAGTGACGAAAAGTGACGAAAACAGAAAAAAAATTGTTCCCCCAAAAACCTGTTAGGAGCACGTTTCAGGCAATTTAAAGCTGATTGGTAGTGATTTTTTTGTGATTTTTTTTTTCCGTTTCGGTAGTGACGACTAGTGACGAGTGACGAAAACAGAAAAAAAATTGTTCCCCCAAAAACCTGTTAGGAGCACGTTTCAGGCAATTTAAAGCTGATTTGTAGTGATTTTTTTGTGAATTTTTTTTTCCGTTTCGGTAGTGACGAAAAGTGACGAGTGACGAAAACAGAAAAAAAATTGTTCCCCCAAAAACTTGTTAGGAGCACGTTTCAGGAAATTTAAAGCTGATTGGTAGTGATTTTTTTGTGATTTTTTTTTTCCGTTTCGGTAGTGACGAAAAGTGACGAGTGACGAAAACAGAAAAAAATGTGTTCCCCCAAAAACCTGTTAGGAGCACGTTTCAGGCAATTTAAAGCTGATTGGTAGTGATTCTTTTGTGATTTTTTTTTTCCGTTTCGGTAGTGACGACTAGTGACGAGTGACGAAAACAGAAAAAAAAATGTTCCCCCAAAAACCTTTTAGGAGCACGTTTCAGGCAATTTAAAGCTGATTGGTAGTGATTTTTTTGTGATTTTTTTTTCCGTTTCGGTAGTGACGACTAGTGACGAGTGACGAAAACAGAAAACAAATTGTTCCCCCAAAAACCTGTTAGGAGCACGTTTCAGGTAATTTAAAGCTGATTGGTAGTGATTTTTTTGTGATTTTTTTTTTCCGTTTCGGTAGTGACGACTAGTGACGAGTGACGAAAACAGAAAAAAAATTGTTCCCCCAAAAACCTGTTAGGAGCACGTTTCAGGCAATTTAAAGCTGATTTGTAGTGATTTTTTTGTGATTTTTTTTTCCCGTTTGGGTAGTGACGAAAAGTGACGAGTAACGAAAACAGAAAAAAAATTGTTCCCCCAAAAACTTGTTAGGAGCACGTTTCAGGAAATTTAAAGCTGATTGGTAGTGATTTTTTTGTGATTTTTTTTTTCCTCTTCCAGTTGTCACAGGGGTCAACTTCTTCCAGTGTAGAGACACTGGCCCTCATTTATCAACGCAGCGTATAAACCGGCGTATATTTTTCCATATATTCGGCCGTACACCAACGTCGAAGTCACATTTATCAACGCATCCTACACAGCTGATCCGAGCTTACACTTGGTCCCAGCATTGATAAATGTCACGGCTGAAACGAGCGTCATTTAAATAACACGCCCTTAAAATATTCTCAAAACGCCCCGATTTTACGACATGAAGACGAACCAGAATACGACCAAAGACATGAAAAGCCAATAAGAAACAGTCGCCCCCCCCCCGCTGGCCTCGCCGCACACGCCTCTCTCTCTCGCTCTCTCTCTCTCACACACACACACACACACACATACACACACACGCGCCCGCCCAACTTTGTCTTTCATGTCCGTGTCCGTAGCGTAGCGGTACATGAGACTCGGGCGGAATGCAGTGATTCCGTGCCGCCACGTTAATATTGGAGCGTCGGGTTTATATCCTTAACCCAGCCAGGTTGTGTAGCCTACATAACTCTCTATGACATAACTCCATAACATAGGACAAGCTACTGTAAGTTTGTAGACCTCACTGTCCATGAAAACGTGGCCGGGACTCCCGGCGCAAAAGCGCTCGTATATTTTTGAAAATAGCAGATCTACAAGCTCACAACGCGTCGCGATGCAACGCTGGCTTGTGAGCTTGTAGATCTGCTATTTTCAATACAGACAGATCTACAATCTTATCTGAATGACTGTTAAAGCAGTTTGTTTAAATTACTTTATAAAATGATATATTTTCACAGCCATTATTTATTAGTGTAGATATACACATTTAGGAGTGGATTATGTGTCCAGATGCTTGTCAGACAGTCAGACAATGGTGCTCCGCAGGTCTAGAATGGAATAAACGGGTGCAGCCAACGTCAACAACTGGTCTCGACCAGACGTGAGATCTCAGCGTACCGTAGGATAAAGCCCACGTCAGGATATATTGATAAATGCCGAAAATTGCGGTGATTACGCCGTACGCTCATTATTCGGGCTGCACCACGTTGATAAATGAGGGCCAGTGTGTTGAAGACTTGAACACCAATCTGATCCTTGTTGACATTCCTGGCCCCTCCAAACGAGTAGACTTTGTCTCCCACGGCAACACCAGCATGACGCTTTAACTCTGGTCCTCTGTTCAGATGCAGCGTCCAGCAGAACATTTCTCAACCGTAGGTCCTTGCTCCTCCAGGATCAAAGACAATTCCTCAAATCCTTCCATGTAAATGAATGGCATCCTATTGCGTGCACAAGCACTTATATTGGTTCACTGGCGCAAACATCACATACATTTAGGCCAATCAAAGAAGCCGGTGGCAGTTGAAGTCCCTAATATGGCAAATTGTTTGGAGTGACGAAGTCAAAATGACATCATCAACATGGCGTGAGAGACCCACATTGAAACAAACACAACATTTGCCTCTGAGATGTAGTGGAGTATAAGTATAAAGAATTGAACAATTTAAGTACTCCAGTAAAGTAAATGTACTTAGTTACTTCCCACCTCTGAAAATCAGGATTTTAACTGAAGTGAATATATGTGAGTGAAACTTCAAATCAGCTTCAAGCAGCCAGGACTTTGTCAGGAAAGTAACGGTTTATTATATATTATCATATTATATTAATTATATGATGCATCGTTGCGTCTATAATCTGTCTCAATATATATAGTATGTACATGCATATATATACTGTATCTGCATTCATTTCATAAATATTACAACATATTAACAATACGATAAAAAAAAATGGAGGTTGATAAAACAAAACCAACAGAATTACAACGGACAGAAGAGACATTTTGTGCCACCAAATACAATGAGCATATTTTCACTGCAATGCCAAGCCTTTCTTTCCAGAGAAGAACATAGTGTTCATAATAGCAGAATCGTTGCTGTCGGGTGGAAACCTTACTTTTTTGTTATTAACATTTAAAAATACTGAAAATGATTTCACCACTTTTGTGCGACACTCTTTTATGATGAAGTACGGCATTCATTTACGGAAACACATATAAAGTTGGAATGTGGAGATACGAGGTTTCAGCCCGACTGTCTTTGATAATTATGTTTGTAACACAAACAGTTCCAACGTAATGTGGACACAGGGTGTTTTCATACACTTTATACATGTGTGTGCGTGTGCATTTGAGTGTTTAGTATATCGTTGTGGTGGGGTGGACACCTTTGTCGAACAAAGGCCGTCGCACGCAGGTAGTGAAAATAGCTGATCTACAAGCTCACTATAGCTTTTTGGCTTTTTTTAATTGAAAGTTAAAGTGGCGTCGGTGAGTTATAAAAAGTGAACCAATGAAAAGTATTAGCAAGAGCTTGTGACTAAATAATAACTACATTGGATCCATGGTTCTTTTTTCCTAAAAAGTACCTGTTTTGGACTTTTGTTTCTTCCCCGACAGCAACAATACATACTAAATATTTATAAACATGTGTGTGTATAAAAAAAAATAAAAGAAGAAAGAATTGCATCATAAAAGCCTACACTACATTAACACATTGACTGCCAACCGCGTAGACCTACGCGAACCTATTTAAAGCCGCCACGTGCCAGTCGCGTAGACTTACGCGAAGTGGTGTTTTTTTCTTTTTTTCGAAAAAAAGTTCACATTGCACTTTTTTCAATTTTCGATACGGCACATTTCATTGTAGCACCACCGGAAACGGAATTATCCGGGATCCGGTTTTGCCGATCCCGTCGGCCTCCGTTCTAATGACGAAACTGAAACGCCATTTTCTCTTTGTAGTTTTTCTCCTCGCTGATCAGTGTTTAACATAAACCGTTCTAACTACAACATGGCGATTCCGTTTGACACGTGGTTTTCACTGGTCGAAGCAGGCAGATCTCTGCGATGTTTACAAACAGTTTAGAGCTCAATCTTAAGGATTTTAACGAGGTCTATGGCGACATGAAAAAAGCAACAATAAAACGCTGGCACTGGTAAGTACATTATGAGATTAACCTCTGGCATGGAATGTGTTAACCCATTAAGACCTGGAAATTTGTCATTTTTAGATTTGAGCTAAAAAGCATTATTTTACACTTTGGGCTATTCAAAAATAACAGATATACAAGCTCATAGCACGGCACCGAGTGCCGCGCTATGAGCTTGTAGATCTGCTATTTTTGAAAAATCGTGAAAATGTGTGCAAATCTTTGAATATATATATTTGTAAAGGGAACATTTTTAACTCAAATCCTTTGCTTCTGGGGGGTCCCTGGAACAAGATATTTTGATGGGGGTCCGTGGCCAAATACATATCATTTTGGGTGTCCTTGACATGAAAAAGATTGAGCACCACTGATATAGAAACATAAGTTTTTCAGAAAACTGTTGGGATTTAGGAGACATGTAGAATCGGCTTCAGGTCTCAATGGGTTAATACGATCTACGTAAAAAAAAAAGGGTGTTTTGCTGATTTTTACCATGAATGATATGGTTCTGGTGTTAATGTTATACAGCACATTTTTGTGCTGGCTGGCAGCCATTTTCCAGCACAAACTGTAGATACACAGAACGCATGGAGAAGTGTTGTGTCCCATGAGATTTCTACATATCGTCGCTGTTGGGTGGAAACCTTGTATGTCCATTTATTTTTATTTTTTTATTATTATATTAGAAAAAAGGGGAAAAAAAGGTAAATAGCCTACAAGCTCTGCTATATCTGCTATTTTCACAACTTTTGGGCGACACTTTTGTATGATGCATTATGGCACATGGAGATACAAGGTTTCTGTCGGACAGCACCGACATCCTCACATTAGAATGACAGGACGTTTCTTTTTAAAGGGTTAGTTCACCCCCAAAATTACGTTTTTTCTTTCTATCACTTTTTTCTTTCTATCATGCATGAAGCCTTGAAATCATGGAGATTTGTTTTTATTTTTTTATTAATAATAAATAAATAATAATGATTAAATAGCAAGCAAATAGGAGGGCAGGCTTAACAAGAGGAAAAATATTTAAAACATGTGTTTATTTATAACCTATGTAGTACAGTAGTCCTCCTTGGATTATTGGATTATTATTAGTTTTGGAGTTTATGATTAATAGCATTATTATTATTTTGCCTATTTACTTCATCAAATATAGAAATATTGGATCAGGAATACGACCAAAAACAAACGAAATAATCTCCATGAATTGATTAGGGATGAACTACCCCTGTAAGAACACACAATAGAACCACATGTTTTACACAAAGAAACGTCCTATCTCCTGTCATCAATAGAAAAACAAGAGAGAACATAAAATAAGACTTGGCATCATATGGACTGAGTCTACTTTGACAGGTGGAATGAGACCATGATACAGTTAACCTGCACTTGAATCCTAGCGTCACTATTTGCATGTCATATCAGAGGCAAATATTCCGCCAACTAGAAGGAATGCGAGCAACAGTGGCGTGCACAGACATTTTGAGGGGCAGGTGCTCAAGTAAATTATACCTTTTTTTGTTTACTTGGTCTGCTCTTTTTTCCCTCTACACCTATACCTCTTTGCCAAAAATAGCCGATCTACAAGCCCACAACGCCTCGCAGCGCGAGGCGTTGTGGGCTTGTAGATCGGCTATTTTTGGCTAAAGTTCTCCTAAGAAAAGGGATGCTAGGTTTCGAGTAGTTATGGTAAAAAGAAAAATCATATCACATAAAGATTTGGCGGACCCCCTGTAGTAACTCTGAGGACCCCCTAGGGGTCCCAGACTCCCTGTTAAAGACCCCTGCTGTAAACTGGGGAAAAAAAACGTTTTTTTTATTTTTTTCAAAAGGGCACTTCTGGTCAAGAGGGCAAAGGGCAGGTGCTCTAGCACCACCTAGAGTCTATCTGTGCACGTCCCTGGCGAGCAACACAACTACAGTCAAACATAAACCATGAGACAAACTTGCCGGCTGCGCAGCTCCAGAAATCCGATAATGAAGAGAATGATGCCAACACTCACATTGTAACCCTCAGGTACTGCTTTTATTTTCACTTGAAAAGTAAAGAGGCAACCAGTGGTGTAAAGTAACTAAATATATTTATTTAATATAAATCAGTTTTCTGAAACACTTATGTTGCTATAATATCAGTGGTTGTCAAACCTTTTCATGTCAAGGATCCCCAAAATGATATGTATTTGGCCTCGCATCGCGACGCATTGTGAGCTTGCAGATCGGCTATTTTCAAAGGATTTTTATACATTTTATTCATTTGAAAACCTGTGATATGCGACATTCTGCATTATGAGTACTTTCTACTTTTGGTACTTAAAGTATATTTTGATACATACTTTTGTACTTTTACTCAAGTACATTTTGAATTCCGCTCTTTTTCTTGTAACGGAGTATTTCTACATTGCAGTATTGATACTTTTACTTAAGTAAAAAATGTGATTCCCTTTTCCACCAATCAGGTCGAGTTTTGTCTCTCTGCCTTCATCAGACATTAGCTGATGATTGCCTTGTTGTTTCTTTACTTTTCAAGTGAAATAAAAGCAGTACCTTGTTATAGGGACACAACGTGAGCGCTGGCATCATTCTCATTATTATTGAATATTCTGCGAAAACAAGCAAACATTCGGGCGAACATTGGCCTGTTCTTGCGCTGTGAGCTTGTAGATCAGCTATTTTGGCGTAAGATTTTGGTTTAGAGGGACCCTAGGATAGAGCCTTGGGGGAGAGAGAAAGAACACTAGAGCAGTGCTTCTCAAACTTTTTCATGTCAAGGACCCCCAAATTGAGACTTATTAGCCCGCGGACCCCCTATTTGAAAAGATATGCCAGGGACCCCCATAAGAGAAGGTTTTTTACGACTCTAGCAGTGATTCTCAACCATTTAGATTTCAAGGACCCCCAGTTTGACATGCATTAGGGCTACGGACCCCCATTTAATGACATTTCTATCTCTTGGACGCCAATTTATATTGTAAAATCTATGTTAATGTAACTCTGAGAGATGTACAAATGGAACCAAATGGACCCTAACGGGTCCATTTGGTTCCATTTGTACATCTCTCAGAGTTACAGACGCATAAGGGTCCATTTGGTTCCTAATCTAGCTGGGGACCCCCTGGAACTCCCTCAAGGACCCCTAGGGGTCCCCGGACCCCACTTTGAGAACCAATGCACTAGAGAAGAGACCGTTAAGCCTACATTTATGCTGGTGGTGTCTGAACTGCCCAGAATTGCAGACCTACAAGCTCACAAAAAGCGCCACATTCGCGCCGTATTGACCGTGTTTTCAAACTCGCATCGACAACACTGTGCGACAAAGTAGGAATGGGGCTTAACAGTTTGGAAATCGTCTCTGCCGGGTGGAAACCTCATGTGTCTGTTACTATTCAGGATTCAAATTCATTTAAATAGCAGATCTACAAGCTCGAAACGCGTCGCTTCGTGCCGCGGTTTCAAGCTTTACTTGCAGATCTGCTTTTGATGCGTTTGTGTGACGCTGTAGTGTGTGATGAAGTATGGCGTTAAAGAGAGAAAAGAGGTTTCTGCCTGAAGGGAGACAGACAGTTCCAGGGGGATTGGGACGGGGGGACGCATGTTGTCACATCCTCCGTTGCACATGGGGGTCTGTGTTCGTTAACTGTGTTGCCATGGTTACCGAAGAGGCAGAACTCAGGCATCAAGTCGGCCTTGAGAGTGACCTTGGATCTCTCTCTCTCTCTCTCTCTCTCTCTCTCTCTCTCTCTCTCTCTCTCTCTCTGTCTCTCTCTCTCTCTCTCTCTCCCACCTGTCAACTCTCAATAAAACACACACACACACACACACACACACACACACACACACACACACACACACACACACACACACACACACACACACACACACACACACACACACACACACACACACACACACACACACACAAACAAACATATGCAGTCAAATGTGCACTCACACCCTCACGTGCACGAACACAAGACACACGCAGACTGCTGCTCCTGCTCAGTGTGCATGTGACTCCAGGAGGGCACGAATGGAACAACATGGACCCATCATTTGGATTTGACCGCGTTCATTATTTAATGTTTAGCTTTTCAACCCCTATTTCTCCAGTAACATTAACACTAAGGATCTTACACTGAAGATGGGTGGGGTCCCAAAGATTAAAAAAAGCATAGTTCCATTTGTACACTCTCAGAGTCACAGACCCGCAAGGGGTCCCTTTGGACCCCTGGTGGGCCCCGGACCACATGTTGAGAAACAGTGTCTTAATACACGCACGCACGCACGCACGCACGCACGCACGCACGCAAGCACGCACGCACGCACGCACGCACGCACGCACACACACACACACACACACACACACACACACACACACACACACACACACACACACACACACAATTCTGTGTGCAATTAAGGCAAATGGTAGGCAGCTTCACTGGGATCTGAAACAAGAGGAGGTGTAGGTCCCGGTATAGAGGAGGTGGTCTTCACTGGGATGTGAAGCAGGAGGAGACGCAGGTCTTGGTGGAGGTGGTCTTCACTGGGATCTGAAGCAGGAGGAGCAGGTGCCACCAGATGTGTTCTCCAGCTGTGGGGAGATGGTGTCGGGGACATCTGTGTCCAGCATGTCCTTCTCACTGGCGATGATGTGCTTCACCAAGCAGTTGGCTGCTTCATCGATGTTGATGTTCTCCTGGGAGAGAGAGATAAATAATGTAAATGAATAGAATATCATTTTACAAGTACAAACATAGCAGATCTACAAGCTCATAGCGCTACGAGCTTGTAGATCTGCTATTTATTTTTTTTAATCTTGAAAATGTGTGCAAATCTTTGAATATATAAATATATATGTTTTTAAGCGAACATTTTTAACTCAAATCTTTGCTTCTGGGGGTCCCCTGGAACAATATTTTTGAGATGGGGGCCCGCGGCAAAATATATATAAATTTGGGGGTCCTTGACATGAAAAAGTTTGAGAACCACTGATATAAGACATCCCTGCTTACATGTACTATTTGTTGCTTTTTTACCCCCTTTTCTCCCCGATTTAGTAGTTATGCCAATTACGGTAATTCCTCCCCACACACACATTTGTGTGTCGTATCCTCCTGCCTCACCTGCCAGTGAGGAGCCTCCACCGGGAGGACGTAGAGCCTTCGTCCTACTCATCCCGCGCAACGCTCCCTGCTGACAGGTGCCGCCCCCCCAGCCAATAGGAACTCATGCAGTGACAAATATCACCCTCCCCCGAACACAGGCCAATTGTGTTCGTATAGACCAGTGGTTCTCAAACTTTTTCATGTCAAGGACCCCCAAAATGACACTTATTAGCCCGCGGACCCCCATTTGAAAAGAAATGCCAGGGACCCCCATAAGAGAAGATTTTTACAGCTCTAGCAGTGATTCTCAACTATTTTAATTTCAAGGACCCCCAGTTTGACATGCATTAGGGCAACGGACCCCCATGTAATGCCATTTGTATCTCTGGGACCCCAATTTATATTGTAAAATCAATGTTAATTTAACTCTGAGAGTGTACAAATGGAACCAAATGCGGAAAGCATCACTGTCATGTAACAACATTTTAAGCAGGCTTCAGTGCCCAGACGGAGCCTGACTCGCATTTAACCCATTAAGACCTGAGGCCGCGTCTAAAAAAAATCTAAATCCTAAAAAAAAATCGGATTTCTTTTTTTTTTTTTTTTTAATCACGTTTTTTCAAAAATAGCAGATCTACAAGCTCATAGCGCGGCACTCGGTGCCGCGCTATGAGCTTGTATATCTGCTATTTTTGAATAGCCAATGAAATCTAAAGTGACACAGATTAAAACCAGCTACTACAGTACTGTGGTTCAAATCTGATCGGTGAAGCTCTGTTCCCATGTGAACCGGATCCAACATTTTTGGAACCGTTTCTGGAAGCGGTTTTATCTCCACTGTCAGCGCTGGTACAGTATGAGGACTAGACGTCTGCAATACCAGTGGTTCTAAAACGTTTACATTTCAAGGACCACCATAACACTTAATGTACAAATGGAACCAAATGGAACAAACGGAAGGGTCCACTTGGTTCCATGTGCACACTCTCAGAGTTACAGACCTGCCTATAAGGGTCCATTTGGAACCCCCCTCAAGTAACCCAGAGGGTCCCTGGACCTCACTTTTAAAGGAATCGGACCGCGAAGAGAGATTCGTTAAGGAACTGGAAACATTAACCCATTCAATCCTGGAACGCGTCTGTGTCATTTTAGATTTTTGCGAACGCGGAAGGAGGCGCGCCTCCGCCCAAGTGGAGCTTACTATGAAATCCTGCTCGGCTTGTGTGTGTGTCTGTCTGTGTGCATGCACTGCCTGTGTGCAGCCTCCAGAGTGCGCCAGAGTGCCGAGCAGGGTTTCATACACACACACACACACACACACACACACACACACACACACACACACACACACACACACACACACACACACACACACACACAGACACAGACACCTGCACTACAGTGTGGCCATGAAGAATGCAGGAATGTAGACAATGCTCTGATTAAAATGCACACACCTGCAACATATTTCGAGCTGCGTTCGCTTCCAGCGTTCGTGCGTCTTACTTGTAGCTATAGCCATTATTTTATACTTTGGCTATTAAAAAATAGCAGATATACAAGCTCTAGCGCGGCACTCAGTAAGCTTGTAGATCTGCTATTTTTGGGGATAAATAGTGCACATCTTTGTATTTATATATATTTTTAAAGCAAACATTTGTGACATCGCTTCTGGGGGGGTCCCTGGAACTAAATATTTTGAGATCGGCGGCCAAATACATATCATTTCGGGGGTCCTTGACATGAAAACGTTTGAGCACCACAGGTTTTCCAGAAACCAGTTAGGATTTAGAAGACATTTGTAGATGCGTTCTCGGATTGAATGGGTTAAAATCCTAAAGGATCGGAACCCTATCCATGAGTAGGCCAAACATCTGCTTTGAGCTGAACATAGCCTTTGAATCTCAATTAATTATACAGTAGTGTGAGCAGAAAGGCAACATCTGGGAGGTGAGTGAGTACTGAGTGAATCAACCCATTAAGAACTGTGGCCGACTATCTCTTCTAAATCAGTTTTTCTGAAACACTTATGTTGCTATAATATCAGTGGTTCTCAAACGTTTTCATGTCAAGGACCCCCAAAATGATATGTATTTGGCCGCGGACCACCATCTCAAAATGTTTCGTTCCAGGGACCCCCACCAGAAGCAAAGATTTGAGTTACAAATGTTTGCTTTAAAAAATATGCATTCAAAGATGTGCACACATTTTCACCATTTTTCAAAAAATAGCAGATCTAAAAGCTCATAGTGCAGCGCTATGAGCTTGTAGATCTGCAATAAAAAAAAATGATGGCCAAAGAAATCTAAAATGACACATATGCTTTTCCCGGTCTTAACAGGTTAAACTAGGCGCAGCTGGTCTACTCTGTAACGATGCATAATCCAGATCTGCTAGGGCATTGGTTCTCAAAGTGGGGTCAGGGGGTCCCCAGAAAAATGTGTTAATAAAGCATCACAATAATTTTAACCACTTTAACCTTTTATTTTTTGCCTACTCAAAAATAGCAGATCTACAAGCTCATAGCGCGGCACTGAAAAAAAATCGGGGAAATGTGGGCAAATCTTTGAATATATATATTTTTTAAAGCAAACATTTTTAACTTAAATCTTTGCTTCTGGGGGGTCCCTGGAACCACATGTTTTGACATGGGGGTCCGCGGCCAAATAAATATTTTTTTGGAGGTCCTTGACAAGAAAAAGTGGTAGCACTTTACAATAATGACCCGTTATAAAGCATTTATAAACGTTTATAAGTAGTTTGTAGACTATTAACACATCATTAACAACCTGTTTGTTGACATTCGTAAATGATTACTAAAACCTTTATAACTACAGTTACAAATCATTTGTAAAGTATTAGTAAGTAGTGAACTATTCATGAATAAGCCATTTATATACATCTGTAAAAGATTATTAAATCATTTGTAACGACCCATTCTAAAGCATTTATAAACGTTTATAAGCAGTTTGTAGAGTATTAACAAATCATTAACAACCTGTTTATTGACATTCGTAAATGATTACTAAAACCTTTATAACTACGGTTACAAATAATCTATAAAGGTATTAGTAACTATTCATGAATAAGCCATGTATAATGCATCTGTAAATGATTATTAAATCATTTGTAACTGATGTTACATAATATATACAAGCTATTGGTAGCTTGTTCATGTTTAACATATGCTTTGTTAAACATTCCTAAAGTATCTATAAATCCTTAGTACATGTTATTATGTGCCCTATAGTAAAGTGAAGACAGTTCATCATTTACAACTGTCTGTTAATGTGTTTGTTCATGTTTAACATGCTTTGTAAAACATTCCTAAAATATCTATAAATCCTTTGTACATGTTATTATGTGCCCTACAGTAAAGTGAAGACAGTTCATCATTTATGACTGTCTGTTAATGTGGACTTTCTCCTTACCTGTTGCAAACTACCTGGCTTTCATGAATGCAGACACCAAACAATTACTAGAATTATCTTTCATGTTAAGCAAATGATGCGTAAGACATTCGTAAAGAGTATGTAAACCATTTGTGGTGTTAGGGACCAAAAAAGTCACTACAAAGTACTACCAATCAACTCTAAATTGCCTGAAACATACTCCTAACAGGTTTTTGGGGGGACGATTTTGGCCTCCACACTTAGTGATTATTTCGGATTTAACTTTCGTTTCGGTAGTTTGATTACAAAATGTAAGTTGTGTAAAAAATAATCTGACTATACTAAGTTGTTATTTGTTTGTTTAAGTCAGGCTATACTCTACTCAGAGTCATACGTTTACAAAATGTACTAAAGTACAGTGAACGTCTGTGCGGTTTGTCTTCATCACTGAAAATAACGTACATGTAAACTGATGTCATGTGCAGTTGGGGTGAAGAAACACAACCATTTCACTCCTAATAATACCTATTTGATTTGACATCCTGACTTGCTGCTGTAGCTGAGGCTTGAACCTGTTACCTGCGGCTCACTAGTCAGTGACTCTATCCATTCACCTACAGCTGTTTCCTTGGAATCTGCGGTTATGAAACGTTTTGTTGTCAACCCCCCAAATTGACATGTATTTGGGCAGTGGACCCCAATGTGAAAAGATGTAGTGTCAGGGCCCCCCCATGAAAAAGATTTATATTTATGCTGTAACACATTTTTTATAAGTTATTTGTCTTGTTTGTTGTTCAAGTCAAAGCACCAGGAAGGCTGTACTTGTCAGCCATCTGTTAGCTCAATGGGTTGAGACGCAGTATACATGATCCAGAGGCCATGAGTTCAAATCCCATTGATGTCTTTCCTATGATTCTTTCCTTTGCAGACTGGCTTCCAGAAGATCAACTGAAAACTACCAGGAAGGCTGTACTTGTCAGCCATCTGTTAGCTCAATGGGTTGAGACGCAGTATTCATGATCCAGAGGCCATGAGTTCAAATCCCATTGATTTCTTTCCTATGATTCTTTCCTTTGCAGACTGGCTTCCAGAAGATCAACTGAAAACTACCAGGAAGGCTGTACTTGTCAGCCATCTGTTAACTCAATGGGTTGAGACGCAGTATACATGATCCAGAGGCCATGAGTTCAAATCCCACTGGTGTCTTTACTGTGATGCTTCCCTTTGCAGACTAACTTCTAGAAAAACAAGTTAAAACCACCAGAAAACCTGTAACTCTCAACCAACAGCATAGCTCAACTGGTAGAGCGTCTGTCCAATAACATGACTTGACTTGACTTGAGTGGGTTCGATTCCCACTCGAGTCAAGTGTCCCCGGTAACTTGGGGCAACGGATAAATTGACTGATATCCTTAGTGATGCTTCCCTTTGCAGACTAACTTCTAGAAAAACAAGTTAAAACCACCAGGAAACCTGTAACTCTCAGCCAACAGCATAGCTCAACTGGTAGAGCGTCTGTCCAATAACATGACTTGACTTGACTTGAGTGGGTTCGATTCCCACTCGAGTCAAGTGTCCCCGGTAACTTGGGGCAACGGATAAATTGACTGATATCCTTAGTGATGCTTCCCTTTGCAGACTAACTTCTAGAAAAACAAGTTAAAACCACCAGGAAACCTGTAACTCTCAGCCTACAGCATAGCTCAACTGGTAGAGCGTCTGTCCAATAACATGACTTGACTTGAGTGGGTTCGATTCCCACTTGAGTCAAGTGTCCCCGGTATCTTGGGTCAACGGATAAATTGACTGATATCCTTAGTGATGCTTCCCTTTGCAGACTAACTTCTAGAAAAACAAGTTAAAACCACCAGGAAACCTGTAACTCTCAGCCAACAGCATAGCTCAACTGGTAGAGCGTCTGTCCAATAACATGACTTGACTTGAGTGGGTTCGATTCCCACTCGAGTCATGTGTGACTTGTGCGTCATGTGTCAGTCAATTTATCCTTTGCCCCAAGTTACCGGGGACACTTGACTCGAGTGGGAATCGAACCCACTCAAGTCAAGTCAAGTCAAGTCATTGGACAGACGCTCTACCAGTTGAGCTATGCTGTTGGCTGAGAGTTACAGGTTTTCTGGTGGTTTTAACTTGTTTTTCTAGAAGTTAGTCTGCAAAGGGAAGCATCACAGTAAAGACACCAGTGGGAGTTGAACTCATGGCCTCTGGATGATGTATACTGCGTCTCAACCCATTGAGTTAACAGATGGCTGACAAGTACAGCCTTCCTGGTAGTTTTCAGTTGATCTTCTGGAAGCCAGTCTGCAAAGGAAAGAATCATAGGAAAGACATCAATGGGATTTGAACTCATGGCCTCTGGATCATGAATACTGCGTCTCAACCCATTGAGCTAACAGATGGCTGACAAGTACAGCCTTCCTGGTAGTTTTCAGTTGATCTTCTGGAAGCCAGTCTGCAAAGGAAAGAATCATAGGAAAGACATCAATGGGATTTGAACTCATGGCCTCTGGATCATGAATACTGCGTCTCAACCCATTGAGCTAACAGATGGCTGACAAGTACAGCTTTCCTGGTAGTTTTCAGTTGATCTTCTGGAAGCCAGTCTGCAAAGGAAATAATCATAGGAAAGACATCAATGGGATTTGAACTCATGGCCTCTGGATCATGTATACTGCGTCTCAACCCATTGAGCTAACAGTTGGATGACAAATATAGCCTTCCTGGTACTTTTCAGTTGATCTTCTGGAAGCCAGTATGCAAAGGAAAGAATCATAGGAAAGACATCAATGGGATTTGAACTCATGGCCTCTGGATCATGAATACTGCGTCTCAACCCATTGAGCTAACAGATGGCTGACAAGTAC
This sequence comes from Gymnoscopelus microlampas, assembly GCF_963454915.1. NCBI lineage: Eukaryota > Metazoa > Chordata > Actinopteri > Myctophiformes > Myctophidae > Gymnoscopelus > Gymnoscopelus microlampas. The sequence goes on along the minus strand of NC_139945.1, from coordinate 5,634,321 downwards.
AGCCTTCCTGGTGCTTTGATTTGAACAACAAACAAGACAAATAACTTTAAAAAAATGTGTTACAGCATAAATATAAATCTTTTTCATGGGGGGGCCTGACACTACATCTTTTCACATTGGGGTCCACTGCCCAAATACATGTCAATTTGGGGGGTTGACAACAAAACGTTTCAGAACCGCAGATTCCAAGGAAACAGCTGTAGGTGAATGGATAGAGTCACTGACTAGTGAGCCGCAGGTAACAGGTTCAAGCCTCAGCTACAGCAGCAAGTCAGGATGTCAAATCAAATAGGTATTATTAGGAGTGAAATGGTTGTGTTTCTTCACCCCAACTGCACATGACATCAGTTTACATGTACGTTATTTTCAGTGATGAAGACAAACCGCACAGACGTTCACTGTACTTTAGTACATTTTGTAAACTTATGACTCTGAGTAGAGTATAGCCTGACTTAAACAAACAAATAACAACTTAGTATAGTCAGATTATTTTTTACACAACTTACATTTTGTAATCAAACTACCGAAACGAAAGTTAGATCCGAAATAATCACTAAGTGTGGAGGCCAAAATCGTCCCCCCAAAAACCTGTTAGGAGTACGTTTCAGGCAATTTAGAGTTGATTGGTAGTACTTTGTAGTGACTTTTTTGGTCCCTAACACCACAAATGGTTTACATACTCTTTACGAATGTCTTACGCATCATTTGCTTAACATGAATGATAATTCTAGTAATTGTTTGGTGTCTGCATTCATGAAAGCCAGGTAGTTTGCAACAGGTAAGGAGAAAGTCCACATTAACAGACAGTCATAAATGATGAACTGTCTTCACTTTACTGTAGGGCACATAATAACATGTACAAAGGATTTATAGATATTTTAGGAATGTTTTACAAAGCATGTTAAACGTGAACAAACATATTAACAGACAGTTGTAAATGATGAACTGTCTTCACTTTACTATAGGGCACATAATAACATGTACTAAGGATTTATAGATACTTTAGGAATGTTTAACAAAGCATATGTTAAACATGAACAAGCTACCAATAGCTTGTATATATTATGTAACATCAGTTACAAATGATTTAATAATCATTTACAGATGCATTATACATGGCTTATTCATGAATAGTTACTAATACCTTTATAGATTATTTGTAACCGTAGTTATAAAGGTTTTAGTAATCATTTACGAATGTCAATAAACAGGTTGTTAATGATTTGTTAATACTCTACAAACTGCTTATAAACGTTTATAAATGCTTTAGAATGGGTCGTTACAAATGATTTAATAATCTTTTACAGATGTATATAAATGGCTTATTCATGAATAGTTCACTACTTACTAATACTTTACAAATGATTTGTAACTGTAGTTATAAAGGTTTTAGTAATCATTTACGAATGTCAACAAACAGGTTGTTAATGATTTTTTTAATAGTCTACAAACTACTTATAAACGTTTATAAATGCTTTATAACGGGTCATTATTGTAAAGTGCTACCGAAAAAGTTTGAGAACCACTGTGCTAGGGACACGACCTCTCTTTCTACTGTAGTCTAAGTCCAACACCAGTCTGAAGAACTAAAACATTGTGAAGTGAACAGGGTCCTGAGGTTCATCTGAGGACCCCGAGGGCGAAAGCCGCAAGCCAAAGGTTCACATCAGTACTCGATGTGATGTCACATCATCCATATTAAAATATAGATGAGAGACACAGACAAAGCCTCCAGCTGCCATGCTCTGCGTAGGCTGTCACGCACGCACGTATGCACACACACACACTCACGCACGCACGTATGCACACACACACACACTCACTGTCACGCACGCACGTATGCACACACACACACTCACGCACGCATGCAAACGCACAGCACACGCATACGCGCACACAAAAAGATTTGTGTTGCTATACTTGTGAGGACATGGCCGAACAATAGCCCCCCAAAAATGGGCCATATACTGTACCAGGAAAAATGGTCCTCACTTTAAATTATACTATATTTGTGAGACATTTTGATCGTCACAAGTATAGTAATCCACACACACACACACACGCACGCACGCACGCACGCACGCACGCACGCACGCACGCACGCACGCACGCACGCACGCACACGCACACGCACACGCACACGCACGCACGCACACACACACACACACACACACACAAAGAGGACATGACGCAGACAGTTAGCGGTTAAATAATGGGCTGTGAAATATTGAATATTCATGTGGTGTGTGGTCTCTGTGCCGAGCAGAGCGGACGGGCTGCAGTATGGTGTCACCTCCACCCACCCAGTCCCTATAACCCACCCTCACTCACACAGCCATACACGCACTGGCCCTCATTTATCAACGCGGTGCAGCCCGAATAATGCGCGTACGGCGTGATCACCGCACCTTTCGGCATTTATCAATATATCCTGACGTGGGCTTCATCCTACTTTACGCTGAGATCTCACGTCTGGTCGAGACCAGTTGTTGACGTTGGCTGCGCCCGTTTATTCCATTCTAGACCTGCGGAGCACCATTGTTTGACTGTCTGAGAGGTGTCTGAGAGGCATCTGGACACATAATCCACTCATAAATGTATATATCGACACTAATAAATAATCCCTGTGAAAATATAACATTTTATAAAGTAATTTAAACAAACTGCTTTAACAGTCATTCGGTTAAGCTTGCAGATCTGCATGGCTGCATTGGCTATTTGAAAATAGCAGATCTACAAGCTCACAACAGGTTGCATCGCGACGGTGTGAGCTTGTAGATCTGCTATTTTCAGCGCAGCAGCGCTTCTACGAGAGAATTTTCGGGAGCCCCGACCATCTTTTCACTGACAGTGAGGTCTACAAACTTACAGTAGCTTGTCCTATGTTATGGAGTTATGTCATAGAGAGTTATGTAGGCTACACAACCTGGCTGGGTTAAGGATATAAACCCGACGCTCCAATATTAACGTGGCGGCACGGAATCACTGCATTCCGCCCGAGTCTCATGTACCGCTACGCTACATGAAAGACAAAGTTGGGCGGGCGTGCGTGTGTGTGTGTGTGTGTGTGTGTGTGTGTGTGTGTGTGTGTGTGTGAGAGAGAGAGAGAGAGCGAGACAGCGAGTGAGAGAGGCGTGTGCGTGTGTGGCGAGCGGGGGACGTTTCTTATTGGCTTTTCATGTCTTTGGTCGTATTCTGGTTCGTCTTCATGTCGTAAAATCAGGGCATTTTGAGAATATTTAAGGGCGTGTTATTTAAATGACGCTCATTTCAGCCGTGACATTTATCAACGCTGGGACCAAGTGTAAGCTCGGATCAGCTGTGTAGGATGCGTTGATAAATGTGACTTCGACGTTGGTGTACGGCCGAATATATGGAAAAATATACGCCGGTTTATACGCTGCGTTGATAAATGAGGGCCAGTGTCCTCACTTATACACAACAATGGCACAGAGCTGGGGGTCTTCAACAGGGGGTGCGGGACCCGTAGGGGGTCCTTGGAGATACTGCAGGGGGGGGCCGCCAAATCTTTGTGTGATTTTGCACTTTATTTTTTATTTTTTACATGAACCACTTGGTGTAAAGTGGAAAAAAGAGCGGACCAAGTACCGAGCCAAAGGTCAAGTTTACAAAGTATTGAGGATTTAACATGAATCCAATATGTACTGTAGTGGGGGGGGGGGGGGGGGGGGGATATGTTTAATACGATTCATTACCTCTGGGACCCAATCTACATCTGTTTGACCTATTCAATCCGGGAACGCGTCATTTTAGATTTTGGGCTATTCAAAAATATCAGACCTACAAGCTCATAGCGCGGCACCCAGTGCCGCGCTATGAGCTTGTAGATCTGCTATTTTTGAAAAATCTTTGCTTCTGGGGGTCCCTGGATCAACACCTTTTCATGTCAAGGACCCCCAAAATGATGTGTTTTCGTCCGCCGACCCCCATCAAAATATGTTGTTCCAGGGACCCCCACCAGAAGCAAAGATTTGAGTTAAAAATATATGTAGGATATTCAAAGATCTGCAACAAATGGAACAAATGGACCCGTAAGGGTCCATTTGTTCCATTTGTACAGATCCATAAGGGTCCATTTGTTCCATTTGTACAGATCCATAAGGGTCCATTTGGAACACTTATCCCTGGGGCCGATGTTGTGAACAGTGGTATAAGTCAGTGGGTCATCCCCAGATGATTTGCTCAACGTGCAACATTGTTTTCTCACTCAACAGTAAACAAACCAACATACAGTATCAAGTGTATCAAGTGTGCTATTCAAAAATAGCAGATATACACGCGCATATGAGCTATGAGCTTGTACTGTAGATCTGCTATTTTTTTTAAAACGTTATAATTTTTAGCAAATATTTGAATACGTAAACTGTTTTAAAGCAAACTCAAATCTTTGCTTTTGGGAGGTCCTTGACATGATAAAGTTTGAGAACCACTGATTATAGAAACATAAGTAAAAAAAAAAAAAGGTTACTAAATTTAAAAAATATATCATAGATCTGCTATTTTTGAATAGCCAAAGCATAAAATAATGGTTACAGCTAAAAATCTAAAATGGCACACAATTGAATGGGTTAATAAGAAAATATATTGTGTATAGGAAAGTGAAGCCAAGGTTAATACTGAGGGGAAACCAAATGGAAATGGTGTCAGGCTAGAGTATAGCCTGACACCATTTCCCTCAGTATCCTATTCATCACTACAGCCGCTATTCTGTATGAATAGAACACAAAGACGTGCACAGCATCCACACCCTGTAAACGCTGGCACACACGTTTTCCAAGGCTCGTGATGAATACCACGTCGTCTCTGTCGGCAGGAAACCTCATATACGTCCAAAAGTGTTACTTTTCGGGATTCAAATGAAAAAATAACAAAAGAAGCAGATCGACAACCTCAGAATGCGTTTGGAGCTCGTGGATCTGCTACTTTTGATGCTTTTATGTGACACGGTAGCAGTGGTGTAAAGTAACTAAGTACATTTACTTAAGTACTGTACTTAGGTACAATTTTGAGGTACTTGTACTTTACTTGAGTGTTTCCAATTTCCAATACTTTTACCTCTACTCCACTACATCTCAGAGGCAAATATTGTACTTTTACTCCACTACAATTACTGTATTTGAAAACTTGAGTTACTAGTTACTTTTCAGATATAAACGATGATATAATGAAACATACATTAACCACGTTAGCCCTATTTTATACCTAGGCTATTTGAAAATAGCAGATCTAAAAGCTCACAACGCGTCGCATCGCGACGCGTTGTGAGCTTGTAGATCGGCTATTTTCAAATTTTTAGTACTTTTACTTTTGGTACTTTAAGTACATTTTTATGCCAATATTTTTGTACTTTTACTCAAGTACATTTTTAATTCTGGACTTTTACTTGCAACAGAGTATTTTTATATTGCAGTATTGGTACTTTTACTTAAGTAAAAAATGTGAGTACTTTTTCCACCACTGCGTGCATGCAGAGCTGCGCGCAGGTCTTTGTACATATTTGGGAACACATGCATTATGTGTAAATGTACATCTCTCTCTGTCTGTCCACTGAATACTGCTCGCCATTTCTTGTAAAACCTATGCTGCACTACGTTTTCTTTTCATTCATTCGCACTCTGTAATGACGCCAGTGGCCCTCGGGTCACGCTGCAAGTGACGCTTTGGACAGTCTGATATGTGACATGAGTGGTTAGAGCAGGTTAGAGCAGGTTAGAGCGTTCTGACTGAGACGCATCTTTAGAAATCACATTTGAATCACATTTGAAACAACCTCTGAATGTCAGACTTGTAAAAAGTGGGATTCCATGTGACTTTGTTCTGTTCAGACTTCATGAAACAAATCAGATAGCAATCTGGACGTGGCATGAATCTGATTTAGGCTGGATTTGGCTGCCAGTCTAACCGGGGCCTAGCGTGGAACTGTGAAATTCCTGATGTTGCCAGCGCAGGTGCTATAATGAGGGCGTCAGTGTGTGTGTGTGTGTGTGTGTGTGTGTGTGTGTGTGTGTGTGTGTGTGTGTGTGTGTGTGTGTGTGTGTGTGTGTGTGTGTGTGTGTGTGTGTGTGTGTGTGTGTGTGTGTGTGTGTGTGGATGAGTCCTCAGCTCACCTTGTGTCCAGAACACATCAATCTTTCATGTGAGACTCTGTCTCTCTCTCTCTCTCTCTCTCTCTCTCTCTCTCTCTCTCTCTCTCTCTCTCTCTCTCTCTCTCTCTCTCTCTCTCTCTCTCTCTCTCTCTCTCTCTCTCTCTCTCTCTCAAAAGTATCAATACTGCAATGTAGAAATACTCTCTTACAAGTAAAAGTCCGGAATTCAAAATGTACTTGAATAAAAGTATAAAAGTATTGGCATCAAAATGTACTTAAAGTACCAAAAGTAAAAGTACTCATTGTGCAGAATGTCCCATTTCCTTTGAAAATAGCAGATCTACAAGCTTACTAAAGCGTCGCATCGGGATGAAATTGGATTTACTCAAGTAAACCACAAACACCTCAAAATTGTACTTAAGTACAGTACTTAAGTAAATGTACTTAGTTACTTTCCACCACTGAACACATCTATCCCGCCAGCTCCCAGTACTTACTGCACAGCATAGTTACCCAGGCAGTGCTACTTGTTGTGATATAGGATATAGACTGATAACACACAGACCCGGGATCGAACCCAGGACCTCGTGGTCCAAAGGCGAGTGCTCTACCACATTGGCTCAAGCTCGCAGCGCGTCACTCCGTGCCGCGCTCTACTATTTTTGAAGATTTTTGAATAATCTTGAAAGTGGCTGATAATGGTTGAATAATTAAAAATTTCGTAACACAAATCTTCTCTTCTGGAGGTCCCTGGCACAAAAGAATTTCAGATGGGGGTCCTTGGCAAAATATATATCAATTTGGGGGTCCTTGGCAGGAAAACGTTACAGAACAACTGTACTAGGGAGTGTAGTTGTGTTGGTGTCGTGTTGTGATGATAGCACGAAAAAACTACTACCGACTGAGACACTCTGGTGTATAAGTGTTTATGTATGTCCCACAATGTCCAAACCTATCAACTGTTGTTCTCAGGGACGTGCACAGATAGACTCTAGGTGGTGCTAGAGCACCTGCCCTTTGCCCTCTTGACCAGAAGTGCCCTTTTGAAAAAAAGAAAATAAAACGTTTTTTTTTTCAGTTTACATCAGGGGTCTTCAACAGGGGGTCCTCAGAGTTACTACAGGGCGTCCGCCAAATCTTTATGTGATATGATTCTTTTTTTTACCATAACCACTCGAAACCTAGCATCCCTTTTCTGAGGAGAACATTAGCCAAAAATAGCCGATCTACAAGCTCACAACGCCTCGCGCTGCGAGGCGTTGTGGGCTTGTAGATCGGCTATTTTTGGCAAAGAGGTATAGGCGTAGAGGGAAAAAAGAGCAGTCCAAGTAAAAAAAAAAAAGTATAATTTACTTGGGCACCTGCCCCTCAAAATGTCTGTGCACGCCACTGGTTGTTCTGCTTGAATGTCTGCTATTAGCACAAATAAGGAGCATTCGAGCACAAGCTAGAAATAGCGGTAAACACGGACATCTCGTAGTTGTGATAATGATTCAAATTCAGCTCGTATAAATGACTGGGACTATTTTCTGCTTGAATCGCCCCCCCCCCCCCCCCCCCCCCCCTGGGTGCTCTGCCAAACACACAAACCGCTGTAGGGCAAGAGAGAGAGAGCGCTGCAATGCGAGGTACAGCAGCTGGGAAGAGGAGAGCTCCAGCACATCTTTACCATAGAAATAAATGCCAGTACTGGCAGATATACTGTAGGTGTCCAGTGCAAGGAATAGTCACAATGCTAAATTTATCGGAATACTCATATATATATATATAGCAAGAAAGACCATACTCAAGCTTTGGATTCATAAGGACATTCCTACACAACAATTCATAAGGACATTCCTACACAACATTATCACAGCTACGAGATGTCCGTGGATGATTGGTACAAGGAGGTAATGAGTGTGGTACATCTGGAAAAAAAAACAGACTTACCTGTATATAGCCACTGTGATAACATGGAAGGGTTCACAATGGTATGGCAGCCAGTCTTAGATACAGTGGACCCCTCTAGACCATTGGTTCTCAAAGTGGGGTCCGGGGACCCCCAGGGGTCCTTGAGGGAGTTACAGGGGGTCCCCAGCTAAATGATAGATAGCTAGGAACCAAATGGACCCTTATGGGTCTGTAACTCTGAGAGTGCACAAATGGAACCAAATGGACCCTGACGGGTCCATTTGGTTCCATTTGTACACTCTCAGAGCTACATCAACATTGATGTTACAACATGTGTTGTAAAATCAATGTTACAACACATGTTTAATGATATAGAAATGCCATTAAATGGGGGTCCGTAGCCTATAATGCATGTCAAACTGGGGGTCCTTGAAATTGAAATGGTTGAGAATCACTGCTAGAGCCGTAAAACTCTTCTCTTATGTGAGGGTCCCTGGCATATCTTTTCAAATGGGGGGTCTGCGGCCTAATAAGTGTCAATTTGGGGGTCCTTGACATGAAAAAGTTTGAGAACTACTGCTCTAGACTGAGCTGCAATGTACCTTAAAACCCATTTAGACCTGTTGTAACCTACAGTATATACGTTGTTATACCTTTCAATCCGGGAGCCACCTCTGTGTCTCATTAGTGTCTCATAATGTTTCATTTCTTTTTTGAGTAAGAATTTGAACATTTTCAGAAAACTTAGGTTAGGTTTTAGAAGGCGTTTTTAGAATCGGCCTCAGGTCTAAATGGGTTAATGAACGGTATGAACAAAATTACTCTGGTAACCTTGAATATGAACGCAATCGTGTCAAACTGGTGGTGCACTGTGATTGTTTGTCTATTCTATTTTACTTTATTTTAATTGTCTAGTGTAATGTCTGTATATTGTGGTACTTGCTATTTTCTTTGTGTAATGTTAAGGTAGCTAAGGTGCCAAAAATGAATTGGCGGTTCTACACAAATCGTATGCTGCAACTAATGTAGCTCTAAGCATGAATTCAATAAAGGAAGATCTCTGTTGTCATTCACAGCTAAGTGTGAGCACTTCTAGCCAATCTTGCCAAAATGTTTTATTCAATAAAACTTTAATTTGTAACAACTTGATCTCTTCATTATTGAAATGTGAATTGTCAGAAACGGCAGAAATAAGGCAATGGCAGCTCAAAAAAATGTCCGTGGACACAGAGCCTCTAATGTGGTACACACACAGCCGTGAGGCAACAAACAAGAAGGTACATAAAAAGGCAGATGCCCAACCTGTCACCACAGAGGCCGCCTCTCTCCCTGAATGTTAGGGGGGGGTGACTGATTGCACAACAGGTGTCTAGTCCGATTAGCTTGACTCAGGCCAGGTGTGACTGCTTAAATCAGCCATCAGCCCATTCCACAATGTGTTCCCTCTCCATCATTAATCTCTATTTATAGGTGCTTGGGTATCATAGCGCAGTGGTAAAGTGTCTACCCACCACCACGGAGATTGTGGGTTCTAATCCACCGTGGTGCATCTGGCTCTGTCGAGCCTCTATACGAACGCAAGTGGCCCGTGTTCGGGGGAGCGAGGGTGATATTTGTCACTGCACGTAGTCCTACGGGCCGGGGGCCGCACCTGTTGTGGTGTGGGCGGGAGGAGTAGGACGCAAAAAAAAAAGTTTGAGAACAACTGTCTTAAACGACAAAGTAGTTCAGATTAATAATTAGCAACAAAAACTAAACAAAACAAAACAAAAACATAAGAAGTTGAAATAAGGAGATACAAGGTTTCTGCCCGACAATGTGTGTGTGTACTTGTTGCCAAGACGACGATGACGATAGGATGATCGTCCCGATTAAGGACGTAACGCCAGTGTGACGTCGCCCTAAGATCACACGACACCATGTCCCACCCATAAGTACAGCGGAACGCGGGAGCGGCCAGCAGACCAGCTGTAGAATAACCCGAGGAATACTCAGAGACTTGAGATAGAGCTCTTCCTAGGAGAACTATTCCTAGATAGAGCCATACCTGGAAGAACCATTCCCAGAGGAGCTTCCTAGAATGTCATAGTTAGCTGAGCCGCTCGTCTCAGCCCAGACAACCACACTACATGCGACAGTCCCAGGAGCCAGTAGTACCTAACGAATAATACAGTCCTTTAATAATATCTTGAAGTTATGACAGAGTCTTCTGTTACATTGGTCCCTCGAGCGTCCGAGTCTAGCCAGCTCGACTGATTTTGTTCCTGAATGTGTATTTGTTCCTGAATGCCTGTGTGTGTGTGTGCGTATGTCTGGGTGCGTGCACGTGCCCCTGGGCCTTCACCTTAGCCGAGGTCTCGAACCAGCCCACGAAGCCGTTCTCCTGGCAGAACTGCTCCATCTTGATCCCGTTGTTGGTGAGGACGTCCCGCCCCTGGTCGCACTTGTTGGCCAGCAGCACCGTGGCAACGTGCTTCCCATTGGCCAGCGTCAGCTTGGAGTCCAGGTCCTCCTTCCACTTGGTGACGGCCTCGAAGGAGGCGGGCCTCGTGACGTCGAACACGATGAAGGCGCCCATGGCCTCGCGGTAGTACACCCGCGTCATGTTGCCGAACCTCTCCTGACCTGGATGCACACACAAACACACACACACACACACACACACACACACACACACACACACACACACACACACACACACACACACACACACACACACACACACACACACACACACACACACAGACAGACAGACAGACAGACAGACCGATGGAAACATCAGTGGAGGACAAAGTGCTCAGATTTTAAGTATATTGTTGCTGTCGGGCAGAAACCTCTTATCTCCTTATTTTAACTTTTTGCGTTTTTTCGTAAATAAATGCAATATTTGATCATACTACACCGTCTCACAAATGTATGAAAGGTAGCAGATCTGCTGTACTCATTATGCAGAATGAGTCACAACACTCACAATGTGTTGTGATGTGACGCATTGTGAGCTTATAGATCTGCTATTTTTGAAAGGCAAAACAATCTGGATATTTCAGCTGTATAATTGCAGATACCACATGGAGACATGCTCCACTACATTTCTGAGGCAAATATTGTACTTTGTACTCCACTACAATGATTTGACATATTCAGTTACTAGTTACTTTACCAGATTATTATTAATAAACATACATGAACCACTTAAGCCCTATGCATCGGCTATTAATAATGTAGCCGATCTAGAAGCTCACAACGCGTTGTGACACAACACATTGTGAGCTTGTAGAACTGCTATTTAAAACAAATGTGGGACACATTTTGAAGATTTTAGTACTGTAATATATTTTGATAACAGTACTATTATACATAAGTACATTTAAGTATGTTTATAAAGTGGTATTGCTACTTTTACTGAACCACTTGAACCCCAGCATCCACATTCTGGGGGGGGGGGGGCATTAGCCGAAAATAGCGGATCTAAAAGCTCACAATGTGTCGACGAGATTTGGTGTAGACGGGGAAAAAAAGTAGTCAAAGTACATGTTGTGACTCAACATTCTCTGATAAGAGTACTTCTTCCACCACTGCATAGAGACTGTGGCTGCTGGCTGTGTGAGGCGAGCATGGTGCTCATTAGAGACAAATGAAATATTCAGTGTGTTCATTATGGAGACACTAAGATGGGGAGAGAGAGAGAGAGAGAGAGAGAGAGAGAGAGAGAGAGGGGTACAGAGATGAGATGAAAGGAAAGGGCAACACAATGGGTGGAGGAGAGCGAGATGGACTAATTAAGTGTGTGTGTGCGCGACTGCGCGTGCGAGTGTGTTCGAGTATTACTACACTTGTGAGGGCCGAATGTCTTATGGTTAAAAAAGAAAAATAAAGGATTAAGCGTTTGGTGTCCTAAAATGTTAATGTCCTCACAAGTATAGTAATACAAACACAAGTGAGCGTGCGTGCGTGCGTGCGTGCGTGAGGTCGAGTTTGAGCGAGAGAGAGAGAGAGAGAGAGAGAGAGAGAATTCCTGAGAGTACGGTCCCGTGTGATAAATCCAGTTGGAATGTTCTGTCTAATTTCCTCTCCCGGTCCTCAGTGAGAGCACCGCTGGTACCTGCTGATCACGTAGCATAATGTCTGCCATTATTCTACTTCTGAGTACTTACTGCAGTCTTGCTGCATGCTCTGTTAACCCCTACATCTAAACTCCCATGCCAAAGTCTTCTTAACCCTTAACCTAATCTAGGCTTTAGGGTTAATAATAGAGTATACAGAAGTCCTGACGTCACGGGCCCTCGCTCTGTGGGTCACCAGAGTGTTTTGCTCAATCAAAATCCAATAGTCTTGTTTTTTTTTATTGGCGTCATATAAGAACTGTGTTCGAAACATAACATAAAATGTGTCAGGAGATTCAAGGTTCAAGGTTGTCCTTTATTGTTACATCTTGTGTACAGGTACATAAGAGTAAAACTAGGTTTTTGTTGATGTCGTATGGACATGCTAGGTTCATTGTTTACCTCCTAGTTTCTTGGGGCACTGCACTGCTCTCTCTCTCTCTCTCTCTTGCACTCTATGAGAACATTTACCTTGTTTATTGTAAGTCGCTCTGGATAAGAGCGTCTTCTAAATAGCTAAATTGTAAATTGCATTCGGGAGGAGAGACAAAGCCTCTGTCATGGCATGCTTTTATCTGGTTTATATCCTGCATGGCGAGCGGTTTGTGACTACTTGGAAATCCTTGCTGTCGGGCAGAAACCATTGGATTTCCATGGATCCATTGGAACACTTTCCTGAAAAGTAACTATTCTTGTACAGTACATACAGTACAAGGTTTCCGCACCCGACAGCGATGATATGTAGAAAGCTGTCTTCAGGCTAATTCTATTCAGTCAGTAAGCTATTTTCTACAAATACGCCAGAGACCCAGAATGAAATGTACTGTAAGTGGTGAACTAAAGCTATAATGATGATGGAGAGATGAGCTATAGCTGGGAGCATCAAAAAACAATCTTCTCTGACGGGTGGAAACCTCAAATGTCCAAAACTGTTACTCTCCAGGAATTCTAATTCAAAAACAGCAAATCTACAAGCTCAGAGCGCTTTGTGCCGCGTTTCGAGCTTGCAGATACTTTTGATGCTTTTGTGTGACGCTGCAGTATGATCAAGTACAGCAGGGGTCTTCAACCTTTTCAGGCCAAGGACCCCCTAGCTGAGGGAGAGATGAAGCAGGGACCCCCTCTATATTGTATAAAATTGTGTTTCAGAATATACTTTTTTTGTTTACTGCTCTTTACTGCTCTTTTTTTCCCCTGACAAGTATACCTCTTTGCCAAGCTCACAACGCCTCGCAGCGCGAGGCGTTGTGAGCTTGTAGATCTGCTATTTTTGGCTAAAGTTCTCCTCAGAGAAGGGATGCTAGGGCTCAAGTGGTTAAGGTAAAAAGAAAAATCATATCACACAAAGATTTGGCGGACCCCCTGTAGTAACTCTGAGGACCCCCTAGGGGTCCCGGACCCCCTGTTGAAGACCCCTGAAGTACAGCGTTCATTTATGAAAAAAACGAAAAAGTTAGAATATGCAGCAACGGAATCTGGAATAGAAGGTTTCTCTCTCTCTCTCTCTCTCTCTCTCTCTCTCTCTCTCTCTCTCTCTCTCTCTTGTGTGGGAGCGCTGCACATTGCCACAACAGTGATGTGTTTATAGGGGGCAGGCCATGGTTCAATGAGGCACAACATTCTCATTAAAGGAGGCACGGTCTCCAACGGTGGTGGTCTGGTGAAGTACTCTGATTATTTTACGCATCCCATTTTCAAAACGTACACATTTTTTTCGGTTATTTTCGAATGGAAGACGTATAAAATAGTGTTTAATTGGTTAATGTATATATATATATATTTTATATTTTAAAGAATTTAAACCTGCAAAGTAAATGTAAATAAAGCTGCCAAATAATTGTAGTGGAGTAAAAAAAATTACAATATCGAAATTGTACTCAAGTGCAGTACTTGAGTAAATGTACTTTCAGCCTCGGGTGAGTGCCACACATTGCCACAATAGCAAAGGGTTTATAGGGGGCATGTAGTGGCTCAATGGGGCATGTAGTGGCTCAATGGGGCATCAAATTGTCATTAAGGAGCCACAGTCTCCATCAAGCCTCCAGCTCTCCCACACCTACAGTAAATGTATTGATACCAACAGTGGTTATCAAATGTTTTCATTTCAAGGAAACCCCAGAACTCTGTTAGTGTACAAATGGAACCAAATGGACCCGTAAGTTACACAGGCCCGTAACGCTCCATTTGGAACCTCCCTTCAAGGAACCATGGGGGTCCCTGGACCCCACTTTCAGAACCAGTCGATAACAGAACCAGAGACATTTACTTGAGTAAAAGTACAAAAGTGTTAGTATCAAAATGTACTTAAAGTATCAAAGTATGATTATTGTATCTATATATTTATCATTGTGTTTTTGTCATTCTGTTTGTGATATGGACCTTGAGTCTGAAATAAAGATTGAATTGAATTGAATATCAAAAGTAGAGGAGTGCCCGCTGGCCTAGCGGTCCTGGCGCCAGTTGCACCACCTCACACTAAGTTCAAACTTAGCCTAGTTATAGCTTAAACACATTCAATCCGGGAAAGTATCTCTGTCATTTTAGATTTCTTTGGCTATTCAAAAATAGCAGATATGCAAGCTCATAGCGCGGCACCGAGTGCCGCGCTATGAGCTTGTATATCTGCTATTTTTTGAAAATGAGTGCAAATCTTTGAATATATATTTTAAAAATATATATATATAAATTTAAAGATTTGCACAAATTTTCACATAAAAACAAAAAATAGCAGATCTACAAGCTCATAGCGCGGCACTCGGTGCCGCGCTATGAGCTTGTAGATCTGCTATTTTTGAATAGCCAAATAAATCTAAAAATGACACCGATACTTTCCCGGCTAAATGGCTTAAATTTAAGCTATTTAAGCTATAACTAGGCTACGTTTGAACTTAGTGTGAGCTGGTGCAACTGGGCCCAGGCGCATACCACATATGCTGGTAATCCAGCTACAGTCAGTATACAGTGTGTCGCGAGTTCGACTCCCGATTCCTGACGACCTTTTGCTGTGTGTCACCCCCCCATTTCCTGTCAGTCTACCGTCCTATCAGCAAAAGCCCCCAAAAAATATCTTTAAAAAAAAGTATCAAAAGTAGAAAGTATGACGCATTGTGAGCTTGTAGATCTGCCATTTTCAAATGGCCGAAATGTACTGTACATAGGGCTGAAGTGGGTAACTAGTAACTGAAGTTTTCAAATAATTGTAGTTTGTATATTTGCCTCTGATATTTGCCTCATCGGTAGGCATGTTTGATCATTTCAAACAAGATTTCAAAAGGTTTTTTAATTTATTTAATATGATTTTCTTTTTAATGCATAAACAATAGCTTCTATTTCAGCATGCACATTTTCCAGGAAGAGAAAAGCTGTACGCTACTTTCTATTATTTTGGAATGCCCGTTGATGATGTCATTGGTAGGCAGGTTTCTGAAATGTCCAAAGCCCACCAATGAGACGCAGGGTGGGTAGACGGAAATTGTGTCATCTAATAATGAGCATTATTAGTGAGGCCCAATTATACGAAGATAAGGTTGAAATGAAGTGCTCCTGTAAGGCCTTTGCAGATCTACAAGCCCACAACGCATCGCACCGTGACACATTGTGAGCGTGTAGATCGGATGTTTTCACTGAGATAAAATCAGACTAACATGTAAAAAAAGAACGTTCAGAGGTGGAGAACATATGCATAAAATAACAGAATTTTAGGTTAAATACAAATGATAGGGGGTCAAGAGTTCAAAACGTTTAATCCTATATCCGAGTGGATCAGATTTGGATTATCTGATTAATCAAAATCACGTTTCTTGACATAACTGTGATAATCCTATGATCACAGATGGTATACATACAGTACATCAAAGTGATCCCGATGCTGTTTTTGTTTTGTTAAGATTTTTTGTTTTTTGTTTTCAACTAGACAAAATTCAATCTGATCAACTGGGATAGAGATGAACTACTTAAACCGCATGCGTTGTTGTGCAAAGGGTTGAGCACTATTTCTAGAGCTTTCAACACAAGTTCTGGAAATACTGCAGATAAAAATAGAACACAGGCTGAAGGTGACGTTTGTCTTAATATGTTTTCTTACACAAACACACAGTGATTTATTATGTCTGAAACATGGGAAAATGCCTCCGTAGCACCACTACCACAGTGCATGGTGGCTAATGCATGATGCACAACTAAAATGTTAAAGGGATATTTCACTTTCAAATAAAACATAAGCATTAAAATAATTATATAAAGAATACATGAAAAAAAGTAATGGAAAAACCACGGCCCCCTCACGCATTAGAAGGACATTCTAATGCGTGAGGGGGCGTGATTTATTTTTTATATATATTCTTTTAATGAAATATCCCTTTAACAACCATCGCTTTAAACACCACACTCAACCTGTGGGTGTCACTCACTTTATTGAAGTAGTTAGACATAAATGAGGGCACTGTCTCTTTGAGTATCTTAAATACCAGACCCATTGCTATATGGGTCTGATATATGCGTTTAATACGAAATTGGCCAAATTGTCAAATATTACATAGAAAAAGAGACAAACATTGTGAACATAGCTGATCTTCAAGCTCACAACGCTTCATGGTGCGAGGCTTGTTTTGAGCTTGTAATTCGGCTATCTTCACAATATTTATCTGTGGAACCGAACTAAATGTAATGCCTGCAATTCAAAAGTGCTTGTCAGGGTGGGGGGTCTCCAGTTCAAATAAGATTATTTCGGGGGGTCACGGCCTGAAAATGTGGTAACCCTTGATCTAAGAGACACCTTCAGAAGGGAAATAGGATTCATGTTTTCGACAATCTGGGAACCCATCGTCAAATAAAAAGGAAAAACAGCACCCTCTGCTGTTTTTCACTTCCGGTGGTGCGCCTATGTTTTCATTCCCACTAACAATATTTCTCCACGGAACACTAACACCATTTCTCCCAAAGAACATGGATCGTTTTGGTTATAAGCCCACTTGTTTATATGATGAAAGAACAAGTTAAAATGTTACTAACTTTCCGTGGTTTTGTCGGCTCCGAGGACACTATTGTTAAATGAGTTTCGGTTTGTTTCCAGTGGGGAACGAGCCGCACACACGTAAATCCCGCCCTCTACATTTGATTGGCCTGCTTCCTGATCTGATGGCACGCCCACTTGTAGCCAATGTGCACGGGTTCTCAACACGGCTACCGACAGATTCAAGTGCAGCGATGGATCTGTGCTTGAGAGATTATGTTTTCGATGACTGTTCCCCCCAGAATAGAGATGCAAAAGTTCAAGTGTTTAATGTAAAACATCTTCATATCACACAAAGATTTGCCGCGCTGTCCCTATAGTAACTCTGAGAACCCCCTAGGGGTCACAGACCCCCCCTGTTGAAAACTCATGCCTTAGGAGATACAGTAAGTGTCTCAATTAGTGGTCCATGGCATGATTACAAGTGGTCTGTGGGAAAATGTATTCCATCGTTAAAAATATATATAATAAACTGTACCTTTGTTATATGTATGATAAATAATTATGTCTAAATAATATTTCACAGTTCCATCAAATTTAGGAAATGTTTTGAACTAATAAGACATAATGTGGGAAAAACTAAAACTTGCAATGAAATAGTGACTGTTAGGTGCTTGATATACAGTACGTTGTTGTGTGTGGTGTTGTGCAGCGCAAATAGCGGATCTACAAGCTCAACAAAGCGTTGTGAACGTTGTGGACCTTGTAAATTGTTTGTACTCTGCTAGTGGTCTAGGGCTCAGTAAAGGGTTGAGCAGCAGCACAGCGCCTCAGGAAGACTCGGCTCACAATAAAAGCTTTCTACACGCCACAGTTCAGGCCTCAAATCTCACTCACATGAGAGCCAGACACATGACCACGTGCACTCACTGGACCGGCTGGGTGGGTGCACGAGAGGAGAGACGGGGGGGGGGGGGCACGCGGGACAAGTCAGAAGGCCAGCCACACTCATGTGAGATCAGAGGGTTATGGCCTGTAGGTTCAGGCCAGTGGTTATATGCAGTATATCTTCAAAAGTGTACTTAAGCACAGTACTTGAGTAAATGTACTTAGTTACTTTACACCACTTCATTTAACCAGGCAAGCCACTTAAAATCTGCTATCTGTAACTAAAATATCTGTCGCTTTGTAGCTGAAGTTGAAGCCAGCTCAGCTTATTGGTAGCTTTGTAGCTGTAGCTTTTATAGCAGCTACAAACGTCAGATAGCTGCGTATCTTCATGTCACTGGCCTCCATCGAAAATGAATGGTAGACTGCATCTTTGTCACTGCCAGTGTGTCTACCACTTATGAGCTTAAGGCACTAGGCCTACTACTTGTCAACCAGTAGGTGTCCTACCAGTGCACACTACTCTACATACTCTATACTGATTGGTTTAAGTAGCATTATATAAATTAAAAGATGTAGAAGCATTGCTACAGTAATAGCGTTATTTTTTTACTTAAAAAAAAGGACTTTACAAAAACACTCACTTACACTACCTTTAAAATAAGTTGTGGACGTCAGTGTTAAAGGACGACTTCACCCATTTTCAAAATCATATCTCTGCTGTTGGGCAGAAACCAGCCACCTCCAAAATGTTATTTTTCAGGAAATGACTAAAACAAAACAAAAAGTGGAGTTATGAGGTTTTGTTCATCATTGATAAGAACAGCTGAATGGACCTCCAACTGCCTGGCAAGACAGGCCTCTTTAAAGGGTTTAATGGTGAGACGGGACGCACGCACGCACGCACGCACGCACGCACGCACGCATGCACACGTCAAACAAGAAGAGCATTGTGATAAAGCAATAGGCGAGCAAAAAAAGCATCCAGCAAGCAAACCCTGCAGAAAAGACCAAAAGTAAAAGTACAACATGTTGGACTATTAATATCAATGCCCAGAATATGGACGCCATGGTTTAAAGTGGTCAAGTGTGTATGTGGGTTTTATAAATATTAAGTAGTTCACCTCAAAAATGACTTTTTTTCTATCAATTACACACCCCACGAAGTCTCGAATTCATGGAGATGTTTTTAATGTTTTTTTGTCACAATCCTAAGCCAATAATTTAATGACCAGGTCATCTGTCAATAGGAGACTTAGTAGACTCCGCCGGTCATGAAATTATTGGCTTAGGAATGTGAAAAAAATCTGAATGAATTCATGAGGCGTGTAATTGATCGAGAATACGTAATTTTTTGGGTGAACTACTCCTTTAAAAAGAGCTCGTGAGTTGTGACTAATAACTACATCGGCTCCACTGGAACACTAGGTTCTTGTTGCCATTTCCTGTCCAGTGCTGTAGCAGTTTTTGACACGCCAAGGTTTACACCTGACAGCGAGGATATGAAGTGTGACCAAGGGCTCTTTTGTGCTGGAGGGACAGTTGGACGTTTGGGTATTTGTACTGTAAGTGGAGGAGGATCAGGGACGGATTAAGACTCAGGGACTATTGTCCTATAGGGGCTCACCACACGCTACCCAGGCCCACCCACGCACTACCCAGGATGGGCAGTCGGGTGGGAATAAGTAGCCTTGACGAGCCACGTGGCCCCACAGGTCAGAGCCTATACAGTATCTCTTGTTTGAATACAAGAACGCTCACCCCGGGTCATATCAGGGCGATCTCGGAACGGTCGCCACCAGGTATTCCTAAACGTAACCTCAGTAAAACTCTGCCCAAATTCTAACCTTATTCCTAAACGTAACCCCAGTAAAACTATGCCTTCAAAACTAACCTAAACGTAACCCCATTAAAACTATGCCTTAAAGACGGGGTGCCGTGATTTTCAGTGATCCCCCCCCCCCCCTAAAACAGAATCATCAGGTATTATGGTTATACCAGGAGGAAGATTTTTTTCAAAAAAGTGTACAGAAAGTGTTAAAATTATGTTTTTATGTGGACACGCCTCCAGTTCATTAAGTATACCTGGTTCTCACCTTAGGCACCTCCTCCACCACCTTAGCACCACCCACCTGTCCTATTCCCTCCTCTTCCTCCTCATGCCCACACCTGTTGTGTTATGATAATGAGGGGGAGGGTATCATTTTGCTGTGTCATTAAAGTGCTGTTTTTCTATTGGCACGTTTGACCCTCAAGGTTTCAGCCTCCAGGAAGAAACTCAATAAAATCAGAGAAGACATAAAACACCATAAAAAACACCACCAGGGGGTTCAATGAAGTTCTATCAACCTCATAGACACATGAAAAACAGAAAAAGTGCAAAACCATGGCACCACCTCTTTAAAAAACTAACCTTATTCCTAAACGTAACCCCAGTAAAACTATGCCTAAACCAAGCTTATTCCTAAACGTAACCCCAGCAAAACTATGCCTAAACCTAACCTTATTCCTAAACGTAACCCCAGTAAAACTATGCCTTAAAAAAATAACCTTATTCCTAAACGTAACTATGCCTAAACCTAAAATGTGTTCCTAACCCTTGATGCTGAGTGCCAAGCAGGGAGGGAAACACCTGTAGACATCTTGATCATACAGGACTTACAATCTATTAGCCAACAGTATTTGCAAGATAATATCGTACTTACATGCAAAAGGAATTTTCATAATACTTGTTAGGTCTGTTAGTCAGACATTAGTCCTGTTAGATGGCTATGGGAGGGGCCTTGTACTGTATAGCTTTGAGGGGGCCACATATTTGAGCGTTAACCTATAAAAGTATGTACAATTTATTCAATTGTAGATCAACTTTGAGGCCCAAGTGTTCACGTTCAAAACATTTTATCTCTATCCAGTGGATCAGATTGGATTTTGGGTAGCTCAAAACAAAACAAAAACAGCATTGGGATCACTTTGATATCCAATCAGTGATCGTAGAATTATCTCAGCAAACATTATGTCAAAGTTTGATTAATCAGATAATATGTTTAACACCCAAAATCCAAACCTGATCCAAGGATCTGAGGTTTTCAAAGTTTTGAACTCCAGGGCCATACTTTACCACTGTACTCGGCCCACTGGCCTGGTCAATAATCCATCCACGACGAGGCTGTGTGTATGGAGGCGTTGCAGATAGGAGGCGCTCAACCCAGGAAGGGTTTTGTGACAATCAAGCAGTGTGTCAAAATGTCCACCAAAAAAAACTATGCAGAATATCCAATTTTTTCAAACGTTTTCAAAATGTGTTGAAAATCTTTCAAACAGATCTACGACATGCTATGAGCTTGTAATCTATTGCAATCTATTTGATTTGAATAAATTAAGTATAAGATAGGGTTTAAGTGGTTAATGTATGTTTTGTAATAATAATCAAAATCTGCAAAGTAACTTGGAACTTAAATTGTCAAATGATTATAGTGGAGTAAGCAAGTACAACATTTGCCTCTGCGATGTAGTGGAGTAAAAGTAGCTAAAGTATTGAACATGGAAATACTCAAGAAAGCGTAAGTACCGCAAAACTGTATTTATGGGCAGCACTTGAGTAAATGTACTTAGTTACTTTCCACCACTGACATAACAGGAGCAGAGTCTTAAAGAGTGATACATCCCTAGCTTGATGTTTAAGTTTGTTTTCCCGTTCAGGTACAAAAAAAAACACAGCAGGGTAAAAACATGGCAGGCTGCGTAACACTGACCTTATAGTACACTGTGATGTAAGCACAGCTGCAGCTAATCACATTAATAATGTGTGTTATATTTAGGTGTGCCAATATTGTATGCGTGCACATAATTCTAACACACCCATTATTAATTTGATTAGCTGCAGCTGTGTTGCTTATGTTTCCAAACTCATACACACACACACACACACACACACACACACACACACACACACACACACACACACACACACACACACACACACACACACACACACACACACACACACACACACACACACACACACACACACACACACACACACACACACACACACGTACAAATCAAATGGACCCATAAGAATGGTCCATTGCACAATCACGTTATTAGATTGTAATTAGTAATGCATTAATGTGTTCCTCACTTTAATGTTGCAGCTTGGTAAATGTGTATCTCAGAATTGTACTTTAGTAGAGCACTCGAGTATATACTTTGTTACTTGCCATCACTGACCACATGACTTTAGTTTTGGAGCTGTGTCAAGTTTATTTTCTCCTTTCAAAGTATGTCTGCTTTATCAACTCTATAACAGTGGTTCTCAAAGTGGGGTCTAGGGATCCGCAGGGTTCCTTAAAGGAGGAGTTCACCCAAAAAATGACTTATTTTCTATCAATTACACACCCCATGAAGCCTTGATTTCATGGATTTATTTTTGTTTTTGTGGCATTCCTAAGACAATAATTTGATGACTGTGTGTATTTCTACTGTGTAATCTACTTTGTGTCTCCTACCGGATACATTAGCCGGTAGGACACGGGAATCAAATTATTAGCTTAAGAATGCGACAAAAACAAAAAAGAATCCATGGATTCAAGGCTTCATAGAGTGTGCAATTGATAGAAAATAAGTCATTTTTTGGGGGTTCCAAATGGACCCTTTACAGGTCTGTAACTCTGAGAGTGTAAAAATGGAACCAAATGGACCTTTTACAGCTCTATAACTCTGAGAGCGTAAACAAATGTACACTCTCAGAGTTATGGGGTTCCTTGAAATTAAAATGTTTGCGAACCATAATGCTCTCTATAACATCAATGTGATCAATAAACCTGATTCTGTTATGATATGCATAGGTGTGGTAATGTCAGGTTTGAACTTATGAATGAACACTTTACAGCCAGGTCAGCTGGTTCAAATGTGTGACCTGTGGTTTCCTCTTGGAGAGAGAGAGAAACATTATAGTCTATGCTTTCTCTATAAAGACCACTGTGTCCAGCCCATGATACAAACCATGGCATTATTCATTACAAGGGGCTTTAACACACAAACACTTAGGCCTACTTAATCTCAAACTCAAACACGAGTTATAGGCCTATGGTCTTCTTCCCAGAAAGAAAAAAATAATAATTAACAGCAGCCAGTTTTAATATATTTAACCAGTGAAACTTCACATTCCTGGAATTATTAGTCTTCCGAAAAGGGTTAGAATGTGTATGAATAAAAATAAAAACAGAAACATAGCTTATATTCAGTGGTGCAAAGTAACCAAGCACATTTACTCAAGACTTGAGTAAGTACTGTACTTAAGTACAGTTTTGAGGTAAAATTATACTTTACTGGAACATTTCCTATTTTCAGTACTTTTACTTATCCACCAGGACGCAAATTGTACTTTTTACTCCGCTACAATTATTTGAAAACTTAAGTTACTGGTTACTTTGTGGCTTTAGATTATTATAACAAAACATATATTAAACACTCAAGCCTACACTTCGGCTATTTGAAAATAGCAGATCTACAAGCTCACAATGCATCGCATCACGACGCGCTGTGAGCTTGTAGATCAGCTATTTTAAAAATAGTTTTAGACATTTGAAAACTTATGAAATGGGACATTCTGCAGAATGAGTACTTACTTCTACTTTTTGGTACTTTAAGTACATTTTGATACCAATACTTTTGAATTTTGAATTCCGGAAAAAAAAAAAAAGTTGTACCTGTGATGTCCCATAGCTGTATGTAGAGCTTGTAGATCTGCTATTTTCATAGGATTTTTTAGCTCTGAATCATGGACAACACAACTTGTTCCTGGTTTTAGAACGTTCTCCATTTACAACCCGTACATCTACATAAACGTTCAAATTTCAAATATAAAATGCTTACCCCACGGGCATAAATGTATCAACTTAAAACGCATGGATCTAAGTACCCACATCTTCCGTATTGTTCAATAAAAAGCATTTTAATCCGATCGGTGGCCATTTTTTTCCCCCTTCATGTGCTTTCAACTACGCGACCCTATCGGGTGGGAGGTGTATTGCACTCTGATACGTTTATAATTCTATGAAAAAATGGCCACCAATCGGATTAAAATGCTTTTTATTGAATAATGCAGAAAATGCAGGTACTTAGACCCAAGCGTTTCAACTTGTTACAGCCGTGGCCGTGGGGTAAGCACTTTATATTTGAAATCTGAATGTTTATGTAGATGTACGGGTTGTAAATTGAGAATGTTCCAAGACCAGGAACAAGTCGCGCCATGACTCTTGTGACAGACGAGCGTAATGTGAACCGGTCCATGACTAAGCTGCACATTTTACCTTGTGAAACGGGACATTCTGCAGTGCATCGTGAGTTATTTTGGTAATTTAAGTATATATCGATCACTATACTTTTGTACTTTTACTCAAGTAAACTTTGATTAGGCTACTTTCACTTGTAACAGGCTACTTTTACTTGTACAGAGTGTGTCCACATTGAAGTATTGATACTTTTACTTAAAGTAAAAAAACAAATTGAGTACTTTTTCCACCAATGTGCATTTCTTTCCAAGCCAACTCTGTCCGATCTCGTCACAAAATAACCCGTGCATAAATGTTTTTTTGTTTTGTTTTTAAACATACCTGCGATGTCCCACAGCTGGAGTCTCACGGTGCCGGTCTGGTCCCACTGGAGCACCTTGAGGGCGAAGTCCACCCCGATGGTGGCTCGGTAGTTGGGGCTGAAGTTGTGGTGCACGTAGCGCTTGATGATGCTGGTCTTGCCCACCCCGAGGTCCCCGATCACCAGGATCTTATACAGATGCTCCTTAGAGTGGCTGTTGATCTGCATGCTGGCCGATGAGGAGGAGAGATCAGGGCATAAATGCCCCCCGAGTATGTGAAGTGAAGTTTATGGATGGAGAGGAGCGGATATTAGGGGAGAAAGAAAGCAAGAGGTTGGGAAAGGCGGTTGAGTTGAGCCCGCAGAGGGAAGCGGTGGGGTGGGGATATATTATAACTCTATGGGTGGGGTGAGGCTGTTACAGTGGAGAGAGAAGGAAAGGAAGTGGAGAGCAAAGCAACAGGAAAAAAAAAAACTTTGTGGAACTTGTGACCAGTGGTGTTTTTACTCAAGTAAAAGTATCAATACTGCGATGTAGAAATACTCTGTTACAAGTCAGAATTTACTTGAGCGAAAGTACAAAAGTATTGGTATCAAAATGTAGGCCTACTTAAAGTACCAAAAAGTGTGAGTAGAGTACTCAATACTCATCATAGAAAATGTCCTATATCACAAGTTTTCAAAAATATATTAAGTGTTTAAAAATCTTTTGAAAATAGCAGATCTACAAGTTCACAAGGCATTGAGATGTCACGTGACACATTGTGACTTGTAGATCGGCTATTTTCAAATGGCCGAAATGCATGTGGGGCTGAAGTGGTTAATGTATGTTTTGTAATATGATCAAAGTCTACAAAGTAACTAGTAACTAAAGTTGTCTAGGACTAATACAATTAGTAGAGTAAAAGTATAATATTTGCCTCTGAGATGTGGTGGAGTAAAAGTAAAAGTATTGAAAATTGTATATACTCAAGTTAAGTTCAAATGCCTCAAAATTGTACTTAAGTACAGTACTTGAGTAAATGTACTTAGTTACTTACTTTACACCACCGCTTGTGACTTTGCGCGCAGAGCGCAGCGCAGAGAGGGGAGTAGCTCCAATCGGAACCTCTCCCTGAGGTTCCACAGCGTAGGGTGCCGGCAGAGTGCGACACCGACGAACGGTGGCCAATGTTGTTGATTCTTACCCTTTTCCGCACATCGTATCCAAAAGGTAAAGGTCATCCCCCCTGCTCTCAGATGTTTAACATTTTAGCGGGCAAGAACATCTAAGCGACGGGTTGAAACAAGCGTTTAAATCGCCTTTTTGGTCAGCCTGTGGCCAGTCAACCCCCGTCCGCATGTGCAGACTGTACTGCTCCCGTTAAGGTTGCAGTGCACGGGGAAAACATGGCACAGGCTGACTAAAAAAGCGATTTAAACGCTTATTTCAACCCGTCGGTTAAATTACCATGACCGCTAAAATGTAAAACATCTGAGAGCAGGGGGGACGACCTTTACTTTTTGGATACGATGTGTCGCACTTTGGAGAGGTTCCAAATGGGACTAAGAGGGGGAGCATGCTGGGAGAAGTAGGCCTACTCTATTTTACCCCATTAAGAGGCCGATTCTACAAAATGTGTTCTAAATCCTAACGGCTTTCTGAAAACACTTATGTTATGGTGCTCAATATTTTTCAATAAGGACCCCCAAAAGGATATGAATTTGGCCGTGGACCCCATCTCAAAATATTGTGTTCAAGGGAAGGGACCCCCGGAAGCAAAGATTTGAGTTAAACATTTTCACTTAGGCCTAAGTATATATTCACACATTTTCAGGATTAATACAAAATAGTAGATCTACAAGCTCATAACGGGACATCAAGTGGCGGGCTGTGAGCTTGTAGATCTGCTATTTTTGAATGGCCAAAGTAGGCCTATATATGTGGCTAAAATCGGCTATGACACAGATGCTTTCCAGGTCTAAATGTTGACCACTTCATCCATTTTCAACATATCTTCATAGTCTAAATTAATCTCATTATGTCAATTTGCTTCATAATTCAATGCTCATTAGCCTAACAGTGGTTCTCAAACAATTTAATTGGAAGGATCCCCATAACTCTGAGTATTACGGTCCATTTGGTTCCATTTGTACATTCTCAGAGTTGAAAACATGTAAAGGGCATTTGGACCCCTGAGGGTGTCTGGACCCCACTTTGAGAAACATGGCCTAGGCCTATATATGATGTAGGCCTACCATGTGTCTCAGAGGAGGGCTGTGGACAGTTTAGATACATGCCTACCAGTGACATCATCAGTAGGCAGGTTTGGACATTTCAAGCAAGATTTCAAACTTTGTATTATTACACACACACACACACACACACACACACACACACACACACACACACACACACACACACACACACACACACACACACACACACACACACACACACACACACACACACACACACACACACACACACACACACACACACACACACACACACACACACACACACACACACACACCTCTGCTACAGGTAAAAGGACTGTATTCAAACTTTATAGAGAAAAAGTACAAAAGTAGGCTATTTGGCATCAACATACATTAAAATACCAAAGTAAAAGTAGCCTACTCAAATGTGTCAACAAGATCTACAGATGTGTGTTTTGAATAGTAATCTAAATCTGCAAAGTAACTTGTAACTAAAGTTTTCAAGTCATTGTAGTGGAGTACAAAGTACAATATTTGCCCGAGATGTAGGCCTAGTGGAGTAGCAGTATTTAAGTGCGGAAACATTGAAATCCTCAAGTAAAGTAAAAAGAAAAAAAAATCAGAATTGCACTTGAGTATAGTACTTGGGTAAATGTACTTTTGGGTAAATGTACTTTGTTACTTTGTCACTGGAGAGGAGGCGAGGTGAGCACGCAGAGGGCTGCTAGGGTTAAAACACCTGGAAGTGGAGCTAAGAAGCACTGTGGAAATACCATGAAAAATTAAGCCATTTCCGTGGAATATTACTATTCATAATGTTCATAACGGGGGTGGTACTTAAAGTCAAACAATTAATTACCCAGATATCATGTTTAATGTCAAATCAAGTTTCAATTCGATCAAGTTTGAAGTGTAAACAATCGATCAGTGGTGGACAGTACATTGACTCAAGTACTGTACTTTTCTACTCCACTACACTTATTTGATACGGCTTTAGTTACTAGTTACTTTGCAGATTTAGATGATCATAAAACACACATTAACCAATTAAGCCCACCTATTTTATACTTCGGCTATTTGAAAATAGCAGATCTAAAAGCTCACATTGCATAATGAGTACTTTTACTTGTGGTATTTTTTTATCCTAAAACCTTTGCACTTGTTACTCAAGTCAGATTGTGAATACAGGCCTTTTACTTACAGAGAATTTACATTGTGGTCTTGCTTTTACTTAAACTTTTTTTTAAATATGAATCAAATGTAAGTTTGTCCAATCTGTATGGTAGGTAGAGTATGTTAATACAAACTTATACAATCGGGGTGGTTGTATTTTGTCTCCCTGCTCTTCTATCGAGACATTTAGATCGTGTCAAAGGTCATGTCTCACCTAGACACAGGATCTGACACAAAGTTTCAATTCATCCCCCGAGCCAGCAATTTACTCAGGGGCTCAATTGTACTTGCGCAGGAAACCGGGTTCAAATCCGAGGTAGAAGAGGAAAGTTACAGTAGTGCAGCTTTAAAGTAAACAAATCTTGAGTGCCTCTTCCACCACTGCAAACGGTTGGAACCTCACAATACATGGAGAAATGGGGCTACACTGAAAGAGGTTGCTTAACAGAAGCATAGAAATCAAGGCTGAAAAATCAGTTACATTTCCTACACCAGGGGTCTTCAACGTTTTCAGGCCAAGGACCCCTAGCTGAGCGAGAGATGAAGCAGGGACCCCCTCTATATTGTATAAAATAGTGTTTCAGATTACATTTTTTTTTGTTTACTAGGTCTGCTCTTTTTTCCCTCTACACCTATACCTCTTTGCCAAAAATAGCAGATCTACAAGATCTTTTAGATCTGCTTTTTTTTGGCTAAAGTTTTTGGCTAAAGTTCTCCTCAGAAAAGGGATGCTATAGGGTTCAAGTGGTCAAGGGAGAAAAAAAAATCATATCACACAAAGATTTGGCGGACCCCCTGTAGTAACTCTGAGGACCCCCTAGGGGTCCCGGACCACCTGTTGAAGACCCCTGCCCTACACAAAACGATCCAAACACTTTTGTTTGATAATCTCCCAGGAGACTCCAATTCCCAGAGTCCCACGGGGAATTATGGCATGGTCATGAGAAATGTGTCAACACTAACATGACTCAACAGTACCGTCGCTGTTGGGTGGAAACCTTGTATGTCCAAAACTGTAACTTTTCCGGAAATGGGAAAAAAAAAGTGTTCCAATGGATAGATTAGTCACAAGCTCTTGTAGATACTTTTGATTGGTTGGCCGTTTATAAAACCCACAGACAAACTCAACCATTAACCCTCACTTTACAAATGGTCAAAAATAGCAGATCTACAAGCTCACACCACGTAGCAATGTGACGCGTTGTGAGCTTGTAGATCTTCTATTTTTTGGCAACTTTTGTGTCACACTGCAGTAAGGAAAGGTAGGGCATTAATTTACAAAAAAGACATAAAAAGTTTAAATAAGGAGATATGAGGTTTCTGACCGACAGCAAACACATCAATTGTTTTCCAGGGCAGTCACATGTCTGCGTCTCCAAATAAATACCATGAACATTAACAGCACACTGTTGTATGAACATACATTCATACATACAGGGAAAGCCAGACTATGAATTACACACAGATGTCTTGATGAATGAACGTAAGCTTAGCTACTTATCTACAAGCTCTTAACACATTGTGGTGTAGATTGACTATTCTATTTTCTAACATTTAAAATAACATTTGTTTTGAAAATGTTTGCCTAACAATGCCATGCACACAATAGGTCCACTAGGTTGAAAGAGGTTAAATTGAACCTTCATTTAGAAAGACGCTAATGTGCATATCCCAATACAATGGTAGAGGGTATATAGCGCCTTTAGCCAAAGCTTTACCATTTGCATTACATTCACACACACACACACACACACAGTTACACACCCCGACAGCAGAGGAAATCATGCAAGACACCAACCTGTTCATCAGGAGCAGTTTGTTGATCAGTGTCTTGCTCAAGGACACGTAAGACACCCGCCGGTGATCGACCAGGAACCTTTTGCACCCCCCCCCCCCCATAACACAAGAATATCATTCAAAATACTACAGTTATTACTGCCACTGCGTCCTTTTATTTTCTCAAATTTAAAAACAGACGTGCAAAACACACAAGTGCAAATCATGAAGAAATGCCATTTTATAAACTAGGCCTAACATTGAAATAAAACGAAAGCAGAAAAATCAAGGCACTAGAATCGGCTAAAATACAATCCCTTTCACACTCATCAAAAATAACACTTTCCTTTTTATAAGCCTCCCACAAGACTCCCAAGTCCCAGAGTCCCAGAAGGAATTATGGCAGTTGTGAAAGGTCTAAAACCAATGTGACAACGGCAGCTACGACTCAAAACCTTTCCCTTGTGTTTTCCTGAGACAGATATTCCACCCCACAAGTAGGCTAGTCACTTTCTACTTGGCAGAATCAAATAACGGCACGCATTTTTGATCGATTCCCTTTTTGAATAAATAGGCTGCCACTGGCTCACGATTCCCTTTTCAAGAAGTACAGCTTACATATTTGTGATTGAATAGAAGGAACAAATCAATTTCCATTTCAAATCAAGGCAGCCGTAACTGCAATTTAAACGAGAGGAACAGGTATATTGAGGTCAGCCAGGCACACTGTGTTCTCATGCCAACTCATTGAACAATTTGTTCTAGATTTGTCAACATAACACGTCCCATCTGTAATTGTAAAATAATTACTGCCTTTGTCGGGTGATGAGAGAGCAGCTTGAAACTTATACTTTAAAAGTGTTTTTAAAATAGCAGATGTAGGAGCTTAAAATGCATTGCACCTGCCATTTCTGCTTTTTTATGAGTTTGTTTTTTTATGACGTACCTCACCCTTCAGGGTTGATTGTGGTTATATGGACTTGACACACGTTTTTTTTCCTTAATAACTTGACAACACAATATAGCGCTTTTCATCTCTGAACTTTGTCTCCAACTTGTAAAGCGTTTGTAGCTGAGGTACAGTAACTGGTTGTTGCCAAAATGTTGCTACCAGAGCCACTAGCCAGTAGTGGTTTCATACTCTTTCATGTCAAGGACACCAAAAGGGACCGCCATACAAGATTTGTGTTGTTAAAAAAAATGTTTTAAAAACATTCCAAATTGTTGAAATCTTTCCCCAGATTATTTGGAAAATAGAACTACAAGCTGAAACTTGTAGGCCTGCTATTTTCAAATAGTCTTATGTGTTTAGGGTTAAAGTGGTTAAACTGATTCTAAAAGGGTCCCTGGGGGGGGTCCCCGGAACCCACTTTGAGAACGACTGCACTCGGCTTTTCACACGGAGGAGTTCTTAGGCCAGGCAGCTTTCATTTTACACACAAGACATTTAAAACGATTCATAATACATCTGTCATTTGGATGAACACGTATTAACATTTCTACAGAAATAAAACTAAACACTAAACCTGGTGTTCATTGATTGGCGATGCGTCAGAGACTGAATCAACAGTTCCTAGTTTCAGCTGATCATGGATTACTGGAAAGAAAACACGGATATTTTCCCTTTTAACTAATTGAACCCTATAGCGTCCTATTCTGGGGCTAGTGTATGGCATTTGCCAAACATTTTCGGAGATATTTGGTGTAGAGGCAACAAGGTAGGGGACTTAGTACAGACCCCTGGGGGACCCCAGTCAACGAAGGGTTTAAGTGGTTAAAGGCAATGCATAATCAACCGTCAATTTGGGATCATTCTCGTGAAGAAAGACCTCCCAGAAAGAGATTTAAAAGAAAAAAAAACTGCCAGGTAATTATAGAGCCCTGCAGTCTTTGTGATTTTCACAGGACCAATTTGCAAAATCTGACAAATTGTCTGGGTGCCTTCCAAGACGGGTAAACAGGCCATTAACTTAACATGCTCCCCTGGAAGGCAACGGAAACTCTGACAAAACCATGGAAGCAGAACAGAAGACATCTACTCTGTGGTATTTTAAAGCAGTACTTCAGCCCCCAAAACGACTCACACCGTGAAGCCTTGAATTCATTGTTTTTGGCACATGAAGAATCCATGAAGGGTCCACGATTAACAACCGCAAAACTATATCAAAAATGATGTATTAAATCCAAAACAATGCTCAGAGTTTAATCCCGGCGTTGGCAGATTATAAACACATCTTTTTTTTCTTTTCTTTAAAAAAATAAATATAGTTTTGCTTTTATTAAGCATGGACCCTTCTTTTCTTCAATTGATCAAATACCCTCTTCTTTTTTGGATTCTTCAGTGAGAAATAAGACAAAAGAATCACACCTTAAGGCTTCATTGGATGAGTAATTGATGTCATTTTGTGGGGGTGGAACTACTCCCTTAAGCCGTCCCCCCTTCTGGCCCTTTCCGTCCGTCTCATTGGCCCCCCGGCACTACAGACGCGTGATGGGCTTGGCGGCCACGGCGATGCTCTCCACGCTGCACTCGTCGCTGCCGCGGCGGATGCGGAAGAAGCCGCTCTCGCCCCAGCCCGTGCCCCAGCTGTTCTTGATGACCCAGTACTTCTGGCCCGTCATGTGGCAGTGGCCGTAGCCCACCAGCAGCACGGCGTGGTTGGTCAGCTCAAACGGGTTGAAGGGGTCGCTCAGGCCCGTGTGGTGGTAGATGCCCTCCTTGTAGTGCATGAAGTCCGGGTACACCTGCGCACAAAAACATCATCGTCCAAGAACTGTTACTTTTCAGGATTCCAATTCAAAAGCATCAAAAGTAGCAGATCTGCGAGCTCCAAACGCGTCGCTTTGCGCTGCGTTTCGAGCTCGCAGATCTGCTAACTTTTGATGCTTTTGTGTGACGATGTGGTATGATCATTTCCTTATTAGGTCTTTAACTCTTGAGAGTGTAAAGTGAAACCAAATGGACCCGTATTTTACACTCTCAGGAGTTAAATTATTGTTAAACATCTGCATTACTTAATTACTTAACGCTCCTATGGTACCAACATCAATACAGCATGGAATTGTGGACAACAAAAAATGTTTTTGGGTCTGAGAGGCTAAATCTCATCAAATGGTGGTCCGTGGCTCAAATGCCGAATAAATAATGGACCTAGATATGAAAAGGGTTGAAAACCACTGAAATAGGGCATTCATTTTTGAAAAAACAACTAGTTAGAATACGCATACAAGAGGTTTCTGCCCGACAGCAACGATATCATCGTCAACTAGAAAATGTGCTGCTCGGAGCACAAGTCTCCGCCAGCAGCAGGATTCTTGGTAAGGAATTTATTCCAAGATTGGAACTTTTTCTGCTAATATCTCCTGACTAAATGTTATCTTGGCTGATGGCACTGATGTCACTTCGAAACATGCAATGCAATGTTTCGAAGTGACTCTCCTATTTATAGGTATGTATTTCGTCATGCGTCTCGCTAGCCAATCAAAGCACACCCTTTCAACATATTGTCACGTGAAGCTTGACCAATGTTAGCTTGGACACACAGCGAAAAACGGAACGAAAACATACTCTCCACCAATAATCATCGAAGGGTGTGCTCTCGTTAGAATGGCATTAACCATCTCAAGTATATTGTTAACTGGTGCCTGCCTCATTTTGGCTTGAATGTTAGGCGCAGAAAGTCGTTACTAAAATATTGTTTAGAGAAGTTGTCAAAAAACACATTTACGTGGAATTGTTATTGTAATTGTAATATATATATATATATGTGTTTTTCTTTACAAATCAAGACAATAGCCTAAATTAATAATCATATAGCCCTCAAAGCTGAAAAAAGGACGTTTTAAAAATGTATATTGTATCAAAAATCGAATCGAATCGTGCCCTTAAAATCAAAAGTCGAATCGAATCGTGGATTAGGCGTATCGTGACACCCCTATTATTGAGAAATAAATCCTGTCAGGCTTTATTTCTCAATAACGACGTGTTCCCAATCCCCATTGATTAACCCTTGCTTATCATCCCTGGTACCACCGACCTCAAAGGCCACAGCCATGGGTCCGTTCTTGACCAGCTCCAGCATCATGGCCGCCTCGCTGCAGCCGCCGTAGAATCCGCCCACGTAGCCGTACTCCGCCGCGTAGTGGCGACCGCAGGTCCGCTGAACGCCGCACGGCGAGTCCTTCCCGATGTACGGGAAGCACTGCTCGTCCACTACGCCAAAGTCCTGGATGTACTTGCCGATCAGGTACGGAAAACCGCCGTCACAACCTGACAAAATAGGGGGATAATAAGAGGGGGATATGACATGCAATACCGTTGGTGTTGGGCAGAAACCTCTTATCTCCATACATTTTTTCTTAACTCTTTAAGACCTGGAACGCATCTGTGTGTCATTTTAAGATTTCTTTGGC
Source organism: Gymnoscopelus microlampas (assembly GCF_963454915.1). NCBI lineage: Eukaryota > Metazoa > Chordata > Actinopteri > Myctophiformes > Myctophidae > Gymnoscopelus > Gymnoscopelus microlampas. Next base: position 5,600,218 of record NC_139945.1, on the reverse strand, counting down.
TATTCAAAAATAGCAGACCTACAAGCTCATAGCACGGCACCGAGTGCCGTGCTATGAGCTTGTAGATCTGCTATTTTTGAAAAATAGTGAAGATTTGTGCAAATCTTTGATTATATATATTTTTTTTTTAAAGCAAACATTTCTTACTCAAATGTTATTGCTTCTGGGGATTCTACAGATTTCTTCTAAAATCAGTTGAAAACAGTTTTCTGAAACACTTATGTTGCCACTTTTTCATGTCAAGGAGCCCCACAACGATATGTATTTGGCTGCGGACCCCCATCTCAAAATATTTTGTTCCAGGGACCCCCCAGAAGCAAAGATTTGAGTAAAAAAACAATTGCTTTAAAGATATATATTCAAAGATTTGCCCAAAAAAAAAATCACAAAAAAAAAAAAAAAGCAGATCTGCTTTTTTTGAATAGCCAAAGTGTAAAATATGGATAAAGTGGTTACACAGATGCGTCCCCTGGTCTTAAAGGGTTAAATTAACGCCCTACTTGATCATGCTACAGCGTCACACAAAAAAGTATCCCAAAGTAGCAGATCCACAAGCTGGAAACGCAGCCCGAAGAGACGTGTTTTCAGCATGTAGATCTGCTATTTTTGAATTTGAATCGTGAAAAACAGTTTTGGACATAATGAGGTTTCCAACCGACCCAGACGATATACTTTAACAGCATGAACATATTCAATGATTGCCGTGTGTTTAGTAGATGGCCTATTAGAACAGTGGTTCTCAAACTTTTTCGCATCAAGGACCCCCAAATTGACATTTATTAGCCCGTGGACCCCCATTTGAAAAAGATATGCCAAGGACCCCCATAAGAGAAGATTTGTACGGCTCTAGCAGTGATTCTCAACCATTTTAATTTCAAGGACCCCCAGTTTGACATGCATTAGGGCTACGGAACCCCATTTAATGGCATTTCTATCTCTGGGACCCGAATTTATATTGTAAAATCAATGTTAAATTTAACTCTGAGAGTGTACAAATGCGCAATAGCGGTAAAACACGTGAAACGCGCTAATGGCACTCAATGAGTTAAAATAACACTAATTTGATTGGCTGATTGATTGACGTTTTATATTGGCAAAATATGCATATATACATGACCATGCATTACATGTATATGTTAAACGGATAAAACCCAAACAAGCTTGATAGCTTATTTCCATAGTGGTCCTTTGAGTGTAAATGAGTGCGTAAACTGAGTGTCATATGTTTTTATGTTGTTTTGTTGGGGGGGGGGGGTTAGCGGACACATACAAACTTGTCTCCGCTACCACAAGTCCTATCAAAATAGCCGATCTACAAGCTCACAAGACGTCGCCACTGTCGGGTTGTGAGACACAGTTAGCCGAGAGAAAGACATGCTCGACTGAAATCAGACGGATAATAACTTTCATCCACGGATATAAGAGCGTGAACAGATTCAGAGATCGGCGTGTAATTAGTCGGTGTCTGACACACGCCCCACGGGCCAGCCATATGTCATTTCATTGTCAGATACCCACATCTAGCCTTTTCAAAAAAAGGTCACGTTATTGCAGAGCGGTTCAAAATGACAATCAGTTACTGTGCGGTGGTTGGTGGATATGATTTAAAAAACGGCAATCAAAGTGGCCTCAGAACACTTTAGGTTTAGTGCTAATGGGGATGATTACGTAAGGACAGTGGCTCCTGTGTTCTCTAGCAGAGTTGTGACAGTCATGACTCAGAGCCATGGCAGAGACACTCATAACGACACAAGTTTTACATCATCGATGTTCTCAGGAATTCCCCCAGAACCCCACAGAGCTCTCCAAAGTTCAAAACGAATGGCCGAGTCTCTATATTGGTGTCGGATACAAGCAGAGGCGGAAATAGTACTTAAGTAAAAGTATCAATGCTGCAATGTAGAAATACTCTGTTACTTAAAAGTCTGGAATTCAAAAAACTTCAGACTTGAATAATGAACATCTACAAAGTAACTAGTAATTAAAGTTTTCAAATAATTGTAGTGGAGTAAAAGTACAATATTTGCCTCTGAGATGTAGTGGAGTAGAAGTGAAGTACTGAAAAAACTTTACTCCAATAAAGTAAAAAGTACAGTACTTGAGTAAATGTAGTTAGTTACTTTACACCACTGGATACAAGAGTACAATGAGTGCAATGAGGACTCTAGCTGGAGCCCTCATTCAAAGTCATTTAGTCTCAAAAATGGGTAAAAGTGCATTCTACTATGCGGCCACCAAAATGTGGAATGACCTACAGTACTGAAAGACATAACGGATCTGTACTCCCTGCTGGGCCTGTAACAACTTATTACATTATTACATAATCTCTGTAAAGCACTTTTGCACATGTGGTCCTGTAAGTACCGTATAGTTTGATACCAATGACTTTTGAACCCATTAAGACCAGGAAAGCCTATACATTGCGATACCTTTAAAACCGGGAAAGCATCGGTTTCATTTTAGATGTTGCTACTTGCTATGTACATAGTAACAGGAATTTTGTTTAATTTGTTTGAATAAAAAAATAGAAGATTTTCTGAAAACTTAGGTTAGGATTTAGAAGGCGTTTTAAAAAAGCCTCAGGTCTAAATGGGTTGAAGCAGGTACATTGTGGTATTGATACTTTTACTTGAAAAAAAGCAAATCAGAGTACTTCTCTCACCACTGGTTGCCAGTCATCACACAACAAAAGGAAATATTTGCACGCACAATCAAAAAGAAAAGACTTTAATACGCAGCAGCATTAAATGATGGGCGCGTTTGAGGGTCCCGTTGGCCCTCGTCTGGGTTTTCCATGAGTGGTCAGAAATTTTCACCCGGTTTGACCGCAAAATATCATTTTTTGGGAGCGTGCCTACTAGCCTTTGAAGTGAGTTGCTTTGCTCGCATCAAAAACGCCAGCCAGCATCAACACAACAGAGCTCACTTGTTGGATCACAGAGGTGGCTGTTGTGTGTTGTTGAAAGACCCAGACTGCTGCTACTGAACCAGATGACGTCAAACTGTCATACATCTCCATTAAAAGGAGTAGTTAACCAGAGGGAACTACTAGGACTACTAGTAGTTAACCCAAAAAATGACTTATTTTCTATCAATTAAACACCCCATGAAGCCTTGAATTCATGGAGATTCTTTGTTTTTGTCACATTCCTGGGCCAATAATAGACTTAATAGTCTTCTACCGGAGACATTAGCATCTTTCCACCGGTCATCAAATTATTGGCTCAGGAATGCGACAAAAACTACCAAATCTCCCTAAATTTGTCATACGACAAATCATGGAGATGTTATCAGGTAAAAAAATATATTAGGGGTGCAACAGTTAATTGAAATAATCAATTTAAATCTATAAAATGATTTGAATACAAAATGTTCATTTCTTTCTTATTCTTTTTCTGGCGATGCGTTGTGAGCTTGTAGATTGGCTATTATTGCACGGCACCATTGTACACATATACAAGTATAAAATAGGGTTTAAGTGTTTAATCAGACTATTCGAAACTTCGAGTCTAATATAAAAAGAATCGATCAGAATCAATTTGTTGATGTATACAAATAATAATAACTAGAAAAAGTGCTCCTCGGAGCACAACTCTCCGCTGTTGGGAATGTTGGGAATGTTCTATCTGTATAAGTGTCCTATCCGTCCTGTCTGTATAAGTGTCCTATCCGTCCTGTCTATGTAAGTGTCCTATCCGTCCTGTCTGTGTAAGTGTCCTATCCGTCCTGTCTGTGTAAGTGTCCTATCCAATTGTTACATTATCCGCCATTTCTCAACCATTTCGTGATTGTTCCTGTCTTACCTCACTCTTACCAGACTTGTGTTGGGAATGTTGGGAATGTTCTAATTCTTATGTTCTAACTGTCCTATCCATCCTGTCTGTATAAGTGTCCGATCCGTCCTGTCTGTATAAGTGTCCTATCCGTCTGTATAAGTGTCCTATCCGTCTTGTCTGTATAAGTGTCCTATCCGTCCTGTCTATGTAAGTGTCCTATCCCTCCTGTCTGTGTAAGTGTCCTATCCCTCCTGTCTGTATAAGTGTCCTATCCGTCCTGTCTGTATACTGTAAGTGTCCTATCCGTCCTGTCTGTATACTGTAAGTGTCCTATCCGTCTTGTCTGTGTAAGTGTCATATCCCTCCTGTCTATGTAAGTGTCCTATCCGTCCTGTCTGTATAAGTGTCCTATCCGTCCTGTCTGTATAAGTGTCCTATCCGTCCTGTCTGTATAAGTGTCCTATCCGTCCTGTCTGTGTACTATAAGTGTCCTATCCGTCTGTGTAAGTGTCATATCCCACCTGTCTATATAAGTGTCCTATCTGTCCTATTTGCCAATTATGTATCAGCCATGCAGCCATTTCGTGATGGTTCCTGTCTTACCTCACTTTGGCAGTGGCAAAGACACTGCCAAAGTGACGCCATGTATTTATACAATATTTCACCGTATTGTCACGTGTCACGTGAGGCTTGACCAATCAGTGTGTCATATTTAGAAAGTGAAAACAAAACTCTCCTGCGGAGAGTAATAATAACTAGAAAAGTGCTCCTCGGAGCACAAGTCTCCGCCAGCAGACTTGGGATTGTTGGGAATGTTGGGAATGTTCTACTTCTTATGTTCTAATTCTTACAAAAAATATAACATGTTACTGTGTCATAGTAACATGACACAAGTGTCCTATCCGTCTGTATAAGTGTCCTATCCGTCCTGTCTGTATAAGTGTCCTATCCGTCCTGTCTGTATAAGTGTCCTATCCGTCCTGTCTGTATAAGTGTCCTATCCGTCCTGTCTATGTAAGTGTCCTATGTAAGTGTCCTATCTGTCCTGTCTGTGTAAGTGTCCTATCTGTCCTGTCTGTGTAAGTGTCCTATCCAATTGTTACAGTATCCGCCATTTCGTGATTATTCCTGTCTTACCTCACTTTGAAAGAGGCTATGACTCTTTCAAAGTGACACATGTATTTATAGGCCGCTATACGTCACTAGCCAATCAGATCACACTATTTCACCGTATTGTCACGTGTCACGTGAGGCTTGACCAATGATAATAATGATAATAATAATATGCTTCTCAATTATTAAAACAATATTAACTAGAAAATGTGCTCCTTGGAGCACAGGTCTCCGCCAGTACTGTTCCTGATTAATCCTGTCTTACCTCACTTCAAAAGATACAAATGATCTTTTGAAGTGACACACCTATTTATTGGTCTCTATTTCATCATGCGTCTCGCTAGCCAATCAAAGCACACCGTTTCAACATATTGTCACGTGCCACGTGAAGCTTGACCAATGTTCAGGGTCCCCACACATTTTTAGCAATGAATTTCCAAAACTTTTCCAAAACTTTTCCAGAATATTTAGCCCAATTTCCAGGCCTATATAACAATCATTCGGCGCAATAATGTGTCTCTTAACTCCTATGTAGAATGCCCAAAGATAGGCAGTGTAGCAAAAATAAAGTTTGAGACATACATTAGGCTGCCCTCACACAGCCCGTTCGGCGAAAAACTACTTATGTTACATTTTTCATGTAATATTATTCATGTTTATGAAAATGTTTTGTTTTAACAAAATCAATAGCCAAAAACAATGCATAGCCAAATATTTTTCCAGGACCCTTGATAAATTCCAGGACCTTTGATGATGTTTGATCAATTTCAAACCTTTTCCAGTACTGGATTTTTTTTTTTTTAATTTCAAAATATTTCCAGGAATTTCATGACCGTGGGGACCCTGAATGTTAGCTTGGTGGACACACGGAAGGACGAGAACGAAAACATAGTCTCCTGGCGGAGACAATAATTGACAGTTGCACTCCTAGTTAAAGTGCAGTCGGGGGAGTCCACCTGGCCAAGATGTGTGCATGCATTACCTTGAGAATACTCTGAACAGGAGACCACCTGCTGGGGGCTGAGGACGGGGGTCTCGGTGTTGTTGGTCAGAACTCGGATTCGAGCCTCCATCATCCCCATGGTGGCGAAGGAATAGCAACTTCCACACGACCCTGGAACATACACAGCAGGGAGATTTAAAGGGATTGTAGGCAAGTTAAGAGATAAAAAAAAGAAAAAAAACTGTTGTCAAACACCGCCCCTCCAGCAGTTTGTTTCCCCGACCACCAGGGGGTGACGCAGGGGGGGACTGTGGCAATGCGTGCCACTGCCTGCCCCTGCCGGTTCTCTGATTTTTTATTTTTAAATAGGCTCTTTCATGATAAATTGACCACATATATGAAGTTAAACAACTAAATTCTATCCAAACGATTTCTTAAAAGTAAATTCTGTGCCTCAAAAAAGAAGTTTGAGAGCGTTTTAAAACCGAAAGTAAAACGTTCACACGGGCACGGACGCGCACATGCGTGCGACCCGTGCGTTAATTTACGTCCCGGATACATGGATGTCAAAACATAAATAGTAGGGAAAATACGGATTTCAGAAAGAGGACTGTGTTTCAATGCAGGAAAACACCCCAGCATCATTATATAGTGGCTGATAGAGGGGAAAAAATGCAAAATATATACTGTATATATAAATATTTTTTTTAATTTTGGCTTAATGTTGCCTAGAATCCCTTTAAACAACACGGTTCATTTAACTCTGCAACTGTAAATATAAATATTCATTATTAATCATGTAATATTACACACTTTTGTACATTGTGCGCAGACTGCGCACACACAGCAGGGAGGTTTACACCCCCAGGGGGTCCCCTGCAAAATGAGGAACACTTTAACCCCATGTTATACTTTTGGCTATTCAAAAATAGCTGATCTACATAATATACAAGCTCATTTTCGCAATGTGACACCGGCGCTTGTAGATTGGCTATTTTCGAAGACATTTGAAACATCTTGGAAATTGTTAAACAATTTTAACATCACAAATCTTTTCTTATGGGGTTCCGTGGCCAAATTTGGGCGTCCTTGACATGAAAAGCTTGAGATCTATTGCAGGGGTCTTCAACAGGGGGTCCGGGACCCCTAGGGGGTCCTCAGAGTTACTACAGGGGGTCCGCCAAATCTTTGGTGATTTTTACATTAACCACTTCAACCAAGCATCCCTATTCTAAGGAGAACTTTAGCCAAAAATAGCAGATCTACAAGCACACAACGCCTCGCAGGCGAGGCGTTGTGTGCTTGTAGATCTGCTATTTTTGGCTAAAGTGGTTTGATGTAGGGGGAAAAAAAGAGCAGACTAAGTACAGAGTGAAAGGTCAGGTTTACTAAGTATTGTTTAAGAGCATGGTTAAATGTCTGGAAATGCACATTAACATGAATCCAACATGATAGTGCTGTGAAACAAGTCTATGAAATCTATGAAAAAATAAATATTTTATACAATATATAATGGGGGTCCCTGCTTTATCTCGCTCTCAGCCAAGGGGTCCTTGGCCTGAAAACGTTGAAGACCCCTGATCTACTGGGTAGTAACGCATTGTGAGCTTGTAAATGGGCTTTTTTTCTTTCTTTTTTTGCACAACACCATGGCATGACAAAGAAGTAATCAATACAATCATCACTAAGAAAAGAAAATATAGTTCCAGCTCTACTTAACAGTTATGTGCCGGAAGAAAAGATCCCATACATTTTCTGCATGAAGGATTTTATTATCAGCTATAATGGCCTAACAATCCAAGGTAGACTTACTAAGAGCTACGTGGTTGCAAAACCATTCCTAGTAGAAGCCACACATCTGTATGCAATCCATTTAGTTTAATTTGTGATGCCATGGAGAAATACACTAACCACAATCCTAAAGTCCTCATTTAGCCCATTGAGACCTGAAGCCGATTCTACCGAGTCTCCTAAATCCCAACAGTTTTCTGAAAAACGTATGTTTCTATATCAGTGATGCTCAATCTTTTTCATGTCAAGGACCCCCAAAATGATATGAATTTGGCCGCGGACCCCCATCAAAATATTTTGTTCCAGACCCCCCCAGAAGTAAAGATTTGAGTTAAGATGTTCACTTTAAAAATATATATATTCAAAGATTTGCACACATTTTCAAGATTTTTCAAAAATAGCAGCTCTACAAGCTCGTAATATCTGTTTTTTTTTAATAGCCCAAAGTGTAAAAGAATGCTTTTTAGCTCAAATCTAAAGATGACACAGTTCCAGGTCTTAATGGGTTAATAATCCATATCCTATGAATTATGCAGACGTTACATGCAGGAATAGGCTCTATGCACAGCAGCCGTGTTGGAAATAAATTGGGCCTCTTCTTACTTCCTTCACAGGTGTTACCAATGATTCTAATGACGGCTCTGTTCCATTCAGTGTAGCACAGTGGTTCTCAAATGTTTTAATTTCAAGGCCCCCATAACTCTGAGTGCACAAATGGAACCAAATGGACCCGTTTGTACACTCTCAGAGTTACACAGCCGTAAGGGGCCATTTGGAAGAGGCCCAATTTCTTTCCAATATGTCTGCTGTGAGTGGGAATGGTGAAACAAAAACATATGATGGACTGACGCTTCCCCACATCATTGGAGCGCTGAAAAATGACTTGTAGGAGCGCTCGGTGGCACAGTGGTAAAGTGCCTGACCCACCATCACAGAGGTCGTGGGTTGGAATCCACCGTGGTGCATCCTGCTTTGTCGAGCGTCTAAACCAGTGGTTCTCAAACTTTTTCATGTCAAGGACCCCCAAAAAGATATGTATTTGGCCGCTTGTAGATCTGCTATTTTGAATAGCCAAAGTATAAATGGTAAAAAATTATTGTGATACTATAAAGAAAAAGTAAACCTACAAGCTCGAGCTTGTAGATCAGTTTGGGGGTCCTTGACACGAAAAAAGTTTGAGAACCACTGCTATACAAATGACGTTAACCATTATATCATTAATAAGTAAACGGTCACCTTGGTTACGGACAGGGCTGAGGTAGTTGACACCGGCCACGTCTTTCCAGTCCCAGCGCTCGGGGAGCGCCGCCGCCATCTTCTTGAGATGAGCCGTCACAGGGGCGGGGCCGACGCGTCTGGACGCCATCATGGGGACAAACAAACACAGTTAAGTTACTGAAAGCAGACGTTGTCACTTAGGTCTGTCATGATTATGACATTTTACTTGACGATTAATTGTCGCTCAGATAATTGCAATTAACCCATTAACACATTGGGTGCCAAAACCGTATATATACTTCTTTTCAAAAACTGACGTCGAGTGCCAAAACCGTATATATACGTTTTTTGAAAAAAATATGGGGGGAAAAAAAATCTATTTTTTTTATTTTCCTTCACAGCACCAGGAGATATGATTTTTCGAAGATTTAGACTTTAATCCACTTCCTGGTTAACTTATGACTTCAAAAGCCTGTATCTCTGTTCCTGTGTACTTTTTTTTTTACAATGTATTTTTGACTATTTTCAACTGGCTGCAACTATGGAACGGATTACCGAATGTTTTTAATTTTTTTCCCCCCTATTGCACGAGACCTCTATGTTTAAAAAATATTTTTAAAAAAATTGTTCACGATTTTTCAAAAATAGCAGATCTACAAGCTCATAGCGCAGCACTCGGTGCCGCGCTATGAGCTTGTATATCTGCTATTTTTTTCAAGATTTCTTTGGATATTCTAAAATAGCAGATCTACAAGCTTGTAGATCTGCTATTTTTGAAAAATCGTGAAAATGTGTGCAAATCTTTGAATATGTATTAGAGATGCGCGGATGGCCTCTCACGTCACCCGAATCCGCATGTACAAATTTATTATCCGCCCGTTATCCAACCGCAATAATTATATTATCCAATTTAAATATCCGCATCCGCACCAACCGTTTTTCCCGTATGTCAAGATATTATTATTTTCTGGTATTCCCCATTAGTTTTAGTATTAGTTGTGCGATGCGATCACAAAATGCATTGATTTAGTCTATGGAATGTCGGTGCGTCTTTTTTCTTTTTTTTAAACCGGTGCTGCGCTGAACATACAGAGCGCACTGCTCTGCTGCGATGAACAGACAGACTCTGTGCGGCATCCAACATACAGGCATCCAGCATACATGCGGCATCCAACATACAGAGCGCACTGCTCTGCTGTCAGCGCAGCACCGGTTTAAAAAAAGAAAAAAGACGCACGTCGCACGGACATTTCATAGGCTAAATCAATGCATTTTGTGATCGCATCGCACAGATGCTGCTCAGTGCTCTACACACTCACACAGACACAAGCACGCAGAGATTTAGCTATTTTATGGATAGATATATTAGATGTCATTAATTTATTTACCGCAATATTTCACCCGTGGTTTATCCGATATTAATTCATAATTATATTTGATTGACCCGAATCCACCCTAAACCGCGGTTAACTGCGGCAACCGCGGCTAAAACCGTGATCCGCGCATCTCTAATATGTATAAATGTTTTAAAGCATTTTTAACTCCGATCTGTGCTTCTGGGGGTCCCTGGAACAACACATTTTGAGATGGGGGTCCGCGGCCAAATACATATCATTTTGGGGGTCCTTGATATGGAAAAGTTGGAGCATCACTGATATAGCAACACACTGTTAGGATTTAGAAAACATTTTTAGATATGTATTTGGCCGCGAACCCCCATCTCAAAATGTTTTATTCCAGGGACCCTCAGAAGCAAAGATTTGAGTTACAAACGTTGGCTTTACAAAATACATATAAAGATTTCCACACACAAAAAAATAAGATTTTTCAAAAATAGCAGATTTACAAGCTCATGTGCCGCGCTATGAGCTTGTATATCTGCTATTTTTGAATAGCCAAAGAAATCTAAAATGACACAGATAAGTTCCTGGATTGAATGCTTGTGTTTTTTGGCACAGGAAGGTGTTCATATGGATTAAAGCTAAATTAAATCTCACCACTGAAAATGTCCCAATGTGCTTTTTGTGAAACAGTGTGAAAGGATCACACACACACACACACACACACACACACACACACACACACACACACACACACACACACACACACACACACACACACACACACACACACACACACACACACACACACACACACACACACACACACGTAACATTAGGATGCTTTAGTAATATTGTTCCTGCTGTTCCACCTACTTACGACCATTCAGGCTTTAAAGGAGGAGTTCACCCAAAACATGACTTATTTTCTATCAATTGCACACCGTATGAAGCCTTGAATCCATGGATTTATTTTTGTTTTTGTCGCATTCCTAAGCTAATAATTTGATTCCCGTCTCCTACCGGCTAATGTATCCGGTAGGAGACACAAAGTAGATTATTTGTGTCTCCTACCGGAAATACACACGGTCATCAAATTATTGTCTTAGGAATGCCACAAAAAACTAAAATAAATCCATGAATTCAAGGCTTCATGGGGTGTGTAATTGATAGAAAATAAGTCATTTTTTGGGTGAACTCTTCCTTTAACCTTTGCTTTTATATGAACTATCCGAGACGATGAAGATATTATGGAAGATGCTTCTGAACATATTGCTAGTTTGAACACTTCAAATGCTCTAATCTTAAAATAACCGAAAATAGCCTTTCTACAAGCTCTGAGAGCTTGTAGAAAGGCTATTTTTCGCTGCGCAACATGCTTCCATAGAAGACATGCTGGCTTCCATGGAATCCAAAGGACTGAAATCAGTCTTTGGCGACTGAGAGCTTTATTCCAGGTTGTTCACCTGGGGATGTGAGAGGCTGGACCTCCGGCTCTGTAGGTCAGCTCCTCCAGGCTGTACTGCTCGTGCTCTGGGTACGCCATGGCCTTCCACGAGCTCTGGACGGAGTTGATGGCATGGATGAAGTCCAGGTTGTGTTTGTAAGGCCTCTGGAGAAACCTGGAGGAAAAGGGAACAAAATGACATCACTATGTTGTTGTTGTACATAACATCTAAATCAGGGGTCTTCAACAGGGGGTCCGGGACCCCTAGGGGGTCCCCAGAGCTACTATAGGGGGTCCGCCAAATCTTTGTGTGATAGGATTTAGTTTTTTTTTACATTAACCACTTGAACCCTAGAATTCCTTTTCTGAGGAGAACATTAGCCGAAAATAGCAGATCTACAAGCTCTCAACGCCTGAGAGCTTGTAGATCTGCTATTTTTGGCAAAGAGGCTATAGGTGTAGAGGGAAAAAAGAGCAGACTAAGTAAGAAAAAAACTTGAATCTGAAACACAATTTTATACAATATAGAGTAGGGGGTCCCTGCTTCATCTCTCTCTCAGCTAGGGGGTCCTTGGCCTGAAAACGTTGACGACCCCTGGTCTAAATCAAGAGCCACCAAAACAGACCTGATACCTGGGTCTGAACCAGAGACAACCATTGTACTCTTCAATATCTCCTAACTGAGCATTATGCAGCAGTACAGGGGCTGTGTAGGGCTGCAGCGATCCATTATTTTATGCATCAAATAATCAATAGGTATTTTTAATAATTGTAAAAAATATATATATATTGTTGCTGGCAGAAACCAGCCAACTCCATTTTGACGCCTTTAATTTTTTTTCATAAATCAGTGCTATTGAACACCCTTTATGTTGGTAAAACAAATATTGAACCAATGAAAAGTATAAAAAAGCGCTTCTCTGACAAAACCAGCTAACTCCATTGGATCCTCAAACTTTCTGCTAAACTTTCTTTATAAATAGAGTTTGAAACCCAGTAAATCGGTGTGAGATGCCACTCACCTGCGCGCCTCCTTGCGGTGCAGCAGGGCTTTGGGATCGGTTCGAGCGGGTGTCGGCTGCACCCTCTTGGCCACGAAGCAGGCCCAGTTGTTTCCCAGGACGTCATGGACCCACCCTGGCATGGTCTGGTCACAGTAGCTGGTCACGTCCGAGCCGTCGTCCGAGTACTACAGGACAACACACACACACACACACACACACATGGGGAGGCACAATACTATATTAACCCATTAACCCATTAAGACCTGGAACTGTGTCATTTTTATATTTGAGCTAAAAAGCATTATTTTACACTGTGGGCTATTCAAAAATAGCAGATCTACAAGCTCGTAGCGCGGCACCGAGTGCCGCGCTACGAGCTTGTAGATCCGCTATTTTTGAAAAAGCGTGAAAATGTGTGCAAATCTTTGAATATGTATGTTTTTAAAGCGAACATTTTTAACTCAAATCTTTGCTTCTGGGGGGTCCCTGGCACAAAATGTTTTGATGGGGGTCCGCGGCCAAATAGATATAATTTTGGGGGTCCTTGACATGAAAAAGATTGAGCACCACTACGTTTTTCAGAAAACTGTTGAGATTTAGGAGACATGTAGAATCGGCTTCAGGTCTCAATGGGTTGAAGCCGGGAAAGCATCTTTCACTTTAGAAATGAACACTGGAGTAATAGGAGACACATCAGTGTCTGTGCCTACAGCGTGCTTATGAGTAAGAGAACACATTTTGTATAGAATATGAATGTCACTCGAGACGTCTAAGAACACAATGTGGAAGTAGAGACAGAAGCAGTGGGCTGTGGAAGACTCTTCCAGCCCTGACTAGTGATGACTCAGTCAGTCTCAACTGTGGAAGTTGAGACTGAATCATCCAGCTGTTTGTTTGGACTCGACTGAACTTGGCGCTTCCTCTTGCAGAGCAAGAGTCATGTGAGTCGAAGTGGAAAAAAACCCGAAAGAAAGCAAACACGAGGAACAAAGCCCTGAATGTAACAAGACAACCGCAAGAAAGGCATCGCACGGAGTGAACAGATGGAGGCCAGAAATGGCGTCCATCTGTTCTATCCATACAACTTCATTCTATGACCCATCATCCAAACTCAAGGGCCATCCACAATGATAACTATAGTAGAGCCTGACTTCTGTGTCGTTTTGGCCGACATATCAGTCATTATTACTTTTATGATCACATCTTTTTACAGCATTATTTTATGCAGCCAACTCAGTGGCATTGTGGTTAAAGAAGTAGTTCACCCAAAAAAAGTACTTAGTTTCTATCAATTACACACCCCATGAAGCATTGAATTCATTCCTAAGCCAATAATTTGATGACTGGCAGAAAGATGCTAATGTATCCGGTAGAACAGTGGTTCTCAAACTTTTTCATGTCAAGGACCCCCAAAATGATGTGTATTTGGCCGCGGACCCCCATCTCAAATATTTAGTTCCAGTGACCCCCAGAAGCAAAGATTTGAGCAACAAATGTTCGCTTAAAAATATATATATATTCAAAGGTTTGCAAAAAATGTCACGATTTTTCAAAAATAGCAGATCTACAAGCTCATAGAGCGGCACTCGGTGCCGCGCTATGAGCTTGTATATCTGCTATTTTTGAATAGCCAAAGTATAAAAGGTCATAATTATTGTGATGCTACATTAACACATTTTGCTGGGTACCCCCTGGAATCCCCTCAAGTACCCCTGGGGGTCCCCGGACCCCTCTTTGAGAACCAACGCGGTAGGAGACTCAATGATAGTTTCCTACCGGAGAGACTGCCGGTCATCAAGTTATTGGCTTAGGAATCCAACAAAAACAAAAAAATCTCCATTCGTTCAATTCTTTATGGGGTGAGTAATTGATAGAAAATAAATAATTGTTTGGGTGAACTACTCCTTTAAGAGTGTCCGCCCTGAGATTGAGCGGTTGGCGTTCGATTCCCCACCTATAAGACTATAAAAATGGGACTCACCCCTGCTTGGACTGGGGGTAAGACCCTGTGTCATGTCCAGGGGGATGGACTTGTACATCAAGCCGCCTCATGCTACAGAAAAAGGATATGCCCTATGGGCCTAGGGGTCACGGACCCCCTGTTGAAGACCCCGGCCCTAGATCATCATGTTTTCTATCTAGTAGTCATATTCATGTCATGTCCCTTCTTACTGACTGCTGTGTCACTTATTACAGTACTGTAGCGCGGTGGTTCTCATAGCAGGGTACGGGGACCCCTAAAAGTCCTTGAGGGGGTTCAAGGGGGTCCCCACTAAAATGTATACATTAATAATATAGCATCAGAATCAGTTTAACCACTTTAACCCTATGTTGTACTTCAAGCACACGATGCACCACACTGTGAGCTTGTAGATCGGGTGATTTGAAAGATTTTTTAAAAAATCTTGAAAAGTCTGGAATAATTATGATTTTGTTTTACAACTTAAATATGCTCTTAAGGAGGTCACTTGGCACAAGATATTTACAGATGGGGGTCCACGACCAAATACAAATCAATTTGAGGGTCCTTGACATGAAAATGCTTAAGAACAACTGGCTGTACATTATTTATGCTGACTCTATTTTCTATCATCCTATTGGTATAAAACTATAGGTTACTTACGTAACCCCGGTTTTATAAATTGCGAACGAGCTGTTCACATATGGGATCAGCGCCCCCTGGCGATGATATACAGAAGCTTCACATTAACTCCCTCGGGCCAATCCTCATTGGCCCGGTGGGCCGTCAGTCGCTTTCCGGAAAACCCTCCCCCGAGGGTATAAAGGACCCGGAAAGCGGAAGTTACGTTCTCTTTCACACCAGCTTCCTTCTGCCGAGCAAAAAGAAGGGTGTTTTTGTGAACAGCTCGTTCGCAATTTATAAAACCGGGGTTACGTAAGTAACCTATAGTTTTATTACATTGCTCTCTCACTGTTCACATATGGGAGACATAAACCCCCTGAATGTAACCGCAAATCACGATACCCACAACCTGAACCAGGGCCCCGCCCCCCCAGGGGCGGGGCCCACGGCATCCAGGTGCCAACAGACCCCCCGGGTCTGAGGCAGAGACCAATACATTTAGTGGGGCCCTGACAGACCGTAGTCTGCCTTATAAACTAAAAACCAGGCACAGCCTGTCTAGTTAGCGGGGGGCCCTGACAGACCGAAGTCCGCCTTATTAATCTAAGGCCCAACCTTCGGCCATCAACACTAAAGTAAGGGGCATGAACAGATTGTAAGACCGTTCTAAGCACCTAACCACCTTCAGGTGGAAGCCACGCCCAGAACCGTGTGCGCCATAGAAGACGACGCCACGTTCAGGCTGTAGAAAACAGCGAAAGTCGAAGGAGACGACCAACTCGCTGCCGTGCAGATGTCCTGAATAGACACTCCTTTGAGGAGGGCCCAGGACGTCGATACACTTCTAGTAGAGTGCGCCCTCAGACCCTCAGGCACTGGGGCCCCCCTACTAGCGTACGCCAGGCGGATGGCCTCCACAATCCAACGGGAAATTGTGGACTTAGTCACCGCCAGTCCCCCAGGCCCAGGGCCCAGGGAGACGAAGAGCTGGCTGGGGCGGGTCAGGGCCGCAGTCCTCTGGACATACAGCCGCAGGGCTCTTACTGGACAGAGACAGTGTAGCCTCCTATCCTCATCTGAGGCAAAAGGAGGCGGATGAAAAGCCACCAACTCAGTTGGCATAACCACCGCCAGGTGGTTTTTTGGAACGAAAATCGGGTTAGGTTTGAGGACAACCCTGCTGCCATCACCAGCGAACCTCATGCACTCCGGAGCCACCGAAAGAGCATGCATATCGCTCACCCGTTTCGCTGTTGTCAGCGCAACCAGGAGCACCGTCTTGAACGTGAGGAACTTTAGTTCCACCGTCTCCAATGGCTCAAAAGGAGGACGAGAGAGTGAGTCGAGCACCAGGACCAAGTCCCACGTGGGAAACAAGGATCGTGAGACAGGATGTTCACGCAACGCGCCCTTCATGAACTGGCACACCAGGGGCTGTTGCCCCACGGTTTTCTTACCAAAACCAACATGGTTGGCCGAGATGGCCGCCAAGTACACTTTGATCGTCGAGAAGGCATTCCCGAGATCCAATCTATCCTGTAGGAAAGTCAAGACGTCAGCGACCGAGGCCTGGAACGGGACCACGACCGGGGACCTTCCCAGACACCACTCCTCGAACACACTCCACTTTGCCCCATAGACGGTTCTAGTGGAGAGTGCCCTAGCGGCCTGAATAGTGGCCACCACCCTAGGTGGCAGCCCTGTCGCAGTCAGATTGTCCCTCTCACAGGCCAGACCCAAAGGTCTAGGTCTGCAGGCCTGTGATGATGAATCTCGCCCCCGGCCTGCTGCAGCAGGTCCTCTCGCAGCGGGAGGGGCCAAGGCCGCTCGTATAGCAGGGGAGCTATCTCCGACCTCCAAGTGCCCCCTGCCGGAGCCACCAGCAACACCGTCAGGCCTCGGAGCCTGACCCGTTCCAGAGTGGGATGGATCAGCTCCAGTGGAGGGAACGCATAAAGCAGCCCCCCTGGCCATTCGTGCGCCAGGGCGTCCAGGCCCAGCGGGGCCTGACCGCTCATTGAGAAGAACAGTGAGCACTTCGCGTTCTCCCCTGATGCAAAAAGGTCTACCTGAGGCCGTCCAAATCTGATCCAGATTTGGTCCGCCACCGCGGGGTGCAGTGACCAGTCCGAGTAGCGAACCTTGCCCCTGGACAGAAGATCGGCACCCCTGTTCAGAAGTCCAGGTACATGAGAGGCGCTGATTGATTTCAGGTGCGTGTCGCACCACAGTATCAGCCTCCGTGCCAGACCGTCCAAAGTAGGAGACCTCAAGCCTCCCTGCTTGTTGATGTAGGCCATGGTCGTGGTATTGTCCGTCCTGATCAGAACGTGACAACCCCCGATGTGGGGCCTGAAGTGTTTCACTGCCAGAAAAACTGCCATCAACTCCAAGAAGTTGATGTGGGCGGTCCTCGTATTGCGGTCCCACAAACCCCTGGCCGTCCGGCCTTCGCAAGTTGCGCCCCAGCCGGTCAAGCTGGCATCTGTGGTGATCATCTTTCTCGAGATGACCCTCCCCACCGGGACGCCCTCCGATAGAAAGGAAGGTACTTTCCATTGTTGGAGGGATCGCATGCATTCCGCGGACACCGTCGTGCGGCGAGAGCCCTGAGTGGCTGGGATCCGGAGTGAGCCCATCCACCTCTGAAAAGGTCTCATGTGTAGCCTGCCGAGGCGCACTAGAGAGATGGCCGAGGCCATAAGCCCTGCCGCCCTCATGCAGACCCTGTACTGGACCCTGTGTCCCAGTTGAAACATGGCCAGACACCTCAGGAAGGAGGCTATCCTCTCCTGAGACAGGCGAGCCCTGAGAGAAACCGCGTCTAGATCGATACCTATGAAGGTAGCCTGATGGGACGGAGTGAGCACGCACTTTGCTAGGTTCAGCGTGAACCCCAGGGAGGTCAGGTGCGACACCACCAGGTTGGTATGGTGGCACGCTTCCTGGCGCGAGGACGCGCTCAGCAACCAGTCGTCTATGTAGGTCGCGACGCGGACACCCCTCCGCCTCAGGGGAGCTATCGCTGCCTGAGTGCATTTCACAAACACCCTGGGACTTAGAGACATTCCGAAAGGAAGGACCAGGTACTCGTACACATGACCCTCGAACTCGAAACGCAGGAATTTTCTGTGCGGAGGGTAGATAGGGATATGAAAATAGGCGTCCTTGAGATCTATTGAGCTCCACCAGTCGCCCTGGCGGACCGTGCGTAGTAACGCTGCTGCCGTCAACATTTTGAACTGAAAGGTTTTCAAATACCTGTTGAGAGCTCTCAGATCCATGATGGGACGTAGCCCCCCTCCTTTCTTCTTGACGAGGAAGTATCTTGAGTAGAAACCTAGACGGCTTTCTCCCGGTAGTACTTCCCGCACGGCGTTCTTTAGCAGGAGTGATGCAATCTCCTCTCGTAACGTTACCGCCGCTTGGCCACTCGCGTGTGACAACAATACTTTGTTGGACATGGGTGGTTTCCTGGAAAATTGCAGCCTGTAGCCCCGTGCTATTGTACGGAGCACCCAAGGGTTGGCGTCGCATTCTTTCCATCGCTCGATGCGGAGCGACAACGGATTCGGAGGGGTTATTATTTGTGTCGGGTGTACGAGCGCCGCCATCTTTGTCGTGCTCGTTGGCTCGGCAACCCTCTTTGTTGTTACTCCTGAGTACGCATGCGCGGCCAGTGTGAGAGCCTTCGTCTTGGCTGTGCTTGTTAGCCTGGTTAGCATGCTTGGTGCTACATGAGGGCTCATGCGCGCGGCCATCTTGGAAGGCGTCACGTGTTCGCTCACAGCCAATGTGTGCGCCAACACGTGTTTCCTCAAAATGGCCGACTCTTGTGACAGAACAACAACATTGGGGCATAGTCTTAACTTGGGGCGTTTTGTGGACCAAGAAAAATTTTGGCGTGACCCGTGTAGGAGATGACGGTTTTGGCCCGCCATCTTGCCTTTGTTGTGTCCCCCGCTCACCAGGGACCCCTCGTGAGGGGTCCCTGATGAACGGTGGCTCATTAGTACTTTGGTTGTGCTTTGTTGTATTTTTTGGTTGTTTAATACAGAATCTGTTTTCATAACAACATTTTGAACAAATACAGCGGCAGGTGACACAGGAACATGCACATTCACAAAATCGTGTTTCATAAAATGTACATCTGGGTGTGTGTGCTTCTTTGCGGGGCTTCGGGAGCGATCGAACGCCGTCTCCACTCGCTCCGTCGAACATCTCCTCCTCTTCCTCGGTGAGCGTGGATGGAGGCCCGTGGCCACAAAATCCAGTCGAAAATCCCCCGTCAGGGGGGAGAGGGAACCGGGGGAGAAATTGTCCCTGCTCACTTGGCAGGGTTGGACAGTGTCATTTATTCTGCTCGGCGCGGCGACCCCTGTGACTGCCTCTCTGAGGCCGGTTGTTGGCGGGGCGCGCGCGGCCACGGTCATCGTCCCGACGTTCGCGCTGTTCGCCTCTGCCAGCGGCTGGTGGAGCAGAATGGGACTGGTTCTGGCGCGAACCGGTCTGACGGACCTGTGGCATCCTACCCCTAGTTGGCTGCCGCGAGGGACGGGTCTGGGGCCGAGAGAGAGGTGGTCCAGAAGGAGCCTGTAAACAGGACATGGCCGCCTCGTCCTGGGCTTTGCGCGTCGCGGTGCTTTCTTGGAGATAAACCATTGCGCCATGGAAGAGGTTGCCAGCGGTTATCTTAAGGTTCTGGAGGTGCTTTTTGTCGTCCGGGCCTTTGAAGGAGACGTGATCTAGCCAACGTCCTCTCTCGTGAGCGACGCACATTCCCATGACTCTACCGTTCCATTCTGTAGTATTCTTATTGAGGAGCATAATCTCCCGCTGGAGGCGCCGCATCTCAGCCAGTTGTTGTGGCGTAGCGGCGTTTCCCGCCTCCGTCATAAGAACCATCAGGGACCCCTGTAACAGAGCAGCAGCATTGAGGGCCCTGGCGCTTGATGTTGTTGCCTTGTAGACCGCCCTCGTGGCAGCGGATCCAGCAACGTCCTTCTCGGTGGTGAGGCACGGTGTCTCCTTTGTTGTAGAGAAGGGCGCCTTCTGGCTGCGCGGCTGGCTGTGCAGCATGAAAGTGGCCAAACTACGGTCCATGGGCGGGAAGGCCGAGAGGCCGAGTTCGCCTGCGCCCGCGCAGTCGATCTCAAAACGCAGCTTTTTTGGATCGGAGTCCGGAGCCAGAGGAGAGCTCCAAGACCCCGTGAGGCCGGCAGCGAAGCCCTTTGCCAGGGGAAGTTTACACTTCTTTGGGACCTTCTCCTCCACGGAGCCAAGTCCCTGCCACTCGGAAGCGCTGGCGGGGGCCACCTCGGCCTCGTCCGCGGGCCATCTGAGACCACATCTCACGGTGGCCAGTTTGTAGATCTCCAGCAAAGGAGCCTCGCTCATGTCGGGCGGGGGAGGTGCAGCTTCAACCTGGGCTGTAGCCGTCTCCACCATTACCGTAGGTACAGCATCGGCGAGTGGCGTTGCAGGTAGCGGTGGGCCGATAGCTGGGAGAGGAGGGCCGCGGTCCTCCGTCTCCAGGATGACGACCTCTCCGTCCCCCTCGACCTGGTCAACGACCTGGTAATCATCACCGTCGTCGTACTGTTCCACCTGGTAGGTGGCGAGGGTCTCGTCCTCACCGTCATCTCTGCCTGAGCACCCGCTCCTCGCCGGGGAAGAGTAGTGGGAGCTAGCTCGGTGAGGGCCGCCGCTGTGTTCCGCTGCGTTGTCTCCCCTCGTGGGAGAACGGGAGCGGGGACCGATTGATTTTAAACCAGGTCTGCGTCCGTCCCCTCCGTGGAGAGAGCGATCCGGTGGGTCCAAGGCCCGGGCGGAGCCGGCTGCTGCAGACGGGCGAGCCCGGCGAGAGAAAGCCTCCTCTCTGGCCGTGTAAGCGGCGGGCTGTCTGCGGGAGGAGAAGTAGCGGGAGGCCGCGTCGTACTCCTCAGGCTCCTCGTACGTGGTACGGGGAGGAACGTAGAACCTCTCGGCCTTGAACAGGCGATTCTGAAGCTCCGATGGGTGGAGGCTGGCACAGTCAGAGCACCTAGGAGGCTGCTCGTAGGCCGCGGCGTCCGCGTGGGCGAAACCCAGGCAAATGATGCAATGGTCGTGGGTGTCCCACTCGTCCAGCAGCTGGGCACAGGTGCGGGTGCTGCATCGGCGACGGGGGGGTAAATCCATGGCGGGACCCCGGTCGTGGCGATCCGTCGCGGTGGGAAGAGCACGCCGAGACATGCTGATGAAGAATGAATGAAGCCAAGCCGGCCGGCTAGGCTAAGCTAAAAAGCCGGTAGGCCTGAAAGCTAGTTAAGCTAGGCTAAGCTAGCTGCAGCGTCCGCTGTGTAGATCGAGGAAAAGAGTTTTCCACTCCGTGGAAGGGAAAGGGAGAGTAACGAGCTCCGGGGACTCTCGGTGGACTGAGAAACCGACTCGTCGCTGTCGAGATCGTCGAATTCCCCGCAGGCTCGTTCTGTTTTCGTAGATGTGATTGTAGTAGCTCTGTGTTCATCGAGGCAGAAGAAGCGAAAGAGAACGTAACTTCCGCTTTCCGGGTCCTTTATACCCTCGGGGGAGGGTTTTCCGGAAAGCGACTGACGGCCCACCGGGCCAATGAGGATTGGCCCGAGGGAGTTAATGTGAAGCTTCTGTATATCATCGCCAGGGGGCGCTGATCCCATATGTGAACAGTGAGAGAGCAATGTAATAAAACTACTGTCTCTTTCTTAGCTCTTGTTTTTCTTTCTTTCAATTTCTCTTTCTCCACTTATTATGACCTATTCTGCTACACTGTATGAAGGAAGACAAACAAAACTCTTATGCACCAGGCTGTGTACAACAGGGGTCTTCAACAGGGGGTCCGGGACCCCTAGGGGGTCCTCAGAGTTACTACAGGGGGTCCGCCAAATCTTTTTGTGATATGATATTTTTTTTTACATTAACCACTTGAACCCTAGCATCCCTTTTCTGAGGAGAACTTTAGCCAAAAATAGCAGATCTACAAGCTCAGCGCGAGGCGTTGTGAGCTTGTAGATCTGCTATTGTTGGCAAAGAGTTATAGGTGTAGAGGGAAAAAAAGAGCAGCAAAAGTTGATCTGAAACACAAAGAGATGAAGCAGGGGGTCCCTGCTTCATCTCTCTCTCAGCTAGGGGGTCCTTGGCCTGAAAACGTTGAAGACCCCTGGTGCACAAGATGTAACACTAAAAACAACCTTAAAGGCATATTATGTAACTTTTCCCTGTATCTAAATAACAAAAATAATTTGTTTTGGGGGCTACCAAAACAAACAGTGAAAACACCATACAGCGAGAGGGCCGTGTGTTTCTGCAGGTAAACACCACTGCTGGTCCAGACTACAGAGGGAAATGATGGGTAGAAAAATGATATATATTGTTTTGTTATGAAAACACAGGGCCACATGATAATATGGACCCAAAATATGCCATTAATATGCCTTTGAACCTTGTAGCGCTCCTATGGCGGTTTACCTTGAAGAAGCCAAACCACTTGTAGTTGTTGATGACCACCTCGAAGCCCTGGTTGTAGATGAGCGTGAAGAAGCCCGTGTTTCCCAGGTCGTCTGTGGCCACAGACAGCTTCTCCAGGGTCACTGTCACCATCTTCACACCGGTGGCTGCAGAAAACAGTAGGACAACAGTAGGACAACAGTAGGACAACAGTAGGACAACAGTAGGACAACACAGTGCATCAAACTGAGTTCATAAATAGCCAGGGCTGGGCGATATGGACAAAATCTAATATTGATATTCTGTGACCAAATAACTTGATATCAAGGTTCGAGGTTCACTTTATTTGTCTCCCATAGGAGAAATGTGTCTTGGGGTCGAGGACTTGAAAGCTGCAGTACAAAAACACAGATAACAACGCCTACAAAAGTGCTTAAAATGACATGTGAGAAAGCACTGCAATGCAGAATGCCCGCAACACTCCAGATTAAGCAACGGTCTCAAGGTGCGCGGCTCCACAATATCAGAGTGAGAAAATAGCCAGCACACAGAAAATGTCCTTTTCACATAGTTTTATTTACCTCTACACGCACAGAGCAGCGGACGTGCTTCAACTAACAGGTCTTAAAGGGATAGTTCACCCCCAAAATGACTTTTTTTCTATCTAGTAGTCACCCCATGGAGACTTGAATTCATGGATATTTTTTGTTTTTTTGTCGCATTCCTAAGCCAATAATTTGATGCCCGGCAGCGGGACACAAAGAGTCTCCTTTGTATCTCCTACCGGAACCGCTGCCTACCGGTCCACTGGTTGTTCTGTCGTGAAATGTGAAAAGGACATTTATTGTGTGCTGGCTATTTTCTCACTCTCATATAATGACATGTACACTAAGCGAGGTGAGCTAGTCACATACATGCATTCATCACAGTCATAATACTTATCACCTTACAGGCATATCGATATTGTGGCGATCATATCGTATTAAGATAATTTAAAAAAAAACGTTTTAATTTATCAAGCACTTTCAAAAGTAGCATATCTACAAGATCAAAACATGTCACAATGTGTTGAGCTTCAACTAGATCGGCTAGTCCCACTAGTCTCAAAAACTTTTAAACTATTTCTGATAATGGGGCTGAAGAGATTAAAACCAGGAAAAGACGTATCACAATATTATCTTACGCTATTCAACCATATCTAGTCTCATACAACAATATCAGCCCAGTTCTAAGTTGTCCTCATTTCACAGTAATTATATTTACCATGTCGGATTAATATATTTCAATTGTGAATGTCATCAACGCAAAGAAGAGGGTCATACAGCCTCAAAGACTAATATCACATCATGTGACCTTCACGCGATCTTAGATCACATGTCTGATGACATCTGCTGATAAATCATGTCTCACCTTCACGTGAGAGACTATCCACTTCCACATCATACACGCAGGAGTGTCACACAAAACAAAAGCAGTGAAAATAGCAGATCTGCAAGCTTGCAATGAGACATGTTGGGAGCTTGTAGATCTGCTATTTTATGTTTTTATACTAAAAGAAAGAAACTGTTGTGGACATACTAGTTTTCCCACCTGACAGCAAACATAAGAAAAAGGGACTATTGTATGTTTTCATCTGTTCCTATGTTTATTGTTAACGTTCTTTAAACCACTGGTTCTCGAAGGCATTCCGGGGACGTCTAGGGGGTCCTAGAAGGGGTGCTAGGGGTCCCCGGTAAAATTGAGACCTCATGTATTTGTCTTAAAACAATTTAACCCCATTTAATTTTCGGACCATTTGAAAATAGCAGAACTACAAGCTGACAACATGTCAACACACTGTGAGCTTGCGCATCATTTTAAGTAATGTTATTGAGTTGTTGACAAATCTTCTCTTAGAAAGTCTTGTCAGATTAGTTGGATTAGTAACGTTATGAACAAAATATTGTTTACACCATTGGTTCTCAAAGTGAGGTCCGGGGACCCCCGCGGGTACTTTGAGGCGGTTCCAGGGGGTCCCCAGCAAAATGATGGATAGGAACCAAATGGACCCTTATGTGTCTGTAACTCTGAGTGTACAAATGGAACCAAATTGGACCCATTTGGTTCCATTTGTACACTCTCAGAGTTAAATTAACATTGATTTTACAATATAAATTGGGGGTCCCAGGGATAGAAATGCCATTAAATCAAGGACCACCAGTTTGACATGCATTAGGGCTACGGACCCCCCGTAGCCCTAATGCATGTCAAACTGGTGGTCCTTGAAATATTTTTTTTTTTACCGTTAGAGCCGTAAAAATCTTCTCTTATGGGGGTCCCTGGCTTATATTTTCAAATGGGGGTCCGTGGGCTAATAAGTGTCAATTTGGGGGTCCTTGACATGAAAAAGTTTGAGAACCACTGCATGGTTTACACAGTAGCCTTGGATCAAGACCTAGCTCTGAAACATGACTGTCATGCATTTTAATGAGTCTGACTTTTGGCATCTCGATCATTTGCTGAGTCACTATTGTTCTCTCAGCACTCTATACTTGTGTGACCTTGTTGTTTACTGACTAGAGTTCATGTTTACTCTGCTTACTCTGATCTCACATGCTGGATAAGAGTGTCCAGCTAAAATACCTATACATATTGTAAATGGAATATGCTGTTTACCTTGTACAATGTGATGATCTTTCTTTTGTGTGTAGAGCACTTTGAGTTTGAGTTGCACTTAAGGTGCTATTATATAAATACAGATCATTATCCCATCAATATCATTCATTAGTATCATTATCATTACCTTCATCAGAGCAGTTGATGTCCTTGTCTCGACCCCCCTGGGACATCTGGAACAGCCAGGACCCCAACAGATCCTCATAGGTGCAGTTAGCAGGTGTGTCGCCCAGAGATCCACCAGGACACAACAACAATAACACACACAGCCACACACTGCCTGCTACACACACCCTCATGGTGGTAAGAAATAAAAACCTTTAAAAAATCTATCTACACACACAGGGATCAAACAAACAGACAAAGGAACAGAGACAGTCAACCAGACAGACAGTTATATGTGTGTTCTTCTTGTTACACAATGGAACCTGCTTCTGCTTCAAACTGAAAGTTTCCCCTCTGTGGTCACATGACCTGTCGTTAGCGTTGCCAGATTGTGTGAGAGAAATAAGCAACCAGGTCTAGGGAAAACAAGCTCAAAAGAAGCAACTTTTTATAGGGCATTAGGCCACTATGAGCACTTTCAACCTATATGTACTGGTATACATTGAATATAGCAGATGTGCTATTTTCAGAACAATCTTGGAGAAAAAAAAAACGTGAAATGTGGATTTTATTATTTTTTTACATTTTAACAACACAAATCCTGATGGGGGTCCTCAGACAAATACATATTAATTTGGGGGTCCTTGACATGAAAATGTTTGAGAACCACTGGTTTAAACAACATTATGAAACAAGCCCCACAAACAGCAACCACCATGATTTGTGTGTGTGGGGATCTCATTTTAAACAAGCTTAGTGCTTTGTGAGCCTTCCAGTTTAGTAGACCTTTTATTGTGAATCTGTACTTCCACGTACTGCTGTTCTCATGTCTTACTAAATAAAGTACATCAATCAAACTAATATTTACAAACAACTTTACAGAAAAACAAGCCCAACGTCGCTTATAATAAGCAGACATGGCAACGCTGCTCTGTGGTCATAATGATCTGTCGTCGCCTGCCCCTTCGGCGCATGCGCGGTTCCTTCTCCTCCTGACTTGAACCGAGTTGTACTTCGACGTACCGCGGTGTCGCGCGCCCCAAAACAAGCTCATCTACAAGCTCACAGTATCCTCACAACAAGCAAGTACATGTACATTACATGTATTCAAGTACTGTACTTTAGCACAGGGGTCTTCAACGTTTTCAGGCCAAGGACCCCCTAGCTGAGAGAGAGAGATGAAGCAGAAAAACTAAATCCTATCACACAAAGATTTGGTGGACCCCCTATAGTAGCTCTGAGGACCCCCTGTTGAAGACCCCTGCTTTAGCACAATTTTGAGGTAATTCTTTTCTTTACTGGAGTATTTCAAATTTCCAGTAGGTCCTATACTTCTCCAATATAGCCCTGAAACATGACTCTCATATCATGAACCATGGATAACTCCATCTCAGAGGCAAATATTATACTTTTACTCCACTCACTGTTATTTGAAAACTTTAGTTACTAGTTACTTTGCAGATTTGGATACATTTTCACAAAACATACATATAACCACTTCAGCCCCATTCAAACTTTGGAAATAGCAAAAGTTACACACATAACTGTCTAGTTGTCTGTTCCTTTGTCTGTCTGTTTGATCCCTGTGTGTGTAGATAGATTTTTAAAGGTTGTTATTAATGTCCATGAGGGTGTGTGTAGGTCAGTGGTTCTCAAACTTTTTCATGTCAAGGGCCCCCAACTTGACACTTATTGGCCCGCGGACCCCCATTTGAAAAGATATTCCAGCAGGCTCTAGCAGTGATTCGCAACCATTTTAATTTCGAGGACCCCCAGTTTGACATGCATTAGGCTACGGACCCCCATTTAAAAGGCATTTATATCTCTGGGACTCCAATTTATATCGTAAAATCAGTTTTAATTTAACTCAGAGAGTGTACAAATGGAACCAAATGGACCCGTTATAGGATCCATTTGGTTCCATTTGTACACTCTCTGAGTTACAGACCCATAAGGGTCCATTTGGTATCCATCATTTAGCTGGGGACCCCCTGGAACTCCCTCAAGGACCCCTGGGGGTCCCCGGACCCCACTTTGAGAACCAATGGTGTAGGTAGCAGGCAGTGTGTTGCTGTGTGTGTTATTGTTGTGTCCTGGTCGCTCTCTGGACTAAAACCAAAAAAAAAAACATCAACTAAAACCAAAACATTTTGGCTAAAATAAGCACATTTATAAATAACAAATTAGGTCATTTGTTTTTATAATAATAATTTAACAAAGGAATGGTTTTGGACAGCAACGCAAGGGATTGCATTTATATTCCTATGTTTTTTAATTGTTATTTGTCTGTAAAGCACTGGTTCTCAAAGTGTGGTCCGGGGACCTCCAGGGGTCCTTGAGGGAGTTCTATAGGAGGTCCCCAGCAAAATGGGGAACTCATTAAAACACTTTAACCCTGTTTCATTTTAATACAAATAAAACCCACATATACAAACAAAGAAGTCATTAACACAGACATGGGGCGAATCTTACAAGAAAAGAAAACCTTAAAAAGTGAACACAAACATAGTCTTTGTGTTAACTTTTTGTATATCTATCCATCTACCCACCCACCAACCTACATACCCACTGCGCACGTACACGCACGCTATTTTCAAAAGATGTTTATACATTTTGAACACTTGTGAAATAGGACATTCTGCATAATGAGTACTTTCTACTTTTGGTACTTTAAGTGCATTTTGATACCAATACTTTTGTACTTTTACTCAAGTAGGCTGCATGTGTAATTCTGGACTTTTGCTTGTAACAGAGTATTTCTACATTGCAGTATTGATACTTTTACTTAAGTACGAAATGTGAGTACTTTTGCCACCACTGCTACTGTGTAATGCAAGCGCGACGTTCGCTGGACTGGTTTACAATTAACCTAATGTGTGCTAGTCAAGGCAAGGCAAGTTTATTTGTGTAGACATGTTAAGAAGGCATCTTACATAAAGCATCACATGTTCACAAAGCAACAAGACAATGAGCATTAAAGGTGCTGTAAATGATAGTTCTTTGTTAGAGTAAGTGTAGCCCTATACTCTTTATAGAAAAGAGTGTTTGTTGTTTGTTCAGTAACACAGGTCTCCCCATCACAGTAACACAGGTCTCCCCATCTCTCCAGCTCTTTGTGGGAAATACATTTTCAGATTGGGATTACAATTTCATCCGATCAGGATAGAGAACTCAATAGAGGATACAAGATAAACAAGTGAAATTGGAAGTGATGAAAAAGAAAAAGAGTAGACAAAATTGGAAGAGGAACACTATAAAATGAAATTGGAGTCCCCGCTGAAAAAGTATTTTCTATTTACTAAAGCGCTTCAGAAACGGGCTGTTACTGACCTGACTCTATATTGCTATGGGATATGAGATATTGGAAGTCCTTGACTATCTCGAGTCGAGCAGGTAGTATAGCAATGGGTGTGTTACATGTACTCTGTGTTAAATGCCATTACTTTGGTTTTCTTGGCATCGAGCTTGAGGCCGATCTTCCTGCACTTCTTTTCTACTCTGCCAGTAGTTTTTCTGTGAATGTTGTTTTTTATTTATTTATGGAAATTATAAGATATTTTTTAAGTAATACTATCTAATAGAAATGTTTTTAATTGATGAAAAGTTGTGATTTTTGCTGTTTAAACTTTTTAAATCTTTTGAAAAATAGGGGATATCTCTCGCGACCCATAACAATTGGTCCGTTACCCAAAGATGGGTCCTGACCCACTGTTTAGGAAACTAGTACCAGAGTGCCTATAGTCTTCCTCTGTACTCGTTTTGTATCCCTGCTTTGTATCCTTGTTCTATAACTGTATTGCAATATGTTCAGTAGTATTTAGTTTTAATGTTGTCAAGGACTGAGGATGTAAGCCTTCATACACTGGGAGAGGGGCCTGTCCCCGGCTCCTGGGGTCCCGGTCCAGAGCAGAGGCCCCTACCCTCTTCAGAGCCACGATCTGCCCGACTGCCATGCACTCAGGGCGAGACTTAACGATTCTGTGAGTTTTCTGAGCAGAGCGTCTAAAGCAGTGGTTCTCAAACTTTTTCATATCAAGGACCCCCAAATTTATATATATTTGGCTGCGGACCCCCATCTGAAAATATGTTGTGCCAGGGACCCCCAGAAGCAAAGATTTGTGTTAAAATGTTCGCTTTAAAATATCTATATTCAAAGATTTGCACAAATCTTCAAGATTTTTCAAAAATAGCAGATCTACAAGCTCATAGCGCGGCACTCGGTGCCGCGCTATGAGCTTGTAGATCTGCTATTTTTGAATAGCCAAAGTATAAAAGCTTAAAATTATTGTGACGCTATATTCACACATTTTGCTGGGGACCCCCTGGAACCCCCTCAAGTACCCCTGGGGGTCCTCGGACCCCACTTTGAGAACCAATGGTCTAAAGGTGACTCTCCACCAAACAGACTACTTCAGACTACTTCAGATGCAAACGACTGGTATAGTCTGTTGGCAAAAGTTGGCATTTAGTTCAGCAGAAGCAGTCGGCCGATGTGCACATTGTTGTGCTAATGCGTTATAGATGGCAGGCTGGCCTGCCAGTGTTGCCAGGTCTGCTTATTATAAGCGACTTTGGGCTTAAAGTCACTTGTAAATATTCAAAGTTGCTGGTTGCTTTTGTTTGGGCTTGTTTCTGAAGTGTAGTTGCTTATTTGGGCTTGCTTTCAATATTCCTTTTGAAAATTGCTGATATAATAGGGCTCAAGTGGTGAAACTGGTCGCTTCTTTTGGGCTTGTTTTCATAGACCTGGTTCGCTTGCTTCACTCACAGAATCTGGCAACACCGAAGCCAGCTTGGACCAAACCTTTACCCCCCCTCTCTCCCCCCTCTTCACTACCCCACGGCTCTACCAGTCGGCCCAAAGACTGAACATGCTCGGTTTGTCATTGTGGGGTCGATAGAGGTCTGGACTCGATGGAACGACTCTATCCGACAACAAGTTGTCGGCAGCAGACGCTTTCCAACGCCTCCCGCCGCCGAGTCGGGACTAAATAGTTGAGGAGGCCTGCCTTAAGACGGGTCTATAAGATGGTGTGCGCGTGTGTGTGCGTGCGTGCGTGCGTGCGTGCGTGTGTGTGTGTGTGTGTGTGTGTGTGTGTGTGTGTGTGTGAGTTAAGTTGTATCCAGGGTGAGAGGTCTGCACTTAAAAGGCTTATTTTAGCCACTGGACACTTTAGGGAAGTAGCGGCAGCTCTATAATCACCATAGTTACCGTGGCAGAGTCTGACTCATCTGCTTGAAAGACCGTAATAAGCACTCATCTGAAGATGTGCAGGGACTGAAGAGGAATTAGTCATGTGGCTTCATTACTGCGTGTGTGCGTGTGTGTGCGTGTGCGTGTGTGTGCGTGCGTTCGTGCGTGCGTGCGTGCGTGCATGCATGTGTGTGCATACAGTATGCATATGTGTAGTAGCCTAGGCCTACAGTATATGTGTGTGTGCGCATATTTACGTATACATCTGTGTTTGTATGTACTGTATGTATGTACTGTATGTGTGCGTGCGTGCGTGTGTGCGTTTGTGCGTGTGTGTGTGTGTGTGTGTGTGTGTGTGTGTGTGTGTGTGTGTTTGCAACTTTGCATACAGTATGCATGTATGTGTGTATGTGTGTATGCCACGGGACTAATAAAGAGTGTGGGACAGAGACAGACAGACAGAGGGGTGATGTTGTGTGCGTGTGCGTGTGCGTGTGCGTGTGCGTGTGCGTGTGCCTGCGTGTTTGAGACATGAGGGATGAGGGTATGAATGTTAACAGCTTGGGCCCAGCGATGCTTCCTCTAGCAGTGACTCATTGAATCCCCCCGTTTCCGTCTTCATAATGGTTCCCACTTCTTCTACTGGCAGGAAATTAAAGAGCTCACTCGCAACGCATTCCTGCAACGGCTGCACCCTCACACCTGTTCTCCACTTCACTCTCTATCTCTGTCCTTATACCACACACACACACACACACACACACACAAACACACACACACACACACACACACACACACACACACACACACACACACACACACACACACACACACACACACACACACACACACACACACTAACACTAATTTTGTTTATCTTCTCTCACACAAGCTCAGTATCTGGTACAGTATATGAGTCTATATATATAGTATGTGATAAGGAAGAGAAATTGCTGAAAAGGCAGTATACCTGTCCCTGCGTGTGCGTGTGCGTGTGCGTGTGTGTGTGTGTGTGTGTGCGCGCGCGGGTATGTGCGTGCGTGTGTGCGTGTTCTCTGGTTTGTGTGTGTTCTCTGTATTCCATGCATGACTCCTCCACCATATTAAAAATTCACTTCCCTCTCATGGTGGCAGTTCCATTTACTCGGTCGTTTGTCAGAATCTGCCTGTCAGTGGCAATGAATGAATGTAGAAAAAGCCAATATAGACACGGATGCACAAGCAGCTGCTGCACACACACCTCCTCATTGACTTGAAGTCAATGACGAGCATATATTGAAGGATCTAATCTGGAGAAATGATTGCTAAACTGGAGCAATTATTTTTGATTTCTTGTCCACCTTTGGAGTTACATACATTTGTAATTGTCAGGAAAGAGAAGAAAGATAGAGATAAATAGTAAGAAATATTAATAATAATAATGTTCAAATATCATATTATAATAATGCTGTCGGGTGGAAACCTCATAATTATATCAAAAGTAGCAAAAATAGCCGATATACAAGCTCAACATGTGGCTATATATCTGCAACGTTTTTGTGGCGCTGTGCCTGTGGTATGATCAAGTAGGGCATTACTTTACAAAAACATAGAATATGGAGATAAGAGGTTTCTGCCCGACAGCAATGATATAATATTCAAATATGTTAATATATGGGGTAGCTATAGCTCAGGAGATATATACATATATATATATTATATCAACACCTCCTCCCCGCTTCCATTTAGTCTTTGCAGTCTCGTAAACGTGTCCAAAATCAAATTAGTTGAAGGATATCTGGCTTACTGCTCATCAGAAATCAGAATTCAAATCATGTTTGAAACATATCTAAAACAAATATTTCCGTGAGCGGACATGACAAACAGATGACGGCTTCCTTTCTCGCCTTTCGGGAGGTGTAGTTGTATATACTGTTAACTCTGTATACTGTAGCATTCGGAGATTGTGGAATAGCTGTCTGGCTACGCGAGAATAGGTCCCAATTTGAGTCCCTTCCTAGAAGTGTACCTGAGTCGAAAGTACAATATTGCAATTTGAAATGTATAGCGGAGTGAAAGTAATGAACTTGCAAAAAAATATGTATATATAGAAAAAGAAAAAGACAAAGTAATACTCAAATGAACTTAAGTGCAATACTCAAAAAATGTACTTAGTTACTGTCCACCATGCTGACTGTATCTTGTCATACAATACAACAGATAAATAACCCAGGCCCTTTTTGTGTTATCCTTTTAGCCTTAATGTCTTATACTGTACCACGTGCTGTTTACATTTCTGACTAAAGTAATTCCTGAACGTCATTGCTGGCACATGCCCAGCACATTATAACACAGCTCATTCACCTGGAGTTGATTTGACCTGCTAATATTTAATTAAATACTGTAACCGGTGCAACCTTAAATCATCCGTCTCCTCACTTACGTACAGCCACCAACCACGGCCATTTAGCTCCATGGATCCATTTATCACATTACATTACAGTCATTTGGCAGACGCTTTTATCCAAAGCGACTTACAATAAGTGCATTCAACATAGGTAGGGAACGAAACTACTAATCACCAGAAGTCTTGTTCCTAATGAAGTGAATGAAGTGCTGATGGAAATGGACTGCAGACAGCAGAACCCCAGGCTGTGATGGAAATAAAACCCACTCTAACAAAGTCACACTTGGCCCTGCAGGCGTTTCACTGCTGATTAGATATCAAACACTTTGAATACATTTATATTTACTAGGCCGCACCGGCCTACGATGCAGGTTGGGAACGCATGCCTCACCTGTTTATGCAATATCCGTTGTACTTGTTGTACATGTTGTACTTGTTGTACTTGTTGTACTTTCTTGTTGTCAGAGCACCCAGTACAGTACCGACTAATAAACGCAACCCATCAGTTTTATCAGCTCTGGTCAACCGCTGGCCCGACCGAATTCCCACTCGGCAAAACACACCCCACGTCATCGGCGACACGCGCACCGAGTTTGAAGTCAATCAGTCGCACGCACGCACGCACGCACACACACACACACACACACACACACACACACACACACACACACACACACACACACACACACACACACACACACACACACACACACACACACACACACACACACACACACACACACACACACATTTGAAATATTAATTTATGTCCACATAATAAGAAGTACAGGATGTACAAAGGACATAAACACTGCCAGTGCAGTCAGATGAAGGGAAAACAGCCAGTTACAAAGTGCATGTAAAGCAGAGCATTGCTACATACAAAACAAAGGATGGCATACTTGTCGAACACAGCGGACAACAATCATGGGTAAAGGAAGCAACGCCTCCTCCAAATTGAGCGGCTTCCTATAATAGCTGATATTGAGCAGTACCTTGCTAATTGTTTAGCCCTCCTTTTGGAGAGGCCGGCCATTTGCAGGCCCCTCACAACCAACTTGTGCACGTGTCCTAGACTACCAAAGATAAAAACCAAAAGTTTACATCTGTAGCCTAGCTGAGAAATGGTCTACTCTAGCTGATGATATTTTAGCACTTTGGTTAGGAAGGCTTCCTCTAAGGCTTAGAGGAAGCCTTCCTAACCAAAGTGCTAAAATTACAGCTTAGAGTCTAAGCTGTAATCAAAAGTACAGCCGACCTCGAGAATGAACACTTCCCTATGGGGATGTCAACAATGACATCAGGGGTGTTAGCTGAAATGTTATTGAACACAGAATCATCGTTACACAGGTTAAACATGCTCGGCTTCACAGTGGAATGCTTAAACAGCATGATGGAGGACCTGAAAATAGAAGTGATATCTTTAGATATCAAATCCACTATTCTGTCATGCCTACTTTTGTAGAGTCCCCTGTATACATGGCATGTGGGACATGGTTTCAGCTATTTGTTCATGACCATGATGTATACAGTGAGGAGCATGGTTGCCTGGAAACCAGATGGAGAGGTTAAGTTTAGATGGTAAAACCTGCAACCTCGCTTTCAGAGTAAAGACAACAATGCATTCGTCTAAAGCAACATTTTTGAGCACAGAGTGCGAGACAGAATGGTCCGCAGCAGGGAGACATGCAGTCTTCCCTTGCAACCTCAGTTCAGTCCAATGTTGCCGCTGCCTTTGCTGTTGTGCCCATAAGAGGCGACCTCGGGCATTAGTCGGGAGAGCGACTGTCTAGCTTTCCACTAGGCACACACACACACACACACACACACACACACACACACACACACACACACACACACACACACACACACACACACACACACACACACACACACACACACACACACCGCCAATGGGTTGCCATTTCACTCCTCACCTACACACATTTTATATAAGTCCCATCTGACAACATGTGATTCACACAGGAACACATCCTATTTATATAGTATGTATGGTACAGGTATGGCGTGGTGTGACTGTAGAGTGGGTGGGCGATGTCATTTGGCATGAGGGGGGGGTGGGGGCGTGGGGGCAGGGGGAGGGTAGCAGAGTGGGGTAAAGCAGTGTTTCCCCACAGGTGGGCCATGAGGATATTGCAAGTGGGCCCAAAATAATTAATATTATAATAACAATAATAATAAGATAAAAAAAACACATTTTTGGTGAAGTACTCCTATGGGCTCATAAAACCTTGAAAAAATGTGTCCTCATTGTGATACTGATAAATATGAAACTTTAAAGTATGTGATACACAAAGAATCCGTAAAAATGTGAAGAAGAATGCCTAAACACCCTCCAGGTGCTGGAGAAGTGGGATTCTCTGGGATTGTTTGTACATTAATTGTAAGAAAAAAATACATCAATGCGGAATATACACATCTATTACAAATTACATTACATTACATTACATTACAGTCATTTAGCAGACGCTTTTATCCAAAGCGACTTACAATAAGTGCATTCAACATAGGTAGGGAACGAAACTACTAATCACCAGAAGTCTTAAGTGCATTTCCTGTAAAAAACAAGCAACCAAGAGTATACCTAGCGCTATGGTAAAAGTGCAATATATCAGCTAAATACTTTCATAAACACATGAGATAAAATAGCTAAATCAAATGAGCACGAGCTAATAGATCCAATACAACAATACAACAATAGTTCCTACAACTAGTTAACAACAAGTAGGCCAGGCAAAGAGGAAGGGTAGTGTTTCCTGAAGAGGTGGGTTTTCAGCCTGCGGCGAAAGATGGGCAGTGACTCTGCTGTCCTGACGTCAGTGGGAAGTTCATTCCACCACTGTGGGGCCAGAACAGAAAAAAAGTCGTGACCGTGTCGATCGACCAGAAGGACCGTTGAGTGGCGAGGGAATCAGTCGCCCCGAGGTGGCAGACCGGAGTGGTCGGGCAGGGGTGTGGGCATTGACCAAAACCCGGAGGTAAGAAGGAGCTGTTCCTTTCACTGCCCTATAGGCTAGCACCAGGGTTTTAAACTGAATGCGAGCCGCTACGGGGAGCCAGTGCAGAGAACGGAGAAGGATAGTTGTGTGAGAGAACTTGGGGCGGTTGAACAAATGAAACCTAACAGTGGTCAGATGGGAGGGCCGTGCATACTTTCAAGATCCAGAGAATGTTGTAAACCTGTGTCATTGTAGATTTCTTTGGCTATTTTTTAAAAATCGTGAAAATGTGTGCAAATCTTTGAACATATATATTTTTCAAAGGGATTTCTAACTCAAATCTTTGCTTCTGAGGGATTCTACAAATGTCTTCTAAATCATAACAGTTTTTTTTTAAACATATGTTTCTATATCAGTGGTTCTCAAACTTTTTCATGTCAAGGACCCCCAAAACGATATGTATTTGGCCGTGGACCCCCATCTCAAAATATTTAGTACCAGATAGGGACCCCCAGAAGCAAAGATTTGAGTTAAATATGTTAGCTTAAAAACAATATATATTCAAAGATGTGCACACATTTTCACGTTTTTTCAAAAATAGCAGATCTACAAGCTCATAGCCCGACACTCGGTGCCATGCTATGAGCTTGTAAATCTGCTATTTGTGTATAGCCAAAGTATTAAATAATGGTTAAAGTGGTTGAAATCTAAAATGACACAGATGCGTTCCCAGATTAAATGGGTTAAATTCTTATTCCTTCATCCCAATACTGCAGGCACAATGATGTCACTAAGAACAACTGTCATCTGCTTATAGATCAGTGTTTCTCAATGTCGGGTTTGGGGACTACAAGGGGTCCAAATGGAACATTTACAGGTCTGTAACTTACAGGTCTTACAGATCTGTAACCCATTTGGTTCCATTTGTACACTTTCAGAGTTAGATTAAAAGGGATAGTTCACCCCAAAAAATACTGTTTTTCTATCGATTAGTCACCCAATGGAGACTTGAATTCATGGGGTTAGGGTTATATTATCTACAAGCTCACAACACGTCGTTGTTACCTAGTAATGTAGAGTGTGTGCGTGTGCGTGCGTGCGTGTGTGTTTGCGCCCGTGTGTGTTCATGCCCCTCGAGGCTCCTTTTGATATAAACGTGTTTTCTTCCTGCCAGTCATTTCCGCTTCAGCAGTTTTAGCGTTTTCTTGCCAGGCTCCACTCACCTTTTTCTTCATTCTTCCATCTATTGTCTGACTCTGCAGTCGTAAGTGTTTTCACTCTGTGAACGAGAAACTAAGTACATTTACTCAAGTACTGTGCTTAAGTACAATTTTGAGGTACTTATACGTCACTTAAGTATGTCCTTTTTTCAATACGTCATATTTATACTCCAATAAATCTCAAAGGCACATTTTGTACTTTTTACTCTACTAGTTACTGTGCAGATGTCGATTATTAGAACACATTAACCGTAAGCCCTGTTTTAATACATGGCTTTAACAGTAGCCTACTTGTATCAGCGTATTTCTACTTTGTGGTATTGCTACTTTTACTTAAAGGACGACTTCACCCATTTTCAACCAATCTTCATATAAAAGGTCCTCACTAATACTCATGATAAAATGGTTAAAACAAAATCTACTCGGTCTGTGTCTCAGAGGTGGGCTCTGGACAGTTCAGAGTCCCGTCTACCAGTGACATCATCGATGGGGAATCCAAGCTAATAGAAACTGCAGGCTTTCTATTCCTGGAAAGTTGCAATGCAATAATAGAAGCCATTGTTCTTGTGTTAATAAAAATCTAAATAAAAAAAAATGAAATCTTGTTGAAAAAAAAAATCATGCCTAACGATGATGTCACTGGTAGACGGGTTTCTGGACTGTCCACAGCCCTCCTCTGAGACACAGACCAAGTAGAAAAAAATGGTACCATTTTATCATGAGTATTAGTGAGGACCAATTATATGAAGATAGGTTGAAAATGGGTGAAGTCGTCCTTTAAAAAAAAAATCAGGGTACTTCCTCCACCACTGTCCTTTTATGCCTTCCTAAATTGAATAAAGGAAATATGTTTGTGCTGATTCACAGTGCTGTGTCATATTGCTTTCATGTTGATTCATGGAGGACTGAGTGGTCTGAGGAAGCACGCCTACGCTGAGACCCGCAAGTGTCCATTTAGACTCTTGTGATAAATGTATATATTTTTTTACTCTTTTCACTTCAGTTGTTTTATTATATTGAGACAAACACCCATAATGTATAGGTGAGCTATATCAGTGGTTCTCAAACTTTTTCATGTCAAGGACCCCCAAATTGACACTTATTAGCCCGCGGACCCCCATTTCAAAAAATATGCCAGGGACCCCCATAAGAGAAGATTTTCTACAGCTCTAGCAGTGATTCTCAACCATTTTAATTTCAAGGACCCCCAGTTTAACATGCATTAGGGCTACAGACCCCCATTTAATGGCATTTCTATCACTTGGACCGCAATTTATATTGTAAAATCTATGTCAATTTAACTCTGAGAGTGTACAAATGGAACCAAATGGACCCATTAGGGTCCATTTGGTTCCATTTGTACACTTTCAGAGTTACAGACCCATAAGGGTCCATTTGTTGCCTAATCTATCATTTAGCTGGGGACCCCCTGGAACTCCCTCAAGGACCCCTGGGGATCCCCGGACCCCACTTTGAGAACCAATGAGCTATATACTGCAAAATCCAGTGTCAATTTGAGTGTCAATATATTCTATATAAGCATATTTGGCTTATATAGAATACAGGGATTTCATTCATTCCCTGCATAGTAAGAATGAAACAACACTGGCGCTCGGGTGGCGCAGTGGTAAAGACCCTGAGGTTGTGGGTTTGAATCCACCGTAGTGCATCCGGCTTTGTCGGGCGTCTACACAAACTCAATTGGCCCGTGTTCTGGGGAGGGCAGCCGGGAGGGCTGGGGGGGGCACCTGTCAGCGGGGAGAGTTGGGCGGGAGGAGCATGACGAAGGCTCTACATCATTGTTTCTCAAAGTGAGGTCCGGGGACCCCCAGGGGTACTTGAGGGGGTTCCAGGGGGTCCCCAGCTAAATGATGGATAGGAACCAAATGGACCCTTATGGGACTGTAACTCTGAGAGTGTACAAATGGAACCAAATGGACCCGTTAGGGTCCATTTGGTTCCATTTGTACATTGATTTATGGTTCCATTTTAACATTGATTTACAATATAAATTGGGATCCCAGTGATAGAAATGCCATTAGGGGTCCGTAGCCCTAATGCATGAGAAACTGGGGGTCCTTGAAATAAAAACATTTACGGCTAGAGCCGTAAGAATCTTCTCTTATGGGGGTCCCTGGCTTATCTTTTCAAATGGGGGTCCGCGAGCTAATAAGTGTCAATTAGTGGGTCCTTGACATGAAAAGGTTTGAGAACCACTGCTCTACATGGTCCTGGTGGGGGCTCCTAACTGCCAGGTGAGTCAGTAGGATATAACAGCCAGCAGTGATAACACAGACATGTGTGTGGCGAGGAATTAATTGGCATAACGACTAAATTGGGGAGAAATAATTGGCTACTCTAAATAAATAAAAAATACTGTAGCAAGACCTCCCAAGGGAATCATATGGAAACAGAATCCACAGACTGGTACAGTAGATGCTGGGGTGGTAGATGGCACAGCAGCAAGATGGCAGACAGGCAGAGCAGCAACCAGCAGAATGAGCAGTAAGCAGGAATGTTTAAATAGCCCTCCCCAATAGGATGAATTGTGAATGTGACTGATCACCTGACCAGGACTGAGCGCTGGTCTGAGCTGTCTGCCTAAACTTGCCCCGCAGGCGTTGCATCATGTAGTCTACAGCAGGGGTCTTCAACAGGGGGTCCGGGACCCCTAGGGGGTCCTCAGAGCTACTACAGGGGGTCCGCCAAATCTTTGTGTGATATGATTTAGTTTTTTTACGTTAACCACTTGAACCCTAGAATTCCTTTTCTGAGGGGAACATTAGCCGAAAATAGCAGATCTACAAGCTCTCTCTCAACGCCTCGCGCTGCGAGGTGTTGAGAGAGAGCTTGTAGATCTGCTATTTTTGGCAAAGAGCCTATATGTGTAGAGGGAAAAAATAGCAGACTAAGTAAAACAAAAACTTTAATCTGAAACAAAATTGTATACAATATAGAGTAGGGGGTCCCTGCTTCATCTCTCTCTCAGCTAGGGCGTCCTTGGCCTGAAAACGTTGAAGACCCCTGGTCTACAGTATTGTAACATATTGGGGAACAGTGTTTCAGCAGTCTATTAAAAAAATACCCCAAAATGAGCTTTGTCCTGGTTTGATTGGTGGAACATTTTTGTGTTCTTGACATTTAACCTTTTCAAGTAGTTTTTTTCCCCCTAATAAAGTTGTTTTATTTTGTTTCTGTTTTTTTTAGGCCTATTTAGAAAAGTTCCATAGAAATTGTATGTATTATTAGCATGTTGAACGCACTGACAGATTGAGAGAGATGCAACAGCAAAGTCAATCCTAGTTTCTTTTTTTTTATAATAATGATTTCAGTAATGACTCCAATGTACTCTGTGGTACACTTACACAATGCTTTATCAATGGCAATGAAACAAAATGCGACACTTTTTTTGATTCAATAACACCATCTCCTTTCTAAAAGCACAGCACCGCTGTGTGGGGAGTTCAGAGATCAGAGGGTTGTGTTTACATTACGTGCCGTTAACGTGACGTAATGTTTGATCTATATAGGGTTGATTTTTCACCTCAAATAAAAGCATCAGCTTGTATGAATGAGGCATCATCATTGATGTGAAAGATTTACAGGCTTTGTCGTCACACCCCGTGTGTGTAGAACCTCCCTAGTCATACTATGTAA
The DNA here is from genome assembly GCF_963454915.1 of Gymnoscopelus microlampas. Taxonomy (NCBI): domain Eukaryota; kingdom Metazoa; phylum Chordata; class Actinopteri; order Myctophiformes; family Myctophidae; genus Gymnoscopelus; species Gymnoscopelus microlampas. Next base: position 5,559,361 of record NC_139945.1, on the reverse strand, counting down.
CTTTGCCCTGTGTTTTCATAACAAAACAATATTATACATTTTTGGGGCGGTGTAGCCGCCCCCTATAAGTGAGTTTTGGACACCGACCAAAAAATGTGTGTACCCCCTAACCCTTCCATTGTTAATGCAAATCGATACTTTTTTCATATCAGCCAATCACATTACAGCTAGTGTCATCACCACTAACTGTAATGTGATTGGCTGACTTTGCAAATTCAGGACTGTGATTGGCTAGCGAAACACATGACACATGTGCAGCCCTATGAATAGCAGTATGGACAGTCATTTATCCTTTTTTTAAAGTGAGTCATGTTGTGATGACCACACACCGCCCACTTCACACTGGGTGTGATTTTTTTACCCATCATTTCCATCTACCAGCAGTTAGTTATCAGCCACTGGAAGTGGCTGATAACTCATTGCCTTTTCGCTGTATTTTGTTTTTTCAGCGGTGCAACCGCTCCTATATGAGGGTTTAGGACCATCCGTGGTGAAAGTTTTTCTTTCCGTCGTGAAAATTTGTCTTTCGCTGTGACGCCATGCTGTGGAAAACACGCCCATAGGCTAAGCCTTGCAGGACGTGCTGTGATTGGCTAGCGAGACACATGATGAAATTAACTTCAAACTTCGCAGACGCGCAGTGATTGGCTAGCGAGACGCATGATGAAATTAATAATAATGTAAAAAATGTAAGCACGTCACTTTGCAGGACGTGCTGTGATTGGCTACCGAGATGCATGATGAAATTAATAACTCATAAATATCACCGCTCACTTCACACTGGGTGTGATTTTTTCACTGTTGTTTGGCAGAAGGGGACGTATCTGTACCTTTTGAGAGCTTCCAGCCAATAACGGCACAAAGGTGTGTCCAAAAAGGGTTCTGTTTCAAACTCCCGTGTCTCACATAGAGAGAGAGGGAGGAGGGCCAAGTTTGAATCCTTGTTTACGATCAGAAAGGAGTTACATAGTACACAATTTAAGGTCTGCCTGGAGCTGGTCTAAGCTAACTTATGAGCACAGACACAGACCCAACAAGGAAGCTCTAGCCTATACCCCCACCCCTAACCCCGACCCCCAGCTAGAAAACCAATACAAATAACAAACATTGTTTCCAAAGAGTTTTAACCATTATATATATTCTCACATTGTACAAAACCGAATGGAAATATTAAATATATAATTGAATATCAACATAAACCAACTTCCATTATCACATCTATACAGAATCATTACATTCTACAGTTCTGCACATCAGAAGAAAAAACAAAATACAAGAAAATAAAAGTTTAAAAAAACGTATGAACTTAAAAATATAATGTAGAACTATGGAACAACCACCCAGGCAGATGAACACTACAGGATCATAAATCCTTTACAGCATTAAGCCACTAGATGTCGCTCCTTTATAACACCAGCAAAAGCAGCCATCAGTAGTCTGCGATGGCTGCCTTACAAGAATTTATTTAGGGTAAAAAAGTACCTTATTCAGATGGGTAACAGCTTATGGCTTAAAGAGGTAAACAAAACACAAATTATGGAGTTTTGACTGAATTATTAAAATGATTATTTCACAATCCCATTTATAATTTGTTTTCATAAAATAAACATGTTATCCAGCCTTTAAGTCTCGTTAGCCAACTTTGCGAGAGCAAGCAAGGTGCAATGACAAAAGGCATCTCAGGAAAATTATTTCATCCCCCCTTTTGTTACCTAAAAAGTTCAAATAGTTTATTTCTATTAGATTCAAATAGTTGTGAGGCTGCCTAAATGCGTGTAACTACTAAAGATCTGGTATGTTCATCCAACCCTACTCATAAATATATTGTTAGCACTTGAAACCATTAGGAGACACTATATAAAGTTGGCACTGAGTGAAAGAGGATGACAGCACAATAAAATGAAGCCTGGATGTGACATTACAGATTAAAACTCACTGCAACATCGAACATCAAAGTGTTCATTGATCCATGTGCACACTCTCAGAGTTAGACGTGACTCATGGAAATAAGTAACACATGGATAAATTAACACTGAGGACCCTATTTTTTCCAGGTCTTATGTCTTAACTTAAGACCTGGATGCGTGGCCAATGCTGTTTCGCTAAGGATGGCAAAATGCCTGAATTGGTCATGGTGCCATGGTGTGACTAATTCATTCAGGGCCGTTTACCGCATGGCGTCTTGGCGCAAGGCGCATTTTACCGTCCTCAAAATAGCGAAGCAGCATTGGCCACGCCTCCAGATCTTAAATTATTAAGATGTGCAAAATAGGGCCCTGAGGATTTAACTGTATATAGGAACAGCCCTATCAAAATGCAGGGTTGCATTGTGACCTCCCTCAACAGTTAGCCTAGCAAACAAACAAAAAGAGGGTTGAAACCTAATGATGTCCAGTAAACGTTGGGATATCTGCAAATTTTCAGGACATTTTGGGTGACTCGTGTAATATTTCTTAGTTAGAGCAGTTTCCCCACAAAATGTCAGAATGCAAATAAAGTGGCGGTTGACAATTATTCTGGGTTTAATATTAGTTTTGCAGCTTGTAGCATTGTTGTTCTTATTGAATCAAGTTTGTTTTTCTCTTTTCAATTTGGTGAATCCAAAGTCATTGCTCCAGTGAATTCAACTGTTAAATGGGGTGTGTTGAGATCGTAGGCTGTGTGTGTGTGTGTGTGTGTGTGTGTGTGTGTGTGTGTGTGTGTGTGTGTGTGTGTGTGTGTGTGTGTGTGTGTGTGTGTGTGTGTGTGTGTGTGTGTGTGCGCGCGTGCGTGCGTGTTCATTCATTTATATGCAGATGAACCGCCTTTGTCTAAAATGACTGAAATTTGCATTCAAGGCCCATCACGACCTCCTCGACGTTTGTGGAAAAAAAAAAACACAGAGCACAACATAATTGTATGTTTGCTTACAAGCTTGTTAATTAGTCAGTACAACAGACTTCAACCATTAAAACAACATAAACCTTGATCATCTCAAGTTGGCAGAAAGAATGTAAACTTCTATTATAGGCGACATTCAAATCCTCCTTGACATCTACATAACAATTCACTGGAAATAAGAGTGTCATTACGTTTAGATTTAGGGGCAAATGGGGACGTTTTTGTTTCTGTTTATGTAGTCGTCAGACACCCATACATAATCTATGAAATACAGGCAATCTATGCAATAAGTTAGGGTTCAGTTTATTAATAAATACAGAAGGGGAGACATTTTCTTATTAACTGAAGCCCTGTATGCCCCACATGCCCTTTAGCTATTTTTGAATATTAAAAAAAGAGATTTTTTTTTTTACAAATGTTGACATATTTGCCAGGGATGCCAGGGTTAATGGGGTTAACATCCATGTTTAATTACATTTTAAAACTGTGATATTATCAGACAGTCTGCATTTCCCAACAGCAAACGCATGTATATATTTCAATCTGACCAGAAGCTGGGATAAAACATGTCCCCACCGGCCCTAAACATGAATGACAAGAGGGGGGATGTCAAAAGCAGAGGCATGGATCCTCCCCAGCAAATCACACCCTGAATACAGTATAAATCCATATTATGTATGACTTGGTAAAGAAAGCAACATGTCGCTGTTGTTCTGCCTGGCGTCTCTCTACGGTGGGTTCAGAGTGATATGGCATGATGTCACAGTGGTGGCTTTATTCTCTTATCAACAGTGACCGTGGAATGGATTTATGACACACATTTCACAAACCCCTAATATAGGTCATATTTACCAAGGAAATGTTGCCTTTAGCCTGTGCTCTCTATATAAAATACTACTGCAGCCCTATCAACACAGAATGACCTATTTAAATGCTTCCACTTGAACATAAGCGCTGATAAACTCTGAAACTATCTTGTCTATGTAAATAAGACAGCCAACCTCTGATCAATAACAGAACATCCATGATTATTTAGTTTGTTCAGTATAGCATCTGTTGATTGTTTGTAATCAATACTTCTCCACCAGTATTGGGCAAGTTACTCGGGAACAGTAATAAGTTACTAAATGCATTACATTACCCATTACTTGGTATCAAGATTTGGTATCAAGAGTACCTCTTTAGATTACTATATTTTGCAGGTACAGGTTACGTCATTTTGAGAGAAGGCACATGCTTGAAATGAACAGATCTATAAGCTAACACTGTGTCACATCGCAACGTGTTGGTAGCTTGTAGATCTGTTCTTTTTAAGTATGTGACTACCTCCTACTATAGAGCATAATTTATAGGCTTGATAGTCTGTCTTGGTCAAAAATAAACCACGTTGATTGTTACTTAGTAACTCAAAGTTACTTGGATTATTAACTGTGATATTATTACTGTTTTGGCAAATGTAATACGTTATACTGCTCGATAATGGGGACAGTAATACTAATACAGTATATTAGTAACTAGTTACTGCCTAACACTGTTCTCCACTGTCCATACTTGCGAATGGAACATAACTGATGTTTTCTGACATATAAAAAGCAACATTCAGAACAGCAGTTTGTGGAAAACATACAGAAATGCTGTGGTATGATTTATATGACATCTAGCATCCTTATGCCTTATATGCTAGGCCTATGTTCTCTCCATGTGGGCCATGTGCACCGTCAACATTCAGTAGAACTTTATTCTAAATACAAAAATGTGCAAGCTCATATATCCTGTTATGCTCCGTACATGCCGTGCAGTTTGTGGTTCGTGAGTTTCTGTTTGCTTCTGGTTTAAGCCTATGAATCCAAATCATTTCCCACAAACAATCAAGCGTACTGGACACTGCAGGCTGTTAGTAAGCTCTGTTCATTCAGCGTATCGATTCGTTCTTAAAAAGGACGCATCATTTGCGTTGTTGGGGAACCTCTCTCAGATAATATAGTGTACTTTTAGAATATGCTACCTAACAGCACATAATTGGTCTAAACATGTGGCCCTTGACATGCTGAAAAGCAACTAAAGATACACTATATTGTCTCTGTATTGTCTCTGTATCTCTATATTGTCTTTTGATGCTTTTGTGTGACACTGTAGTATGATCAAGTAGGGCATTCATTTTCCCAAAACACAAAAAGTTAAAACATGAAGATGAGTTGTTTCTGCCCGACAGCTACGTAAGATGAATATATATGCCAAATTGCGCACACAGATGTGCTCAACGTGCACCATTTCTAAGAGGGGTTAGATCAGGGACGTGCACAGATAGACTCTAGGTGGTGCTGGAGCACCTGCCCTTTGCCCTCTTGACCAGAAGTGCCCTTTTGAAAAAAAAATAAAAAAACGTGTTTTTTTTTTCAGTTTACAGCAGAGGTCTTCAATAGGGGGTTGAAGACATTTTTATAGCCAATTGAATGGTTATTGCCCAAAACATTTATGATCATTCTTAGATTCAAAATGCATAATAAATCACCCTGTGATTAATATGACAAATTGCATCATGTCATCTTTGAGGTGTACTGGAGGGTAACAATGGCATTTGTGCAGCTTGGTTTGACAGCATGACATGTCTGAGTTCTTAGTTGGCCTTTCATTCTGTTGCCTTTGCTATGAAATAATAGGGGTTTTCTATCAGTGGCACCACAAAATGGCCTCCACTTCTATGCCCTATAGCAATGCTGAGAGATTGCGTTTAGATGTAAATGCATGTAAATTAACCACATCCTAACTGGAATCGTAATACTACAAGACTGGCTAATATAACACCACAATAGTACTATTGATAACTTTGTAATAGCATCGGACAAGTTCACACTTATGTGTAGATTTGGCCTATCCACCAGTTATCCACATTGCAATTTTCATGCCTGATGTAAAAGAGAACATGATGCAACCTGTTTCACTTTTTAAACTCATCTTACATTTATAAAAATCCCCCAAAAGAAGATTGCTGAACTCTTAAAACCCAATATCTCTTTGTTAAAGGCTAGATATTGGAATATCTAAATGTGACGATTTCACAGGATTGAGCCCTTGAAGACTAAACTTAAACTAAGTTGAAGAAGCAGTGTAGAACATCTAAAGAACCATCCTTGTACGAAAGCGGTGCTAGCAGTGGTTCCCAACCTTTTTATTCGTTATATTTAAACGTGTACTTCTTCTACAACAAATAGCTGAAATCAGATTGCGAATGGTTGTGAGCTTGTAGATCCGCTATTTTCGAGAATAAAAAATACCTTTTTGAAAAATCTTGTAGAATGTTCTATTATTATTATTATTATTTTTTACTATTGTTGACAATACAATGACCCAAAAATGCAAGTTATTATTATGTGCAACATGTTTAAAATGTTGTACTACCTCCAAACAGGAAAGTCCCCATGCCTTATGAGTAATACATTCAGGTTGGGAACCACTGCTATAGCACCTCAACAATAGATAACACACACACAGCAGATAACAAAGCTAAGTAACTATCCAATCTTTAAGTCAATCTCATTGCTGCTAAATATTAAGGGGGTTGTTCTCTTGTCAAATGGGGCGATGATTTCAGAGACTAAAAGTAGGAAAATGATCTAAGGGGACAATCCGAGACGATATAATCAAAAAGGTTGAAGAATACGGTCCTTAACAGGAACTATTACTCTACTCCCGCTCTAGACAAAATTGCCTTTAGAGAAAATGTGGGTCAAATTGGCAATCATTCTGCTCACCGTTGTACTGCTTAAAGTAAAACAAGCTGCCTCACTAGCAATACTGATGGAAGTATGGTGATGAACAAGAGGCTAGAGCTCTGTTCAGAATGCAGGTTAATCCCATTTGTTTCTCAAATCTGATATTTAGGACCGACTGTCCACACTGTTATTGAATGTGATCTTTAGGACCCTGTTATTACATGTGATAGGACTGATTGTCCACCCTGTTATTAAATCTGATCTTTAGGATTGACTGTCCACCCTATTATTAAATCTGATCTTAAGGACTGACTGTCCACCCTGTTATTAAATCTGATCTTAAGGACTGACTGTCCACATTGTTATTACATCTGATGCCTACATTCTGAACAAAACCTAAAACACAGATGATCCGACAAACTCCACTCAGATTCACTGTGGATGCTTATGGATAGTATTGCTTTTACATCTGGAAAATCTTAAATCTGGAATATTTATATATAAAATATAAAAACGGTTCAACATATAACATTTTCCTTTTTTTTTCTTATAAGAAAACCTATTATCAACCCACAAGCTACCTAGTTACATCCTCCCAACGAAGCCCTAACCCCTTTGGCACAATAATAATCATAATTCACGTTAATCGTTATTATATTGTTGAATTAGCACATTTCAATAGGAATGGTCACTTTCATATTCAGCGCATTAACACAGTTTTTGTACATCGGTACGGTAAGATGTCACGACACAGTTAAAAAAACATGGTGACGTATTTTTTTTTTTCCTTTTTCACCTTTGTTGATATGTCAATGAATTTTACTTTCATCTAAATTCAAAAATTCAAAAAAGAACAGAAATGTCTTTGCATGCCCTTATTATTTACAGAATCACACTGAAGTGTATTCTTGCTGGCTACCATGGAGCAGTAATACTAGACTTAACCGGGGTTCTCAAGTTTTTGTTATTCCAAGGACCCCCCATAACTGTCAGAGTTACAGACCTGCCTGGGTCAATTTGGAAAGAGTCCCTACCTGGACCCTACTTTGAGAACCACTGCTTAAGAGGCGTCAGTTAGCATCAGTTAGCACTCATAGCGCTAATGCTAGTGTGCTAGCTTAATGCGCTAATGCTTGGGAATGATTCCTGAAATCACTACGACCCAAATGCAACTGAAACCTGAATGTAGCAATATTTGTTTTATTTAATGTATCAATAATTCTAAGCTATATTTGTTCAGGATATCAAGAGCCCCCTGTTTTTGACATTACATTTTGTCACACCATGCCAACTGTCAGGAATTAGCGCTGATCGGCAAGTATTGCTGCTCCTTGCCAGCACAGTCTGTTCCCTCTGTGGAGGTAGCTGGCATCAGACCAAGACCCCATTACTCTAAAGCATCTTAGTGCGTTGCATTACAGCCACATAAGCTTTCCAGTGTTAATGTTAATTAAGTGGCCTGTTTAAGAGCTGGTGCCTGTAAACACCATGACTTGTTTACAAGAGGAAAAGCCTGTTGTCTCAAACATTACAAGATTGAGTAGGCTATATAGACCACATCACAATTGATTGAATGAAAAAAACGGGCATTTCCGAGCAGAATGTTTTCACAATTTAAAATGAAGTGCGAACATTAGCTGTCTAGTTTGTCAACCTGTGGATATTTTACAACAAACTATTATATTTTTTCCATCCAATGCGATGCTGCCAGCATTATCTACCCGGAAATACAGTTTTTGTTGTGGTGATGTCATGATGATTCGGTCTATAGTCTAGGGCAGGGTCTTCAACAGGGGGTCTGCTTGGGGGGGGGCTAGGCAAGCGATTGGCTGTGTCGAGCCAATTGCAAAATCTCTGATAATGGCATCATAAAAACAAGTGTGCGCTTCTCAACGGTAAACGGTTACTAACACTGGCACTGAAACACTGTAAACCCAATGGCCAACAGTCATTTCATTCCCCCAATGAGATGTGTTGAGTAAAAGGAAGGCCGGTCTGGAACAGCTTCCTTGTGCTGTAGTCACAGACAGAGAGGTGAAAAAATGATTGGTCCCTCCTGCTTCAGGAATCATGTAGAAAATATACATTCAAACTTCTGAAGAAAACAAACCATACGATAATAGAAAATATTCAAATAAAAACAGGGCGACGAAGGGGAGAGAGAAAGACACAGAGAGACAGAGAGAGACATAGGCGGAGAGAGATAAAGAGACAGACAGGGGGACAGAGGCAGAGGGTGGGTGAAAAGAATAGAGGGCTGAATAAAAACAACGAAAAAAAGACGAGGTTTGGAAAGTTCCTAAAGGAGCAACGATTCTCAACCTTATCTTCATAGAATTGGACCTTACACTAATGCTCATTATAAGATGGCACCATTTTTGTCTGCTCTAACCTACCTACCAGTGACATGATCGGTAGGCAAAAACAACGGCTTATACTGTATGTCAGTGTGCCATGCAGGAAGAGAAAGGCTGTAGTTTCTATTAGCTTGAAATCCTCATCAAGGATGTCACTGGTAGGGCAGGGTTTCTGAACTGTCCCCAGCACACCAATGAGACACAGAGGGAGCAGACAGAAATGGTACCATCTCATTAGTGAGGACCAATTATATGAAGATTCGGTTGAGGACGGGGGGTGAAGTGTTCCTCTAAGAGTAACATGCAGCACGGTGCCGTATGTTAAAACAATGCACTTTAGTCAGAAGCATGTGATTCTATCAGCGAGGAAAACCTAGATCCTCACATCTATTTACATGAATGAGCGTTTGTGGATATGTGCATGTACACATACTGCAAGCGTGTGTGTGTGTGTGTGTGTGTGTGTGTGTGTGTGTGTGTGTGTGTGTGTGTGTGTGTGTGTGTGTGTGTGCGCGCGCGTGCAAAGTTTGTGATTACAAATACAATATGCGATCTTGACAGGCGTGTGTGTGGTGCATTACGGTGTTACTGTACTGTGTGTGTGTGTGTGTGTGTGTGCGTGTGTGTGTGTGTGTGTGTGTGTGTGTGTGTGTGTGTGTGTGTGTGTGTGTGTGTGTGTGTGTGTGTGTGTGTGTGTGTGTGTGTGTGTGTGTGTGTGTGTGTGTGTGTGTGTGTGTGTGTGTGTGTGGGGTGCGTACAGGTGTTGAGGTTGAAGCCGTGATGTAAAAATCTACGGCAACACCTTGACGCAGAAGCATTAAGTCAGGCTTGCAGAGTGAGTCTTAAATACATAAATACTAAATAGATGTTTGTCCACAACTGTGCCATTGTCTTTGCCTATGGCCACACACACACACACACACACACACACACACACACACACACACACACACACACACACACACACACACACACACACACACACACACACACACACACACACACACACACACACACACACACTCACACACACACACACACACACACAGAAATGTACACATACAGTATCTAATTAGTTGACAGCCATGTTAATTTAAGGCCACTACCCAAACGAACGTTATAGCTCTAGACCTCGAGAGAAGAATCTCTTGGCATTATGCACACACCAAAACACAGAGAAAAAAGCTATTTTGTGTCCGTTTCCGTAAAGTCCTTGCTCTCGTATACTCTCCATAGACAACAATGAAAACAAATCTACAGTACAATCCCCAACGTCGGGGTCCAAGAACACTCGCACGTCACTGGAAACAATGTAAACACAGACACAACACGGCTGTCGCCCTTTGATGACCTCACCGACCAGTCCTTGAAGGACTTGTCCTCTTCCGTCATCCCATTGGCTCTTCTCGACTACGAAGAGGTTAACCCAGAAACCTTCCGTAACCTGAAACTTCACAGAACCTGTGAAGTTCTGTGATGTATTTTTTTTGTTTTTGTTTGTTTGTTTACGTTCCCATTATAACCACAACCAAGGGGGAGGTACGTCCTAATGATGACGATTTCTTTTAAGTATATGTTTAGAGTTCTGGGTTCCTGAAACTCAGGGTTAGTGCCACCTCCTGAGCAGGGCCTAAATTAGGTTCTGAAAACCTTATGTGAAACCAAGCCGTAGCGTAATAGAAACAAACCCAGAACCCATGAAATTCGTTAACACAGCACACGGTTTGCTTAGTTCTTGAAGTCGGAAAAAGAGCCATTGACCTCTCCGTCAACCCTTTCAATCCCAGTCGCTCCTTCACGGACGAACGGACGGACCGTCTCATTTCCGTAACTCCCCTTTCCTTGGAAACAACCTGCGTTGGTTTCTCCTGCTTACTCCTCTTTCGCTTCCGTCTCGTCTGTCCTTCTCCGCCGTCCTCTCACAGCGAGGAAGAACTCTGGCTGTAGTTTCTGAGCATCATTCGGTTGTACTTGTTGGGCGAGGGGGGCGATGGCGGAGGGTGGGAGGGGACTGGGGGCAGACAGAGGGTCGACTCCGAGATCGGCGAGCCGCCGTCGTCGCTGGACGCCAGGGAGTCGCGGAACGGTGAGGGGGGCGTCAGCGCCATCAGCTCCTCCTCCAGCTCCGCCCTCCTCAGGGGGGAGCCGGCGAGGCCGGCGTGCAGGGAAGGCGCCGTGCCCACGCCCGCCCGCGTGGGCGGGTACGGCGGCGACTGGGCCTGCTGGGCGTAAGGAGGAGGGGGAGGCGGCAGGGGGTACGGCGAGTGAGGAGGTTGCGGCATGGGGCGGGGCATGCAACCTGCCCGGGGCTCCACAGGGGGCAGGGGTTGGACGTCGGCGTAGGTGGTCAGCGTGGGGGGCTTCGGGTTCTCCCGGGGCAACAGGTACGGGTCGACGGGATGCGGCGGCGGCGAAGCCGGCGGGGCGGGGGCATGGACATGAGCGGGAGCGTGCGTGGGTGAGGGGCAGAGCATCATGCTGTTGAGCTCGCTGATGTTGGCGGTGAAGCGGCTCACCACGCAGCTGATCTGGTCCATGAGCGAGCTGGGTGCTGCTACGGTAACCACAGTGCGCCCGTCGCTCTCCCCGGCAATATGGCCGGCGCTCATGTACGACGGCACGCCCATAACCAGGGGCTCCTCCCCTCGCCCCCCCGACCCCCCGAGCCTCTGGCTGACCGTGCTGATGGGCGAAGGGGTCTGGGGCCGGTACGTGGGCACCGGGTACCTCTCCTCGGCCTCCGACAGCTCGTACAGGGTCTTGTCGGCAACGCCGGCGTCGAGGCGTGTGCCGATGGACGGGAGCGAAGGCAAGGGCACGTGGGGGGGCAGGTCTCCGCCTCCGCAGTAGCGTCCGTCGGGCGTTTTGGAGAAGGGCTTGATGATGGCCGTCTGGTTGTTCTCTTTCCTCTTGATGTGGAAGGAGAGACGCTGCCACAGGTGGTTGCCCCGGGAACTGCTGCGCTCCGTCTGGGCCCAGGACACCGATTTCCCGTTGGAGCTGAGTGAAGAAAACAAACACACCGTCAGCTGAGAGAAGAAAACAAACACACCGTCAGCTGAGTGAAGAAAACAAACACACCGTCAGCTGAGTGAAGAAAACAAACACACCGTCAGCTGAGCGAAGAAAACAAACACACCGTCAGCTGAGTGAAGAAAACAAACACACCGTCAGCTAAGTGAAGAAAACAAACACACCGTCAGCTGAGTGAAGAAAACAAACACACCGTCAGCTGAGTGAAGAAAACAAACACACCGTCAGCTAAGTGAAGAAAACAAACACACCGTCAGCTGAGGGAAGAAAACAAACACACCGTCAGCTGAGGGAAGAAAACAAACACACCGTCAGCTGAGGGAAGAAAACAAACACACCGTCAGCTGAGCGAAGAAAACAAACACACCGTCAGCTGAGTGAATAAAACAAACACACCGTCAGGGGTGGACCGTGGGCAAAGTACTCAGAGGATTCTCCATCGTTTCCATTTCAAGGACCCCCAGGTTCACATGCATTAAGACACGGACCCCCACCTGATAGCATTTCTTTTTCTGGGACCTCAATCTTCCCTGTAAAAAGATTTAGTAAGTGATAGTCCTCTGTTAAAATAAGTGTTAAATAACTATATATTCTGATTAGTGCTGTCAAACGATTAAATATTGCAATCGTGACAAATCACATGATTTATTATAGTTAATCGCATATAAGTCATCCGTTTTTATCTGTTCACCATGTACCCTAGAGGGATATTTTTCAAGTCTTTTATACCCCTATTAACATGGGAGTGGAAAAATCTTGCTTTATGTAAAAGTATGTTTATTTATTATTGGAAATCTATTAAAAACACAAAAGAAACCATAATGGTACTGCATTAAACAGGCTGCAGCAGATGCGTATAATGATCTGCTAAATGTACTTAGCCTCCCTGTTACATTCCAATCTACTACTAGTAGATCGGAATGTAACAACTACTTTCTTTTGAAAGTAGTTGAAGAAATGTTGTGGTAAATGTATTTCCTAATGAGTTGTGGGGTAACAGCAGTCATGGTGCTGTAACATCCACAATGACATCGGAAACCCACAACACATACCAGCAACAGCTGTGTCCTAAACCAGTGGTTCTCAACCTTTTCAGTCCACGACCCCCCAAAATATTCATTCGTGAACGGGGAACCCCCTACCCGGACAAGCACTTGGAATTGTAGAAACACACACACACACACACGCTTGTTGTGAAAATAGCTGATCTATACATGCACATGTAGATCGGCTCCGCAGCAGGGGCGCCGGAACGGAATATGACGTGGGGACACACAGGGACACATGCACGCGCGTGCAGCGATTACTTACTTAATTCAAACACACCCTGTAACCTGGGGTGCGCTTGCTTCAAACACCCCCTGTAACACAGGGATTACTTAATTCAAACACACCCTGTAACCTGGGGAGCGCTTGATTCAAACACCCCCTGTAACACAGGGATTACTTAATTCAAACACACCCTGTAACCTGGGGAGTGCTTTGATTCAAACACACCCTGTAACCTGGGGTGCGCTTTGATTCAAACACACCCTGTAACACAGGGATTACTTTAATTCAAACACACCGTGTAACCTGGGCATTGCTTGATTCAACGTCCTGGAAGATGCAATAGATGCTTGCGATTCTTTTGCAGAACCAGGCGGTGGTCCGGCTCTGCACACGAAGCGGGGTGCAAAACACCATATTCATAATTCATCTGCCAAGCAATGAAGTCTTTGTAGTTTTCCCCCCTTTGTAACATTTTCAAAAAGAAACTTTTAAAAATATTCTCACTTCAAAGCGAAGCCGCCTCCAGAACCAGCTCTGAGATGAACAGAGGTCTGCCCAATTATCACCACACACACAGAGAGAGAGAGAGAGAGAGAGAGAGAGAGAGAGAGAGAGAGAGAGAGAGAGAGAGAGAGAGAGAGAGAGAGAGAGAGAGAGAGAGAAATAATAATTGAACTGCCCCCCCCCCCCACCCCACTGCTGTTTATTTGTTTACTGTTGAGTGGGAAAACTGCCGTAGACGACGGTGCAGTTGGCAGTATAGCGTCTGAGCCGATCCACAGGGTAACAAGTAGATCAGATTTCACTGACAGACACTGTGCAAAATGTTGTTTAGTGTGACATTCAAACATTTGACCAGAGCGGATAAGGATAAGGATAATTCCTTTTAACAGGTCGTTCATGAAAGTCCTTGCGGTCTTGTTTCCAATGAGAACCTGTGAGCAATTAGGGGTTAAGAGTCTTGCTCAGGGACAAATTTCATTTCATCGACACATATGCTGACCTGGCCTGGAATCGAACTTGGGGCAACCAGGGCATCTGGCTCCCTAGGCGGGCTCACTAACCATTGATCTATGGCCGCCCCTACAATGATGTTATAACCATCAAGGTTTATCTGATCCAGTGTCTGTAGCCTTTTGATCCCATAGTCAAGCGCATAGCGCGTTGACTATTGGTACCGATCATCGAGTCATTTCTTAATATATTTCAGTTATTGTACATTCTTTATTTTTGACTATTGGTACCGATCATTGTGTTATTTTTGTTAAGCTATAGAAGGCAAACATAAATGTCATTTTGACTTATGTTCCGATGTTTACTGCCAAAAACACTATTCAATCCTTAATTGCTATTGTTTGTGCGACAATTAATGGTCAACTAAAGTTTAGATGATCGTGACAGCACTATGATTCCATCATGTATTTGAAGAGGACTGTCTAGCCTCTCCATGTCACAGTGCCTCCTGTAGGCCACTGTCTGTAGTTCATGTTAGGGTCACAGTGACAGACACAGCTCTCAGAGAAGTCACACCCATGCACATGGATGCATGCAAACTCATAGACATCAGTGCACTGCACACGCACACGCACACGCACACGCACACGCACACGCACACGCACACGATGGTCTTGGAGAGGGCCATTACAGAAACAATCAATTTTGCGTTAGTGACACTAACCAGGCATTGACCTGGCTACAAATCCTGCTGTACTCTCTCACACTCACTCTCACACTCTCACACACACACACACACACACGCACACGCACACGCACACGCACGCGCACGCACACGCACACACACACACACACACACACACACACACACACACACACACACACACACACACACACCTTTTGAAGGTATTACGTTCAGCTTTGAACCCATTAACCGAGTCACCTCGTACACAGTAACCATTTGTTTCCAATTTAATACATTTTTGTACACTCTCAGAGTCACACAGGTGACACTATGGATTTTGACTGTGCGCATAGACACACACACACACACACACACACACACACACACACACACACACACACACACACACACACACACACACACACATTTTAACAATTTATTTATGTCCACATAAGTGAGAGCATACAAGGACACACATATTAAAGGTGCAGTTAAGGTTACATTCACAAAATCATCATCTGGTGTTGTTGTGGTTGACACGCACACACACACGCGCGCACACGCACATGCACACGCACACACACACACACACACACACACACACACACACACACACACACACACACACACACACACACACACACACACACACACATTTTAACAATTTATTTATGTCCACATAAGGGAGAGCATACAAGGACACACATATTAAAGGTGCAGTTAAGGTTACATTCACAAAATCATCATCTGGTGTTGTTGTGGTTGACACACACACACGCACACGCACACACACACGCACGCACGCACGCACGCACACACACACACACACACACACACACACACACACACACACACACACACACACACACACACACACACACACACACACACACACACACACACACACACACACACACACACACAGGTCTACCTGAGTGTCTCTCCAGCGGAGCCCCTGCGCTTCCAGAGGTTGATCAGACTGGAGGAGCGGCTGGCAGCAGAGGAGGACTTCCCGTCGCCCACGTGCATGCGCACTACCGTGCTGGTGGTGAAGGCACTGCGCACGTTGCGCTCCGGCTTGGCCAGGATTATGTACACCTGACCAACACACAAAAAAACAACCGGGTGAAGATTGTTTAAAGCCTTGCGCTGGAACACAAAGTATAAAGCACAAACTTTGAAAGAAATATAGTGGAGAGAAGTTGTTAAAAAACAAATCATTGTATTCTTTTTCTTTTAAACCTTGAAAAATACCCGAAAACACAATTGATCATGAAAATAAACATGCTCTGAAAATGCCGATAGGCTGCCGTGTTAAGTGGTCAGATGGGTGGGCCGCGAATGCTAAAGGCCTGTTGAAGTGGGCCCTGCCCCAGAAAAGGTTGAGAAGCACTGGTCTAAATTCACAGTAAAATCCTGTTCTTTTTTTTTCTCTGAGAGTGCACAAATGTAACAAAATGGACCTGTGGTAAGTATATTAAATTTGATGCTAGAAATTGAACTGCAAGAAAATCACATTGACATTGTTGGGTGCTATCTACACAGTGAAATCTTGATGTTAATTTAACTCTGAGAGTGTACTGTACATCTAAATCTACATTTGGTTACATTTCGAAACATTTGTAGTGTACACATAGGTATATTTTTTCATTTTCCAAGTAAAATCACGTATCACGTATGTTCATTGGTTAAGGAAGGGATAATTGTCAGCACGCTGGTCGTTTTTGAAAAATAACCCCCGACAGGATGATTGAACACTGAGGCAAAGCCGAGGTGTTTAATCATCCTGAAGGGGGTTATTTTTAAACAAAGACCAGCGGGCTGACAATTATTCCGCTTATTACATGGCTACATAATCAATTAACTAATACATTTACCCCAAAAGTAACAACCAAACTAAGTATTTCCTTGCTTAGTTTAATGAAAGTATTCCATAAGTGTTGCGCTGGGCGGACACGGTCGCCTCGGAAAACAAGGAAGTGTTGATCAAATAGAGAACAGTTTTGGTTACTGCGATGTCTATTTCCCGCTTCAAATGTTTTCAAAAACATTCTTGAGAGTAACGTTTAGTTGTACATGTTTGTGGCGTGCACAGACATTTTGAGGGGCAGGTGCTCAAGTAAATTATACTTTTTTTTGTTTACTTGGTCTGCTCTTTTTTCCCTCTACACCTATACCTATTTGCCAAAAATAGCAGATCTACAAGCCCACAACGCCTCGCAGCGCGAGGCGTTGTGAGCTTGTAGATCGGCTATTTTTGGCTAAAGTTCTCCTCAGAAAAGGGATGCTAGGTTTCGAGCGGTTATGGTAAAAAGAAAAATCATATCACGTAAAGATTTGGCGGACCCCCTGTAGTAACTCTGAGGACCCCCTAGGGGTCCCGGACCCCCTGTTGAAGACCCCTGCTGTAAACTGAAAAAAAAAACTTTTTTTTTTCTTTTTTTCAAAAGGGCACTTCTGGTCAAGAGGGCAAAGGGCAGGTGCTCTAGCACCACCTAGAGTCTATCTGTGCACGTCCCTGCATGTTTACATGGTTGTAATGTTCGATACAGCATTATAATCAAGCAGCGCAGGTTGATATGAGCAGGTGCTCTTTGATTAGACAGCGGTCTGTTATAGAGCTCATCGGTCATTATCCAAAAATAACCTCGCCGCTGAATTCAGCAATTGACCAATCAGAATCAAGCATTCAACCACGCCGTGCAATAAATACCTTTAAAACGCCAAAAATGTCAATGTCATTTAGTGGGTAATGCTGCCTGGTTGCCTCTTCCAGGGAGGTTTTCCAGACCCGTGCAGATGGCAGGAGGCCACGGGGCAGACTGAAGACCAGGTGGATGGATTAGATCTCCACACTGGACTGGGAACGCCGCGGCATCTCCCCAGTCAGACAGAAGACCAGGTGGAGGGATTAGATCTCCACACTGGACCGGGAAGGCCTCGGCATCCCCCCAGTCAGAGCTGGCTAATGTATAGGAAAGGGAAGCCTGGGGTTCTCTGCTGGAACTGCCAGCTCTGTGAGCCGACCTTGAATAAGAGGATTGATAGGTATGATTTTGTACCATTTTCTAATGGATCTAAAGTGTACCATTTTCCATTTGTATGTGTTCATAATATGAACACATACAAATGGAAAATGGTACACTTTAGCACTGACACTTTTAACCATATTTGCATGGTTAAAAGTGTCAGCGCCTCTCTGGCAGCCTGCAACAGTGTTTTGGTTTGGTGGGCTCCTTCTGGTATGTCAGCAATATTAGATAGCAGGTTAACCTCGATACCCCAACCTTGGTTGCCCAGGAAACTGAGCCATTCAAGCCATAACTTACGGCTGACGTGATGACGAAAGGCGTAACACCACGTTATGTGTATAATTACTCTGTATCTCTGTTTTAACGTCAGAAGAATATATCTGGAACCATGCATGTCCAACGCTTGCATGGTAACACAACAATCTCTTCTCTGGAATAAACCCAAATACTATTATAACACGTTTCCTTCCTCCGTTTATTGATGTAATTAATACTTATCTGACCGATAGATATGGACCGGTATTTAGTAGGAAAAATAAAGCTATCAAGGATGAAAAATAAAGCTATCAAGGATGAAGATGGACGGACGGACGGATGGACGGACGGATGGACGGACGGATGGACGGACGGACAGACAAGCATTGACATGGACAAAGGGGGGGATTTGCCAAGTGTGAATGAAGTTGTACCAGGTGCGAATTGGCCTCTTTTCACATTAGGCAAATCAGGCACGACGAAGGGGGAGAAGAGACTTTTATATTTCGGACAAAATTGCCAATTTTACATTGAGGTGCCCAGATGTCCCTAGTGCCCACCTATCCTGTATCCCTTGTCATGGAAAAATCAGGAAAAGTGTTAACAGGTCAGATGACATGTCTGTACAGTATATAGTGAAAATCTTTCCAGGGTTAAAGCTGCACTATGTAGCCTTCCTCTTCTATCCCGGATTTGAACCCGGTATCCTGCACACACGTTGACATTTTTAGTTTTTTTTTTACCATTGAGCTAATAGAGCCTGGCCGCTTGCTCATGGGTAAAAATTTGTGTCAGATCCTGTGTCTAGGCGAGACATGACCTTTGACACGATCTAAATGTCTCAATAGAAGAGCAGGGAGACAAAATACAACCACCCCAATTGTATAAGTTATATTGTATTAATTAACACACTCTACCATACAGATTGGACAAAATTGCATTTTATTCATTAAAAATAAGTTAGTGCGACTTTAACCCAGTAAGACTTGAGGACGCATCTGTGTGTCATTTTTTGATTTGAGCTAAAAAAGCATTATTTTACACTTTGGGCTATTCAAAAATAGCAGATCTACAAGCTCGTAGCGCGGCACTCTGTGCCGCGCTATGAGCTTGTAGATTTTTTTTGAAAAATCGTGAAAATGTGTGCAAATCTTTGAATATATATATTTTTTTTTAAGCAAACATTCTTAACTCAAATCTTTGCTTCTGGGGGTCCCTGGAACAAAATGTTCTGAGATGGGGGTTCGCGGTCAAATATATAATTTTGGGGGTCCTTGACATGAAAAAGTTTGAAAACCACTGATATTATAGCAAAACATACGTTTTTTCTTAGGATTTTTGTTAGGATTTAGAAGACATTTGTAGAAGCAAAGATGTGTGTAAAACATGTTTGCTTTAAAAATTGCTTTAAAATGTTTGTAAAAAAAAAAACACATGATTTTTCAAAAAAAATAGCAGATCTACAAGCTCGTAGCTTGTATATCTGCTATTTTTGAATAGCCCAAAGAAATCTTAAAATGACAGAGATTCGTCTTAGGTCACACAAACACACTGTAGATAATAAACTTACATGAGCAAGATTAAGTCGGTTATTGGTTCTAAATGTCACGTTTCGACATATTTGCGGTTTATTGCCTCAGCCCTGCCTTCCAGCACACTTTGAATGCATTGTCCGTATCCAAAAACCCATCTAGTTTAATACTGCGTCCAGCAGAGCAGTAGCACGCCATGCGGTGCTCAAAGCGTGATGGAAACCAGCATGGTACCGAGAGCACCAGATTCCTCTCAACCAGCTTACGGCTATGGCCAGTGTTGCCAGATTGTGCGAGAGAAACACACAACCAGGTCTATGAAAACAAGCCCAAAAGAAGCGACTCTTATATGCCGCATGATCACTTTAAACCTATATGCATCGGCTGTTTGAAAATAGAAGATCTACAGATTGTAGATCTGCTATTTTCATAGAAAAAAATGATTATTTTATACTTAGCCCATTAAGACCTGGAACTGTGTCATTTTTAGATTTGAGCTAAAAAGCATTATTTTACACTTTGGGCTATTCAAAAATAGCAGATCTACAAGCTCATAGCGCGGCACCGAGTGCCGCGCTACGAGCTTGTAGATCTGCTATTTTTGGGGCGGTGTAACCGCCCCCTATAAGTGAGTTTTGGACACTGACCAATCCTGCACCGTGATTGGCCAATAGTCTACAACGCAGTCTACACCCCTAACCCTTCCACAGTCAATGCAAATCTATACTTTTGCAAAGTCAGCCAATCACATTACAGCTAGTGTCATCACCACTAGCTGTAATGTGATTGGCTGACTTTGCAAATTCAGGACTGTGATTGGCTAGCGAAACACATGACACATGTGCAGCCCTATGAATAGCAGTATGGACTTAAAAAGAAGTAATTTATCCTTTTTTTAAGTGAGTCATGTTGTGATGACCACACACCGCCCACTTCACACTGGGTGTGATTTTTTTTAAATCGTGAAAATGTGTGAAAATCTGAATATACATATTTTTAAAGCGAACATTTTTAACTCAAATCTTTGCATCTGGGGGGTCCCTGGAACAACATATTTTGATGGGGGTCCGCGGCCAAATACATATAATTTTGGGGGTTCTTGACATGAAAAAGATTGAGCACCACTGATATAGAAACATACGTTTTTCAGAAAACTGTTGAGATTTAGGAGACATGTAGAATCGGCTTCAGGTCTCAATGGGTTAAAAAAACAACAACATTTTAACATCACACATCTGGTATGGGGGGGTGGGGGGGTCCCTGGCAACATGAAAGCCCAGAGTCGCTTATAATAAGCAGACATGGCAACACTGACGTTGGCACTGAGGCTGTGACGCCTGACGCACGTGGGTGACGATCTCTCCTCGGGTACAAACATGCAACACAGACCCCCGATGTCACTGATGCAGTGTGTGACGCTTGCTGACACACGTGGGTGACAATTTTTCCTCGGATACAAGCGTTCAGTGGAGAGCCGCACGGTGTGGCAATACTGAGGCCGTGATGCAGGTAGTGTCAACCACTTCAACCCCAGCATCAGTATTGCGCTGCGACGTGTTGTGAGCTTGTCGATCTGCTATTTTCTGCAAAAGCTTTCCTCACAGAAAACATACACAGCCTAATGAGGGCAACTTGGATCAAGTAAGAAGTGCATGAAAGTAGATATAAGTGTCTCATTATGTTTTTGTTTGTTTGTTTGCGCGCAAAATTCATTCGCAGAATACAATAGATATTCTTCTACACACAAACTTATCTTTTGGCATTTCAGCCGAATCAGCACCATGGATAGCACACATGTTCGGATCATTGAACTGTCGGAAGAATGGGAATTTGGTTTTGGAATAACGGACAGTTGGTTTAATCAGACTTTGGTCCAATGGGACATTTTTCCAGTGGTGGAAAAAATCTGGTAATAAAAATGTACTGAAAAATGTAAAAATACAAAATTATTGGCATCAAAATGTACTTTTTTTTGTACTAAAAAACATTCTTTGAGGACTAAAAACTTTTCTTTTTAACAAGGCATTTGAATAGATGGACTCAGTGATGCCATGTGTGTTTGTTTAACTTTTAAAAACTTTTTTTCTTAAACTGTGCATAGCTGACCTTTGATCTGAATTTGATTCATTTCACTGCTTTATTATTGTTTTGTCTTTGTTTTTTGTTTTTGACATGTAGAACTTTGAGATTTGGTTCAAATATAAAGTGCGTTACAAATAAAATGTATTACTATTAAATGCATTACTTAAAGTTACCTAAAGTAACCAATACGCAGAATGTCCCATTTCACAAGTTTTCAAAATATGTAGAAATCTTTTGAAAGTAGCAGATCTACAAGATCTACAAGCTACATCGTGACTCGTTGTGAGCTTGTAGATCTGCTTTATCAGAATAACGGGCTGTCGGAATAACGGGCAGGCCCTGGAGCACGTGGGTGACCATCTTACCTTGGGCACAAACATGCAGCACAGGGCCACGGTGGCACTGAGGCTGACGCTGAAGCACATGGTGATGATCTTGTAGTTGGAGCCGAAGTAGATGGGCACGAACGCCAGCCAGATGATGCAGGTGGTGTACATGGTGAAGGCGATGTATTTCGCCTCATTGAAATTGGCTGGAACGTTACGTGTCTTTGTTGGAGAGAGAGAGAGAGAGTGAGAGTGAGAGTGAGAGTGAGAGAGAGAGAGAGAGAGAGAGAGAGAGAGAGAGAGAGAGAGAGAGAGAGACGAAGCGAGGGACAGAGCGATGGATAGAGTGGGACAAAAACAGAAGCAGCTACTTAACAGAGCAATAAGGAACAGAAAGGATTAAACATTTGAACTGGGAATTAGAATTAGACATTGAACTGCATAACACTAGCATGGTCATGGTTGGGCGCTCACTACGCAGTAAAATCCTGACTGATAATTTAACAGAGTGTACAAATGCAGTCAAATGGACCCTCTGGTAGCGCCATTGTCATTACAGCGTCTGTTTATGGTGACCATGCTTTTACCCGGACATGTCCTCTTTTTGGGCCATAAAATATATCTGTCTGGGAGGGTTAATGTTTGGGCTTTAGCTTTAGCGTTTATCACAAACCATTAAGCATACGTTACAATACACGTTCACAGATTCATTCAGTAATACACTCGGAGAGGCTCATAAAAATGGCAAAATCAACAGGAAGTTAACATTTTCATTTAAAAAAAGAACGGTCCTGGGTTTGGTGATTGTTCTATATTGTCATAATCAACTTTGTTTGCGTTCGTTTATGTGCTAAAAGAGTGACTTTGAGAGCTGTTTCAGCGTACGATGTAAGTAAATGAGGAGTATGTTTAGAATGATCAATTTCTAGATTTATTTATTTTTTGGCTTTTTAAGCCTTTATTTAGAGAGGGATAGGGATTCTAATCAATGGAGCAATTATTTTGTATTTCTTGTCCACCTTTGGAGTTTACATTATTGCAAGGTAACTACACAACCCAAACCTCTACCAAAGTGGTCTTGCTTTAAGTAAAGAAATTGAGTATTTTTTCCACCACTGGCCCCCTCCTCGCGGTGGTCAGAGCTCAGGTGTGGGCTCATTTTGACTTCCACAATAAAGGCGGCAGTCGCGGCACTAAGCGCTGTCGCACGGCCGTGTTGCTTACCTACTTTACTGAGCACCTTGTCAATAAAAAGGCATTTAAATGGTCTAAGCCAGTGGTTCTCAAACTTTTTCATGTCAAGGACCCCCAAATTGATACTTATTAGCCCGCGGACCCCCATTTGAAAAGATATGCCAGGGACCCCCCATAAGAGAAGATTTTTTTACGGCTCTAGCAGTGATTCTCAACCATTTTAATTTCAAGGACCAATGGAACCAAATGGACCCGTTAGGGTCCATTTGGTTCCATTTGTACACTCTCAGAGTTACAGACCCATAAGGGTCCATTTCTTGCCTATAATCTATCATTTAGCTGGGGACCCCCTGGAACTCCCTCAAGTACCCCTGGGGGTCCCCGGACCCCACTTTGAGAACCAACGGTCTAAGCTGCTCCAGCTTCTTTCTGCTTGCTGCTGCTCTTGCTCCCCAGGTACTCCGGTATGTATTATGTATGTATAAAACACATACATGAATACATTTCACGGTGCCTGCGTCATTTTGGCATGAGTGTCTGCGGTGCAAGACACTCACGGCTGAAAATTGGGTTTGAGACGTTGACAAATTACACATTTATGTTAAATGGTTATTGTGAGAAATATACCAGTGACTACATAAAAAAAACAAATGTGTTTAATTGAAACGGTTACACAGCATGACTTTAAATGAACAAACTGCATGTGACTGTGTACCTCTGCTATACTTGAATGATACACTTAATGAATGTGTGGATATTGCAGTTGTAGCTCAGTTTTAAAGCATTTATTAACCACGTTGCTGCATGTCGTGCAGTTCCCCCCCCCCCGCCGTATATTAATGCTCTGCCGCAGATGGGCAGTATCTTAAATACATGAAATTAAATACTTTTTTGTATTTTGTAATTTGTATTTGGCTGGGACGGAAATACGTATATGTAATTTGTATCAAGATACTTTCAGATCTGGTATTTTCAGTATTTTAAATACACAATTTGTTTTTAAGTCATTTTATTCCCAAATTGACACATTTGAAACATTTACACAGGTTTACACTGTGGAATAAATAGATAAAAACTAGAAATGTGTGCTCTTCGGAACTTTGGAACTTTGGTCATCATGAAAAATAACTTATACATCTTCATCACATGACCCCAGAGATGATGTGTAGTGGTTTGTGTGAGTCTTGGACAATGGTAGCAAAAAATGTGTTTTAAAAATATGTAATCTGGCAAAATATGTAAAGTGGCTGGGGCCTAATACAGTATGGAGAGTAAGAATACAAGAAATTCAGGGGAAATATTTGTATTGTACTAGCTACGATTCTAGAGTTATTGGCCAAAACATTGATTGGGCTGTTGTAGCGCCACCATGAGGCCGATATGAAAGATTTGGGGTGGAGGTTCTTCCTTGGCCTACAGTGAGTGCGTGTGCAAAGTTTCACAGCAATCAGGAGATCATGATTTGTGGCATTTGTGTAAACTTTGAAAGTCAATCGTAATGGAATCCGAAAAATCTGACAGATACATCTTGATCACATGACTGCAGAGATATGGTGTACCAATGTGGGTGAGGTTTGGACAAAATTGGTAGGAGTAGTACCAAAAAGTGTTTTGCAGGCTTTGAGGCATGTTCAAAATAGGCCACTCCAGCAAACTTTAGAAGCCAATCTTAGCCAATCAGGATGGAATATGAAAAATCTGACAGATCCGACGTAATCATATGACTATAGATGTGTACCAATTTGTGTGATGTTTGGACAAAATCCGTAGGAGTAGTTTTTTTTGTTGCAGAAATCGGCCTCCTGGTGGCGCTATAACAGGCCGATGTGATACATCTTCAGCATGGCGGAGACACTATATTCACATACATTGCCACATTTTCTTTCAATCTAATTTGGTGGTGGTGGATGTGTGTGCTTGATACAGTTATAGCAGAACCGAGTGCTGCACTATGAGCTTGTAGATCTGCTATTTAAAACAAATCCCTGGCACAACATATTTTTGAGATGGGGGGTCCACAGCCAAATACATATCATTTTGGGGGTCCTTGACATGAAAAAGTTTGAGAACCACTGTTCCACGCTACATGAAACTGTCATGCAAACCCTGTGACTCATCCTGTACATGGATATTCATGTGGTATAGTATGAGTCACGAGGCATGACGGCATATTGGAAAGGAATGTCTGCAACGCTGCCATTGCTGTCACTGTTCAATCGAATGAATCGAAGCTTGAAACGTTTCGAGCTTGTAGATCTGCTACTTTTGATGCTTTTGTGTGACGTTGTAGTATGTAGTATGATCAAGTACAGCGTTCATTTACAAAAAAGCAGAAAAAGTTAGAATATTGAGATAAGATGTTTCTGACCAACAGCAACGATTTGCACATACGTGCATTTAACCCAACCTAACAATTAGGAACAGTGGGCGCTATTAATACAGCAGTTAATGTCTTGCTCAGGGACACTTCGACACATAGACTGGGCGAGCTGAGATTCAAACCGCAGATCTTTTGATTATATGTTTTACTTAAGTAAAAGTATCAATACTGCGATATAGTAATACTCTGTTACAAGTAAGAGTCTGGAATTCCAAATTCCCAAAAAAGTACAAAAGTATTGGCATCAATGTGTACTTAAAGTACCAAAAGTAAAAGTACTCATTGTGCAGAATGTTCCATTTCAAGTTTTCGAATGTATACAAATCTTTTGAAAATAGCAGATCTACAAGCTCACAATGCATCGCGACGCATTGTGAGAGGCTATTTTCAAATGGACAAAATGTATAGGGTTGAAGTAGTTAATGTGTTTGTAATCAAAATCAATATCTGCAAAGTAACTAGTAACTAACGTTTTCAATTCATTGTAAGGGAGTAAAAGTACAATATTTGCCTCTGAGATGTCGTGGAGTAGAAGTAAAAGTATTGAAAATTGGAAATACGTAATAAGTAAAAAATACCTCAAAATTGTACTTAAGTACAGTACTTGAGTAAATGTACTTAGTTACTTTACACCACTGCATATACAGCTGGAGAGAACAACACATGGTACAGTATACATGTGAATGTCAGCGTGTCCGGGCCAGTACCTTGAAGGCATAGAAGGTGCAGCTGAGGATGAGCAGTCCATTGTAGCCCAGTGGCGCCACCACCCCTAGGTTGGTAGTATTGCAGATGAGGTTGACCTGGCGGATACTGGGGTAGTCATGGATGACCTGGTCACATCATCAAAAAAGTGTTAGGGAATTTCTATAGTATGCGCTAATATGCAAGATACATATTGTACATTTCGCCTCATTCAATTCTTAACATCCAAATCTGTTCTTACCTAGGTGTGCTGAATGAATGATGAATCCCACTTGATCTTAGATTAGACAACGCCCATAGGTAACGCCCCCTAAACACCATATAAGGGCAGTTTTTGAAGATCCAGATGCGGATCTGTGGATCCAGTCTAGTGGATCCTGCTTCCTAATTCAAATAGTAATCTAACATGAAGCTGACATTTTTCTCTTTTTTAAATGCCCTACTGGGTTTTGCTATGTTATATATTGTCAGAATTGTCTTGGTTTGCATGTGTTTATGTGCTAAAGAGACATTGAAAGCGGTGTCACCAGGCAATGTAATTCAATGAGGAGACACATTTTAGATAATCACTCAACTCACGCAATGTTGAAAAACTATTGAAGAAATCTTACCAAAATGTGGATAATTTCACCCACTTAAATGTATGTTATTTTTCATAGTATTGACGCTAGGGATATCAAAAACCCAGCAATGGCAATAATTTACATTTGTGATGCTGTAAATGCTTTGTTAAGTGTTAATTATGCTGTGTCACGTAGCTAAAATTGCCGATCTTCAAGCTCCCAACACATCTGCAGCTTGTGGATTGGCAATTTTCACCATTGTGCACCAAAGTATAAATCATCAGGCTTTAGTAAAGGGCATATAACTAAAAAGGGTCTGAACGCATGCAATATCATCCAGGGTTTTATAGTTATAATTGGGATCAATGGACCAATAGTATTTTTTTAGCCCATGTGGATTTAATAATCCCATGAAATTACTCTAAAACATATACATTTTTATTAAATGATATTCACACATTTTCTGCTGTGCTCTCGACCACAAAATGTGTCTTACATAAGAGAAAAGCAAAAATAAGAAAACTTGCTGTTCTTATATGACTTCCTGAATGAGGCCCAACATTGTGTATGTATTTGTCAGACTAGAGACTAGTTAGTTAGTAGGCTATTGCTTCATCATTGTCTGCTTGAACTACATTAAGATTAATGCAACATGAGGACACATAAATATCTTGAATTGTCACAATGACCAGCCACCGGACACTTGTGTTGTACTGGTCATCTAAAGGTCTGGTTGAATAAAAATGGCAGATGAAGGAGGCTTGTGATTGAAGTACGTTGTGATTGGAAAGGTAAGAATAGATCTGAGTCTGTCTGCCTTGATATAGTCTCCGTGGCCAGACTGTTGCCTCCCACAAATTTTAAAATGCTTCCGGTCATACAGTGTGGAGCAACGGAAGCTCTGATCATGAACAAGTGATAAAGCGGATGTGAAGCCTCCTCCCCACTTCCGTTTTGTCTTTACAGTCGCGCAAATGTATCCTCATATAAATCAAAATCATCTAAGCATACATAGCTTCATTTCATGCTTCATGCAGAAATGGAA
The DNA here is from genome assembly GCF_963454915.1 of Gymnoscopelus microlampas. NCBI lineage: Eukaryota > Metazoa > Chordata > Actinopteri > Myctophiformes > Myctophidae > Gymnoscopelus > Gymnoscopelus microlampas. The sequence goes on along the minus strand of NC_139945.1, from coordinate 5,531,353 downwards.
ACTAGAAAATAAAATATAAAGATATTTTAAAATACGTTTAGGTGAACGGAAACGACGAACAGATGCCAGCTTCCGTGTTCGGATTTCTGGAGGTGTAGTTCCAGACTCTATTATAGCATTCGGAGATTGTGTAGTAGTTGTCTGGCTACGCGAGACTAGCCTTGATAGGGAAAAGACAGAGGGGATACAAGCAAGCCTGAAACTCAGTAAAGGAGCTTCTTCCGCCGCAGCTTGTTGTGCCGGTTCCGCCGCCTGCTCTCACACGTGCTTGACTAAAACACATTTTTTTATGCACTTCATGCTGAATAAATAGTGAACATGCAGACTGGTTTGTCATCATTGCTCCTCGGAAGATCCCCCAACAGAAGTAAGCAACATCTATCAAAAAAGGTGCCAAGAAGGGATACAAGAGGAGTGCTGGGAGGTGAAAAAGATCTAAGAGGTCTGCTTTGTGAACCCAGTATGATACTGGCAGTATCAAAACTAAACGTGGAGAAGCAACATTCAGTTTTATTATGCACCACCACATATCTGGAACAAACTCACAGAAAACAGCAGGGCTGCTACCAAACTCTCAGTTCTTTTTTAAATCACAGCTAAACCTTTCTGTTTGATGCTGCCTTTTTCTGAGATTTTCTTTTAATCATTTTATTCTGCACGTTAATGTTCTTCTTTATTTTTCTGTTTTCTTCTTTCTTCTTTCTTCCCCACTCTCTTCTCTACTTAAAGGATAGCCCCATATAGTACCTCTCCCTCCGCTATGTAGCTCCGAGATGAGGTCCTATATCGTTCTCTGCCGTTCGGCTGAAAAATGTCCGCACATTTGCCACTTTACATGTTTCTTACCCCTTTCTGCACATCCGATCCAAAAAGTGAAAGTATTCTGAAATGATCACAGATGTTTGAAATTTTAACTCACCATAAAATCTAACAAACGAGTTAAAAAAAGCACTTTATTTGCCTCTCTCCTCAGCCGGTTCAATAATATTATGCATTAGAAGATGCAATTCAACATTTGACCAGTAGGGGAATCAGTAATGTTATCTCTATGGGCGCAACTCTTGCGCAATGTCTTAAAAACATGTAACCGGCGGAGGAGAGAGGCGAATAAAGTGCTTTTTTCAACTCGTTTGTTAGATTTTATGGTGAGTTAAAATTTCAAACATCTGTGATCATTTCAGAATACCTTTACTTTTTGGATACGATGTGCAGAAAGGGGTAAGAAACATGTAAAGTGGCAAATGTGCGGACATGTTTCAGCCGAACGGCAGAGAACGATATGGAACCTCATCTCGGAGCTATACAGCGGAGGGTGAGGTTCCGATTGGAGCTACTTAAAGGACGACTTCACCGATTTTCAACCTATCTTCATATAATTGGTCCTCACTACTACTCATGATAAAATGGTACCATTTTTTTCTACTTGGTCTGTGTCTCATAGGAGGGCTGTGGACAGTTCAGAAACCCGTCCAGTGACATCATCGTTAGGCATGATTTTTTTTTCCAACAAGATTTCACATTTTTTATTTAGATTTTTATTAACACCAGAGCAATGGCTTCTTTTATTGCATTGCAACTTTCCAGGAATAGAAAGCCTGCAGTTTCTATTAGCTTGGATTCCCCATCGATGATGTCACTGGTAGACGGGAACTGTCCACAGCCCTCCTCTGAGAGACAGACCGAGTAGAAACAAATTGTACCATTTTATCATGAGTATTAGTGAGGACCAATTATATGACGATAGGTTGAAAATCGATGAAGTCGTCCTTTAATGTTTTATGTAAAGCATACTGAACGGTGCTATACCACTGTTTCTCAACGTCGAGCACGGGGACCACCAGGACTCCAAATGGCCCCCCTTACAGGTCTGAGTGCACAAATGGAACCAAATGGTCCATTTTGTTCCATTTATAAACAGAGTAAAATGAACATCTACTCTCTACCCTGGCGGTTCCATGCAGTGGGGAGAAATCTACCGTCAAGGCTTTCTGACAGAAAGGTGAGCCATGCCACATGGGCGGGCTGAAGTCTTTCCTTGTTCGCAAAATGGGTGTGCCAATGTACTTCCTTGCTTTTCCTTGAGTCTAAGTGTAATTTCCTCGCGCTTTTGCAACTATGCCTTACCCTAACCTTATTCTTCACCTTAACCTCACTATAGAAACAAAGCCGTTGCCTTTCTGTCAGAAACCTTTCTGTCAGAAACCTCCCTAAGGAAAGGGCCGTCCCCTCTCCACCCCTCTTTCTGATAGAGAGCCTTGACGGTAGATTTTGACCAACGGCTGGTTCCATGAGGAACAGATCCATCCACACTCTGCTGCCCCCTACCTGTGGTGGCTCCATGAGGAACGCGTTATTATGGAATACGGCAGTGTTGTACCGAGGACCGCCTATACCTTCTTCTGATTGGTTGAAATGAAGCGGAACTGTCTGCGACGGAGGCGATCCGTCTGAAGCGGACTTGAGCCACGAGAGGCACCGCCGAGCGAGCTCAGGCGAGCGACTGCCAATCAACGTGACTACTGGCCAATCACGGCGAGTCTTTTCTGCGACTTGGCACTACCAAGCCCCCAGAACCACGGTAGAACAGTGAAGCTGCCTTCGCCTAGTGGTCAAATCTGGGATAGCAACACTTCTGCATTTAAAATGCTACTGCACGTGCGTGTACCGTTAAAACCTACTAATGTCCCTTCAGAGGCTCTGTAGAAACCCTAGTGTGTAGGGGCACGGTGGCGCAGTCGGTAGCGCCTCACAGCTAGAAGGTCCTGGGTTCGATTCCCGCCTGGGACGCTGTGGGCGCTGGGGGCATGTCTTCTCCTCTGCGTCATCAGCGCCCATACCCTAGGTGGGGTTGGCGAAATGGCCTACTCTGTGTGGAGTTTGCATGTTCTCCCCGTGTCTCCTAGGGTAGTTAATACCCTCACAAAAACATGTAGTAATCCTGGTCACTATACTGCCTCCCCCTGGTCAGCCGGGGCGCCTGATGGAGGGGAAGGGAACTGATTGGAATAACATGTTCCTTCCACGCTCTACGTCCAACCAGGGAAACTCCCCCCTGTCGGGTGACAAGAAGGTCAGTTGGCTCTCATGCATTGAAGGAGGCATGAGCTCGGCCCTGGCCTCCCTAGGCTGGTGGGGGGAGTGTAGTGCCCAGGATCACTTAGCAAATTGGCACCGGGTGAAAAAAAAGGGTTACAAAATCGAGGGATAAAAATTATTTAAAAAAAAGAAACCCTAGAGCGCCTGCTCAGGACCCAATATCGACCCAATATATGGTACTTCCGGGTGCTTCAAACGCCACTGAGCAACTTTCATAGAAATGAATAGCTGGGGGTGGGGCAATCCTCTAGACATACTATAACTCTATGGGCACTACGCATAAGAAACAGAGCCATCTACTCTCTGCTGCCCCCTACCTGTGGAGGCTCCATGAGGAACAGAGCCACGATGATAGCCAGCTGCAGCAGGATGAGCAGGAAGGCGATGATGAGCTGAGCGCAGGCGGACATGAAGCGAGGTTTCTTGGTGCAGATCTTCTTCTTGCTGCCCGCCAGGATGCGCGCGATGCGGTTGGTCTGGAGGAGAAGCACAAACAACGCACTGTTGGCTCCAAAGCAGAATTTCTACAGTGTTCTTCCTGCTTTTAGACCGTACAGTTGTTTTTTTGTATGCCTGTTGACAGTACAGTACAGTACAGTACAGTACAGTACAGTACAGTACAGTACAGTACAGAGATATTTTTGTATGTTGACAGCTAAGGCAACCAAATATCTTTTAGGCCCACTTGCAACCTGGCATCCCTATTTTGGGCAAATTTAAATAATATACAATCATTATCTATCTATACAATGCATGGAATCTCTGTGTGTGTTTGTCTATCTGTGAGTGTTTCCCCCATTATCTCGAGCACCGCCCGATCGACTTCTCCGATCGACTTCTAACTTGACGTGTGTGTCGCTGAGAACCAGAGGGAGTGATTCGCCGAGTGGGATGTCAGCCGGAATAGTGATTCTCCAGAAATGCCGCATCTAGGTTATATAGTACTAGAGTTTCGGGGGGCTACGCCCCCCTCAACCCCAGCCGCGCAGGGGGCCCAGCGTGGCCGTGTGTAGATTGGGGGACCCAAATCGCCGGAGTAAAACTGTGGAAAAGTTTTTTTGAAAAAGGAAAAAAATTGAAGAAATTATATTTGTTATGTTTCAGGGGGTCCACAGGGGGTCCGCGGACCCCCTGCTGGTCCACTGACCCCCTGTGGAGTGTTGGGACGCGCGGGGACACCCCTGGAACATTGCGGACCATTTCGGTGTTTTTTTTTTTTTTCATGAGGGTGGTTGCTTGTTTCTGGCGCTGGCTGTGCAAACCTGGCAACCCAGCGCATGCTGCCGGTGGCGTTACACCAGAAATGGTTCCTGGAGAAAATGGTGACCAAAAAAAAATGTTGGAAAAAAAGGAAAAAGCCCCCGCACCGGCTGCCTGCTGTTGTGGTGATTAGGTCGTGCGCACGGTAAACGGTACGAAGCTGCCTCCCCTTCCGTTTTGTCCGACATTTGGTGAGTAGAATTAATTATGTTGCGCGGTGGAAAAGGTGTAGTGAGCAGTGAGATGTCCCCTACGCGAGGCGTAAATTCAGTGCGGGCGCCGTGGCGAGTCAGTTGGCGACATGTGGTCTGGCGGTGCGTTGTTTATTCGATAACAGAGCTGTGGGGTGTCGCCACCGAGGGTGCGGAAGTCGGTCGCCATTTATGTAGTTAGATATACCCCTTTTTATGTCAAAAAAGTGTCAGAACAATTCTAACAATTCTAACAAATCTAAAGTTTCAATTCTTCAGCTTTTTTGGTTTTTCATATCATATCATATATAATACATATTAACCCTTTAAGACCTGGAACTGTGTCATTTTTAGATTTGAGCTGAAAAGCATTATTTTACACTTTGGGCTATTCAAAAATAGCAGATATACAAGCTCATAGATCTGCTATTTTTGAAAAATAGTGAAAATGTGTGCAAATCTTTGAATATAAATACTTTTAAAGTGAACATTTATAACTCAAATCTGGGGGTCCTTGGAACAAAATATTTTGATGGGGGTCCGCGGCCAAATACATATGATTTTGAGGGTCCTTGACATGAAAAACATTGAGCACCACTGATACAGAAACATACGTTTTTCAGAATACTGTTGAGATTTAGGAGACATGTAGAATAATCGGCTTCAGGTCTCAATGGGTTAACAATGACATGCTCAAAAGAGGGAAGGCCAGCTTGAAGGTGCGGCTCCATCTCTTCGTGTTATGGCGGTTACCTTGGTGACCAGGGCGGAGTAGCTCATGGCGGGGGACAGGCCGATGCCCAGGCGCTGCAGGTAGCAGTGCATGACGTGGGGCTTGGCGATCAGACTGAAGGTGCACAGGTAGCCCAGACAGATGCCTGCTAGGATGATGTAGCACAGCTCTCTGCTGGACGACTTCACCACCGGGGTGTCCCTGAACCTGGACACAAACAACAACACCGAAGACGCCGATTAGACCACTGGTTCTCAAAGTGGGCTCTGGTGACCCCTCGACCTCGGGGATGGGTTCCAGGAGGGTCAGCAGCTTTATTATAACCAAAGCTCTATATGCTTCTTTGTATGTTTTTGTATGTTTTTGCTCATAATGACACAAAGCACAATGCATAAAAAAGGTATAGCAATACTAATTCAATCTGATCCAACAACAAAACTCTCCTCTAATTAGAGTCCCTGTCACACAACCTTTTCAAATGGCACATCAATTTGAGGGAGCTGGACATGAACACACACACACACACACACACACACACACACACACACACACACACACACACGCACGAATGCACGCACGCACGCACACACACACACACACACACACACACACACAATAATAATAATTGACAAATCAAATACTGAATAAATTACACACTTTGGGCTTTTACATTAACTTCTGTCCCTACCTCTGTCCCTAACAAACAAAAGAAATACACAAACAAATCAACAATCAATAATTATTTCACAAGCCCCTCCCAACCCAAACCATTCCCAGGTCCTTTGCAACCCTCGAATCACAAATTCAAACGTAAACAACAGAGGATATCCGTGTGACATCATCATCAAACCCGGAAGTTATGCAGGAATGCCTACTGAGTGTCAAAAAAATACTTTCTGGCCTTGACAGCCCATGCATCCAAACAGAAAAGTCATATCTGATTGTATTAAACAACATTAAACAATGTTAAACTCACTTTGCATGTTGCTTTGCCACTCGCTTTGCCACTCGATGTGCCATTCACTTTAAGCATGCACATATCCTCTATAACAAAATGACAACAAGGTGGAAACGCTACTGCAGTCCGACGTCACTCGCTTTACATGACCGTAACAAACAGTCCCACATTATGGTCCCAACGGCTTCTTCACACCGCGGTCCCGAGAATGTCTATTATGTCTCTGATCCAAAACGAAACGCAAACGTCTTCCGCAACGACGGTCCAAATAATAATAAGTTCAGGGTACCCCTTGAGTTTGTAATCCAAAAAGAACTGGACGCTTGGTTTTGTCTCACCGGCCTCGGCTCCTCCCGACTCCAATGCCGACCGGCGTCTCGTTCACAAACACTGCAGTGCTCGAATCCCACGGCAGCAACGATAGGTTACTTCCTCCGCGAGTCCGCTGGGCTCAAATGTTCTTTATTGTTGGCTGCAGTTTACTATTAAGTTTACACTTTGTTTCTTAGACTCTATAAACTGGCGCCTCGGAGATCTCCGCTTTCCACCCGTTCACACTGGTACACAGGTTTGTTTGATTCCCCCTCCCCCTGTGCCACACCCTCTATTTGTAAAGTCGGGTGGCACCAATGTTTCAATCACCCACAGCACCCAGACCCATTACCCCTCACGTGAATTGGAAATGTCCATATTTCTCATAGTTTCCAACATGTTACATATCAATCAGATACAATAACATGCATACAGTAAGTAAATCAGATGTTACATATCAATCAGATATAATAACATCCATAGATCAAGCAGATACATATAATAATATAATGTGCATTTGTCACATCACGTTTGAGAAGACAGAGAGGAGAGAGATGTGTGTTACCTGATGAAGATTGCGGTGACAAAGGACGTGAACATGAGACCCAGACAGGCAAAGACCACCGCAGCGATGGGCTCCGGGTCCCCCCAACGCAGGTACTCCACAGGGATAGGATCACAGCCTGCACGGAGTGGAGAGAACGGCAAATGAATGGCCAATTCAATGATCTCCAGAATCCACAACATTATGTCCAAAACTGTTACTTTTCAGGATTCAAATTCAAAAACAGCAAAGGTAGCAGATCGTGCCGAGTTTCGAGCTTGTAGATCTGCTACTTTTGATGCTTTTGAGTGACGCTGTAGTATGATCAAGTGGGGCATTAATTTACGAAAAAACACAAAAAGTTTGAATATGGAAAAACAAAGACCGCAAAATCTATTTTATACGATTTCATGGGTCCAAAACAATATTGTTAAACACATTCTGTTATATATTTTGAAATGCATGTTAACCACTTAAACCCAGTATATATTAGCTTAACGGAGTCCCCCAGGTCACTATACTAGACCCTCTATTGTTTGTTTCCTTCTACACCAAATATCTTTGTCGAAACTACTGTACAGTAGCAGCTCTGTAAGCTCACAAAGTGCCACGTTGCGACAAATTGGGAGGTTGTAGAGCTGCTCTTGTTTTGCTGAATGTTCGCCCCAGAATAGGGACACTATGGTCCGCAACTGTTGAGTACAGAGCCCACAATTTAAATTTGGTAAAGTCCCTTGTCAGTCCCTGCATACTGTATGCCTATAGCATTGGTTCTCAAAGTGGGGTATGGGGACCCCCAGGGGCCCCTATCTAAAGTAGTTCATGTAGTATCACAATCATTTTAACCACTTTATCCATCTATATGTTGGCTATACAAAAATAGCATATCTACAAGCTTGTATATATTCTTTTTTTAAGTTTTTGAAAAAAACATACATCTTCTATCCTGGGGGTCCGTGGCACAACATATTTTCAGATGGGGGTCTGCGGCCAAACATATTATTTTGGGGGTCCTTGACATGAAAAAGTTTGAAAACCACTGGCCTATGGTCAATGCCCAAGTTTGATTCAGAGCGACTGACCAACCCACCATGGATAACGATGCATTAGACCGGCCATACAACTGCAAATGTCCCTGTCAGTCGACTGGTCATCCTTCTTTGCTACTGTGGGTTGTTGTTGACGTAAGTGATGAGAATGTTTAGTAATTAACCACTTAAACCCTCTAGACTTATATATAGCTGGACCTGAGTTGTCTCTTTACTGCTTTTTTCCATCAACACCAAATCTGTTTGTGTTGCGCCGCATTGTGAGCTTGTAGATCAATCTCACTCTCACTCCCAAAACGGCCTATAGTGACTTCTTGGGACAAATGTGACCGAACGGTAAACGTGACGGGGGTCCCCTTCACATCATCTGATACCGTCCCTGTCACTTCCGCACTCCTGGAATGCGGAAGTGACGTTCTCAAACCCAAGATGGCTGCGGACTTGAGCCATGAGAGGCACTGCCGAGTGAGCCGAGAGGCACCGCCGAGCCAACGCTACGATGTCTGCTTCAGCCGACTCAGCGCTGTTCGAGTTATGGGACAGATAGGGACAGAATCGTAATATCCCCCCCTACTAGTCAACATGTGCCGTCATGGGTACCTCCACGATACGATTATTGTCTTCATTTACTGTAGAAACCAGAGGCGTGATGATGTCCATATCTTTTTTACGGCCTATGATTCCAACACCGTAACTATTCTACTGACACACAGAGAGCAGACATTCTTCCCCGTTCACATTGCCGAAACACAGACCTTCATGTTTGTTCTCGTCTGTTCACCTCATATTGTAGCCTACATACAGTGCATCTGCCTCCCTCAATCTGACTGAACGGCACTGTAAAAGTGTGACATCATTCCAGTCATCCTTACAGAGTCACTTATCATTCAGTATTATTTGAATATAAATGACTCCTATACGCCCCACGTCTTTCCCTTGGTTATTAACATTCACGTATTCAGTCTGTTCTCTGCCTTCATCCCCCATGACTGCACCACTGTTTCCATCCGTCTTTCCTTCTCTCTCCTGTCTCATAAATGGGAGATTATTATTTTGGTCTCATATTTCTTGACTTTCCCTCCCTCCTGCTGTCATCCTCTCTTTTTTCACCCCGTCTTCCTTTGTAATCCCTCCCTACCCACTGTCTTTCTCTCTTAATGCCCGTCTTTCTGTCTTAAACCCACTATACTTAGTCAAAATGGTCCTGCGTCCTGAGCAGATCTACAAGCTCCAAAGTGGGGTCCAAAATGAGGAACAGTTTAACCACTCAAGAAGCACTATTTTTTAAAAAAAGTCAGGGAAAAGAGCAGATCTACAAGCTGACAACACATGAGCAGCATATGGACACCAGGTTGAAAAGTGGTTAAATTCACTATCATCTCACCAGCTAGAAGGTAATCCAGTGAGAGAATGTCTCAGAATGACTGTTCAATTTCTCTCAAATCATCTTCTCTTCTGGGGTCCCAAATCTTGTCAGGTGGGGCTCGTGACTACAATACATATCAATTTGGGAGTCCTTGACATGGACATTTTTGAGAACCACTGCTTTAATGTATCTGTCTCTCTCTCTCTCTCTCTCTCTCTCTCTCTCTCTCTCTCTCTCTCTCTCTCTCTCTCTCTCTCTCTCTCTCTCTCTCTCTCTCTCTCTCTCTCTCTCTCTCTCTCTCTCTCTGACAGACAGACAGACAGACAGACAGACAGACAGACAGGCAGACATACAGGCAGGGAGGAAGGCAGGCAGGGGGATAAAGTGTCATTAATTAAAGGGACACTTCTAATTACTATCCATCCTGACACTTCCTACACTACTCAGTGTCTCGGCCAGAGATAGAGCATCAGGGACATGTAATGTGACACACACATACACGCACACGCACACACGCACGCACGTGCACGCACACGCATGTATGCACGCACTCTCTCTGGCTTAATGGCCCACACACACACGCACACAAGCACGCATGCACACACGCACGTGCACACACACACGCACCCACAAACAAACACACACACACACACACACACACACACACACACACACACACACACACACACACACACACACACACACACACACACACACACACACACACACACACACACACACACACACACACACACGCACACACACACAGTGGGAGTCGTTGCGCTAACGTCGTTAAAGACGATGAAGCAATGGAGTGTCTTTGTCTTTTTACGCAGCCAATAAAGTTTATTTAATCAGTGATGTAGTTACGGTGCAGGGCATAAACAACAGGCTAATTGCTAAATGGGAGCCGTGAGGCCCATAAAAGACGGACAGACATAAAGCCAGACATGACAGGCAGAGAGACAAACAGACAGACAGACACAAAGACAGGCAAACAGTAATTTACATTGTACTGGGGCTATCAACATTATGATTATTCTATCTACAAGTAAGACGCGCAAACGCAGGAAGCGAACGCAGCTCGAAAATAACAATAAGAAGAATAGAAAGGAATGTCATTTGGAATCCCATGTTACAGCTAGCTAGCAAGAAGAAATCTAAAACTGTCCTCAAACTAAGGCGTTTACAACTTGCCATCCGGCATGAAATATGCACAAATGACATGGAATTCTTAGATATCCCAATAGATGAACTTGTGTAGATGCTTTTAGATGTGTTGACTGTAGCTGCTATATTTCTTTCAGAGGAGTGAGTAAGCATAGTAAGCTCCACTTGCGTGGAGGCGCGCCTCCTTCCGCTGCGTTCGCAATCAAAATGTCCAATTAATTGAATAATCTAGAAGTACGTTTTTCATAAATGTTTTATTTTTTACACGTCAATGAATCGACAAAAACGAATTGACTAAATAGATTTGTATGATTAAGCACTCGATCTACAAGCTCCCGTGACGCAAAATCAACTATCATTAACTCTTTCAGCCCTAATTGAACCCAGAGTGATACATGTGCCTCTCATGGTCAGGGTGGGGGAACTTGGGAATGTTTCACATCATTTATGCCATCCCACATTTTTAGAGGACAGAGTCGAGAATATCACATTGTTTTTGTCTTCAAAGCAGTCTGTCTGTCTGTCTGTCTGTCTGTCTGTCTGTCTGTCTGTGTCTGTCTATCATCCATCCACCCACACATCAGGTACAAATAAGCCTGCATTGTCAATCTTGTTACATTTTTGTCACCCGCCGTGCCCACTAACCAGTTAGATTCCTTGCTACTTTACTGGTGAAACATCTAATCATGCATTTGGACAGCTGGCATGGGTTGTGTTTTAATTATGCTACTTTGGCAGAGAGTTCTATAGGCTTAGCGGACAATATAATGAGCAGCTGAATGTGTAATAGAACAAACCCGACAGCTCCGAGAGCAGCAAAGAGGGGAACATTGATTTGCATTCGAGCCGAAATGCATTTGCATTGAAAATTGCTCTTGATGCAAAATAAAAAAAAGATAAATATTGGTGAGCGTGTCAGTGGCAAATTGAAGGGGATGGCAGTGTGTGTGTGTGTGTGTGTGTGTGTGTGTGTGTGTGTGTGTGTGTGTGTGTGTGTGTGTGTGTGTGTGTGTGTGTGTGTGTGTGTGCATAATAATAGCCTCTTAAAGGCCTCTGTGTCAGGTAGGAGCAATCATGCTTTTCTAAACACCATTCAGGGCCTGTCATGTTACAACTAAAACACAAACCAAGCAGATCGAAACCACAGTTACGTGACGTCTAAACAACAATAACACATTGGAGCTACACCATGGTGTGGCAAAGTAACTTGTATTCCTCATACTTTATGTACGGCAAGAGTCAAAGGAAACTAGTCTCGCGTAGCCTGACGTTCGGAGATCTCTGCACACCGATATATCTGTACGTCTGCGATGTAAGTAGTGGTGCGTAGCCAAGGCTGAGCAGATCATCAAGGACACTCATCACCCCAGCCAGAATCTGTTAGCAGTGGTGGAAAGTAACTAAGTACATTTACTTAAGTACTGTACGTAAGTACAATTTTGAGGTATTTGTACTTTACTTTATTATTTCCAATTTCCAATACTCTTACTTCTACTCCACTACATATTGGATCCAAATATTATACTTCTACTCCACTACATTTATTTGAAAACCTTTAGTTACTTTGCAGATTTTGATTATTATCACAAAACGTCATTGACCACTTCAGCTCTGTATGCATTTCGGCCATTTGAAAATAGCAGATTTACATGGCCACAATGTGTCGCGATGCGACGCAGACGCATTGTGAGCTTGTAGATCTGCTATTTTCAAAAGATTTTTAGACATTTGACGCTCAGATTGAGCATATCTGACCAGTTTTTTCCTCCACCTCCATTCGTTACTCCTTGCTCAAACTGCAAATGATGGAACTCTACAACAATGCTTTTGACACACTTTTTGTTTTTACACCAGTAAACATTGACTTGAAGTTGAGTAGAGGTAGTACTAGTAAATTAATAGTCCCAAACACACGCACGCACGCACGCACGCACGCACACACGCACACACACACACACACACACACACAGACTGACCTGTGAGGTCATGGGTGGGCCAGGAGCCCAGTTCGCAGGCTCGGCAGGTGTATTCGTCGAAAACAAACTCGTTCTCTTTGCAGGGAGTACAGGTCCAGCAGCAGCTCACCTCGCCTTTGCGGATCACCTGGAAGACAATGCAAAAATGATTCAACATTTTTCAAACACTTAAAACACAAACACAAAAATAGCAGATGTACAAGCGTGTAGATCGGCTTTTACTTCTTTTTTTTTGCCAAAGCTAAAATCTAAAATGACACATCTAAAATCAATGGGTTAAAGGGTAGATTGGGGTACCAGAGGAAAAAATAAGACAAAAAAGTAGGCTATCAAATGGGGGTCTGTGGCCTAATGCAGTATATAGTCCAGGGGCCAGGCCATATTTTGGTACCACCTAAGGTGACCGTAAAGTTTTTGTATTTTTGTCTTCCTACATGTCTCTAGTTTATATTTTGGTATGATAACCCTTCCAATCTTGTAGCTTAATGGCAGTTATCACTACCTACTGGCTAATGTATCCGGTAGGAGACACAAAGTAGAATCTTTGTGTCTCCTACACCCGGGCATCAAATTATTGCGACAAAAAACAAAATATATCCATGTATTCAAGGCTTCATAGGGTGTGCAATTGATAGAAAATAAATCATTTTTTGGGTGAACTCCTCCTTTAAGTTTCCCAGGGGGACTCTCTACCCATTCAGCTATGACCACCCTAGACCGAAGGAGGGTCAACTTTTACAAGCTTATGGAAAGCAGTCTTTTTGCAAACACCAAAAATCTGAGAAGTTATCAATTGCACACCCCATGAAGCCTTGAATACATGGATATATTTTGTTTTTTGTCGCAATAATTTGATGCCCGGGTGTAGGAGACACAAAGATTCTACTTTGTGTCTCCTACCGGATACATTAGCCAGTATGTAGTGATAACTGCCATTAAGCTACAAGATTGGAAGGGTTATCATACCAAAATATAAACTAGAGACATGTAGGAAGACAAAAATACAAAAACTTTACGGTCACCTTAGGTGGTACCAATTTGTGAAAATATCAGTGTTGGCCCCTGGACTAATAGAGGTCTGACATCACTGCCACTAGAGGCTGCCATCCCCCTGGGAACTGTGTTCCAAAAATAAACAAGTCAGCCAGGTGATTTTACTCATAATGGATAATGAAGCATCAGCTGGCAGTGTAAAAGTAGGCTACTAATTTATTTAAGAATATCTTTTATTATTTTGTCTCCAAACACAGACGTTATCAAAAGTCAATATTATAAACAACACAGAGTCACATACATGACAGAATTGCGGGGCTGATCTGTTAATTTTTGGAACACGGTTCTTAGATGACGCGATCTAAGATTTCCCTATGGGATTTTCAATAGGAAAAATACTTCTGTGACCCAGGGGTAGCTGGAGTGACGTCCGAACTTCGTCAGGACCCCACTTCTCAAAGTGGGGTTTGGGGACCCCAGCATGTGGTAATACAGCATCACATTTTTACCACTTGATCCATGTATACGTTGGCTATTCAAAAAATAGCAGATCTGCTATTGAGAATTACTGCTCTATATCAAACTGAAATTAACCACCTGCCACTTATGTTAATTGACCAGAGGTCTATACTACACAGAGAAAAATGCTGGGTTATTTATCTACCCAGATGCTGGGTTATCAAATGGTTGACCCATTATGGGTTATGGCTGACCTATCATGGGTTATGGCTGACCCATCATTGGTTAACCATTATAAACCATAACCCATATGGGTAATTTTGTACAACCCATTGGGTGAGTCAACGTGGCTGACCCATGATGGGTTAACTATAACCCATAATGGGTAATTTTGTACAACCCATTGGGTGAGTCAACCCATTTACTCAGTACATGGGTTATGGCTGACCCATCATGGGTTAACCATAACCCATAATGGGTAATTTTGTACAACCCATTGGCTGAGTCAACCCAAGTACTCACTATGGGTTGTTTTAAGACCATTGTGGGTTATTTGTGCACTGCAAAACCAGATGATGCTGGCTTGTTATCATAACTTTTCCTTTTTAATACAACAAAGGTTTGTGCGAAAAGTCGTTTTAACTTGAAATAATTCATTGATAACGTCTCAACTACATGGAAGTTGGCATAATTAAAATCGTACAGTATGTTCAGTCAAATTCTTCAGTGAGCCCACTCAAGTTGAGTCTTTTTTATTCCACTTCTGCTCACACAACACAGTCTCATTCCCAAGAAGTCTCATGTTGACATTTTGTGCAGAACTAGTACAATACGCACGGAATGTGTCTATATATCTATCTTTTTTTTTATTTGTATATTTGAGTGAATGAGTTGTGATGTATGACTTCCCTTCAATCCAGCCTAGTGTTGTGGTGGTCTAGCGGTATTGTTCCAGGACTGCAGTTTTTTCACCCTATGGGCTAGCTGGTTCGAATCTGGGATAACGCAAACATTTCAATATAATTGTATGTTTTGCCTTCTTGATTGTGTGTGTACCCTGAAGACTTCAGTTGGTTAAATGATCACTTATCTTGTGTATACTTAATTACAGATGCTCATAATATTATGGAGATAATAATTTTATATAATATTATAATAATTAATAATGCACAAAAACAAATTTCACCCACTTTTTTACTCTGCTACGACAAGCTCACAAGTGAACTTTGCTTACTTTGTTTTATTGGCTTAAGTCGGCTACTTTGCGGATGGAGTACCGTTTTTATTCAGTGTTCAATGTGTTCATAATATGTAGCCATATGGTGACTGGTGGTAGATTAATACTCTTGTCTCTTGACAAGACTCAAGGTTGTACTTTATTGTTACATCTTGTGTACAGGTACATAAGAGTAAAACTTATTTTGGTTTGGCTTCCTTCAGACAATGCAGCAGCATAGATAATAACAACAGCACCATCCCGGACTTGAACCGGTGACCCCATGGAGACTCACTTGGTGCAGAAGGCCTCAAATCGAAGCCTGCTCTATATTTTCATTTGCTTTTTTAAGATCACGCGCGGACCGTGCATGCCACCGGTTCGGGCCTGGTACCAACCGATTCGTATCGGTGGGTAGACTGACATATGTCAGAATTGTAAAGTTTTGTCAAATCGTCTTTAAGATAATCATAAATATGTATCTACAGGGAAAAGTAAGGGTCGAAAACCAAATCAAAAACCAGATTATTGATCAGCGCGTCACCCTGAACGCGTCAATATAACTCTCCTCACACACAGACTTACCGTTCTCCAACCCTAATTCTTAATTGATTAGGGTTACAGGTTCGCTATCTCGTTTAATAACTCGGAAACGATAAGGAGTTGGATTCCGATTTCGAGATATGTTGTTCAGTTTTTTGAGACGAACAAGGGGATATCTTGTTTGTCCCGGTACAACACTCCTAAGTTGGCTTCCTCCACTTTCGGAAGGTACATAGGGGTATACAACCTAACACCATCCTGAAGGAAGATCTGAAATTTTGAAAAGTGTCGTACCAGGACATATAAGATATCCACTTGTTCGTCTCGAAAAACTGAACAACATATCTCGAAATTAGACCCCAAGTCCTTATCGTTGTCGAGTTATTGAGAGGGAAAGATTGTCAGCTTTGCAGTCTTTTTGCTGACCTTTGACCTTTTTCAGTGTCCTAAAAAATCAGGCCCGGTGCCATTAAATCCGGCTTACTCTCAATATGGATTGAGTGAAGTTTCAGATTTTTCAAAAATATCTGGAGCGATTAGTTCCAGAAAATGTGCTCGACGCCGCACGTTTAATTGAAATTTGACTGGAAGGGGTTCTGCACAAAATGTCAACATGTGACTTCTTGGGAATGAGACTGTGTTCACTCTAAAAATCACACCTGTGTGAACTGAGCAGTGCTTTAATTATGTACTGTACTGTACTGTACTGTACTGTACTGTACTGTACTGTACTGTACTGTACTGTTACTGTACTGTAATGAGCTGTATGTTACTGTACTGTAATGCATGCTACTCTACTTTACTGTACTGTACTGTACTGTACTGTAATGTATGATACAATACTGTACTGTAAGCTGGGCCCAGTTGTCCAAGTGCCCACGTTACCCTGGAGACATGATTCTCCACTTTGACCAATTTACATGAATTTTCGGCATATTCGTAAAATCAGCTTAAACAAATGTTGTTTTAGTATGTATGTGTTGATTTATATTATATTTTAAACTACATATCTTATGTGCATTAAAATAATACTGTGGTATCACCACTTTTAGTAGGCTAAAACATCCTGAGAGTGAAGTGGGTATATAATATAATATAATTAATGGATCAAGGAATGTTCCTTTACTATTATAATTATTTATAAATTAAATGGCACACAACTATTTTCATTCAGAATCCTAAAAGTGTGGAATGCGCGCTCCATATCCGGTCAAATTCCTCCACACCCCGCCTCCCTCCAGTCCTCGTTCACTTCCTCCTTCCTCGCGCGCAGTGTCCCTTACATACACAGGCTGGGAGCACGACCCATGCAGAGAGAGAGAGCCACAACGTTGGTGCGTCGCAATTTCCAAACAACGGCACGAAAGCAGAACTCCGTTCAAGGTAAAATAGTGTTTTATTTTAACTTTTTGCACTATATTATTGTCTCAACCTTTATAACATGCCTTGACGTCGTGTTAAACATGCAGAGCATGTGCTGCTGGCCTATGCTAGCCCATGCAGCTAAGCTAAGCTACTTTGGCTTTGAATTGTGTGGACTCAAATGTTTGGCGCGAGTACAATTGGCTCTTTTATACATTCTGAACTCTGGTCTGATCTCTAATTTCTATTATAAACACATCACGTTGCCGTTCAAGCATGCACAGTCTGCTGAGAGTGACAGGCCATGGCTACACAGCTAACTAGCCATGGCCACTTGTACAACAAAAGCATAGCCTAGTTGCTTTATATATTTATTGACGTGTAGACCAGGGGTCTTCAACAGGGGGTCCTCAGAGTTACTACAGGGGGTCCGCCAAATCTTTGTGATAAGATTATTATTTTTTTACATTAACCACTTGAACCCTAGCATCACTTTTCTGAGGAGAACTTTAGCCAAAAATAGCAGATCTACAAGCTCACAATGCCTCTTGAGCTTGTAGATCTGCTATTTTTTGGCAAAGAGGTATAGGTGTAGAGGGAAAAAAGAGCAGGCCAAGTAAAAAAATAAATAATCTGAAACAATTTTATATAGAGGGGGTCCCTGCTTCATCTCTTTCTCAGCTAGGGGGTCCTTGGCCTGAAAACGTTGAAGACCCCTGGTGTAGACTATATAATGCGTGCTGAACACATTGTCCTCTCAATGTGCCTACAAAATCTGTGGCTTGTCTATGTGACTTCTGTACAAAAGCCTGTAGATCTGCTATTTTCACAATTTGTGCCTCTTTTATATTTTGATAATTTCGACAATGTTTTTTTGTATATAGTTGATTACTTTTGATGCTAAGTACTTAAATTATTACTTCAATGTCATCTGGGGACCCCTTCAAAACCACGAGGGGACCCCCCCCCCCCCCCCACAGTACACGAAAAATAATTGCCTGTACAGAATAGAAAGAATCAGATGTGTTTTTTTCTTTATTTGAAACTAGTGTTGATTTTGACAGCAGCATTTTGTTTAGTTTTAGGCATATTTTAGTCATCTTACTGTATTCTAACCCTGTCACTGCCTTGACTGTATAACCATTCTAACCCTTTCACTCTGTACTCTAGCACCATTCAAATCTACCCCATTATATTATTTCATTTGAGACATTATTGTATTAGGGTGGTGTTAACATTATTGTGGGAATTGTGGTTGAAGCATGGAACATAACATTTACTAAAGCTGTAAAAACAGTTTATCATTGCTGGTATTGCACTAAAATGCTCATTTGAATAGGCAATTGCTTGGGCAGCTAAATAC
Source organism: Gymnoscopelus microlampas (assembly GCF_963454915.1). Taxonomy (NCBI): domain Eukaryota; kingdom Metazoa; phylum Chordata; class Actinopteri; order Myctophiformes; family Myctophidae; genus Gymnoscopelus; species Gymnoscopelus microlampas. The sequence continues at coordinate 5,512,762 of NC_139945.1, read as the reverse complement.
TGTGAGAGGCACATGTTGTGAAATTCATCTGTCTCTCAACTAAGGGGTCCCTGCTTCATCTCTCAGCTAAGGGGTCCCTGCTTCATCTGTCTCTCAGCTAAGGGGTCCCTGCTTCACCTTTCTCTAGATTTCCATGTGTACACTCTGAGAGTTATAGAGCTGTAAGGGTCCATTTGGTTCATATTCATAGCACATAGTATTCTGCTGCTATTTTGCTTTGCTTTTATGTTGATATCTGAACAGCTATAACACCAATTTTATTTCCTTTTGTGTTTGTTTCAGATCGATGGACAACTTTGTCTTTGAAAAACTGACAGAGTGGCAGTTACCAGATCTGGTAGACATATTTAGAGGTACAATATGTTTCCCATCCACATACATTGCTGTCACACAGTAATGGAGTTGACAACTGCTTTTTGTAATATACCTTGACATTTGTATTGAGCATATGCATTTTCTGTGCTATACTGTACTATTTGATTAACTGACAACAATTGACCAGCAGAGGAACCCAGGTTGATTAAGGTTAATATCATCTGTGTCAGTCAGAAATAGGATGCTGGTTGTCATTCAAACGGTTTGCTCAGCACCAAACATGGCTGCTGAGTTAATGGTCATGGTTTTTGTACTCCTCTAACAGGGGTTCTCAACTTTTTCAGGCCCCCCCAAATAAATTATAATATTTGAATTGTGGACCCCCCATTTGTTTTACTTCTTTACACGGATACATATTGTGAAAATAGACAATCTACAGGCTCATAATGCCTCGCAACAGTTTCACAATATGTGGGGGGTCCCGACCCACAGGTTGAGAACCACTGCTCTAACCTGTCATGTTGAGGACCAAAACCAGGTGATGAAATTTGTCTGATTAGCTTTGCTGAGGGTAATCATTTGCAGTAGAAGTAATTAATTCATTTAAATCATCTGTGTTGGTCCTCATCATTGCAGGTACTGTAGATGACTACAGATGAAACCCATGAACTCTATTTTTTTTTTCTGTTCCTCTGTTGGAAAAATAATGTGTCTTTTTCTCTTTTTTTTCAGATGAGGGGATTGATCAGGAAAGTTTCTTTCTGTTAGATGATTCCACCATCAAACAGCTGATCCCGAGAGCAGGCCCTAGGCTGAAGTTCTTAAAACAATTTAGAGAACTTGTAAGTAAATAGTTTATTTCGGGAAGATGGCATACACTTGTTTCAAATGCCAAAAGATAATTTCAGGGGGTATCAAGGGTCTTCTCGCGCATTTACGGTCTGTACACCATGTCAACTCTGTATCAACACATTTTCAGTGTAGTGAAAGTGGTTGTGGTCGGACATTTGGTTACATATGGTCTTACAGAAGACATTTGGAAAAGGAGCATGGGGGTAGAAATGATGACCCCCTTGAAGGCCCAGCCCCACGGCCCCCACCTGTAGGTCCAGCCCCACCTGTTGAAATGCTGAATGCTGACATGGAGCCAGAACAGGGAGAAGAGGAAGTTGTTGAGGATTGGGATGAACTAGAGCCAGAGTCCATTACTAATCGAGTGGCCCTCTTTTTAGCCCATCTTAGATCTAAGTCTTCTATGACATTCTCAAACCTAAACTTTGTGGTTCAGCATACCTCCAATTTAATTGGCAATATTGTCGGCCGACTGCAATCAAAGACCATGTCTGTATTTCGTACGTTTGGTCTTGATCAAAGCAACGAGGTACAAGAGCTTCAGGTGGAGTTCTCAGAATTAGCTGAGCCTTTCAGAGGGATGCAGTCCGACTATAAACAGATGAAATATTTTGCTACAACTGGAAACTTTGTTCAGCCAGTTGAGGAGATATTGTCAGGGGTTACCTATGTTCAATCAACGGCCTCTGCCACTGGCATTGTCCAGCAAGTTGGTGTTCATGATTCATTTTACCGTATACCGTTAAAGAGCCTTTTGACCAAGATTCTAGAAATTCCCGGGATTTTACAGACCATGCTGGATTGGCAGCGCAGGGAGGGTGATGCAATTCAGGATGTTTTTGATGGGGAGTTCTGTAAAACGCATTCCTTATTCCAGAACGAGGTTTCAATCCCAATTGTGATTTACCAAGATGATGTTGAGATAGTAAATCCCCTTGGTGCTAAAACTGGGATTCACAAGTTGGGACTTCTTTATTTCATTTTGAAGAGCTTGCCTCCAGAGTTGCTATCTACCTTGCAGTCACAGTTCCTTTTAGCTGTGTACAAATCTGACGACGCAGCACACCATACCATTGATGCAATACTACGCCCTATTGTCAAAGAGATCATGGATTTAGAGAGGGATGGCATCCTTGTTAATACCCCCAACTATCAAGGTGTTGTCAAGTTCACAGTGCTCCAAGTAGTTGGAGACAATTTGGGCGTCCATGGTGTTCTTGGCTACGTTGAATCCTTCGTTGCCAATTATGCATGTCGGTTTTGCAAAGCAAATAAAGAACAGAGAGAGTCTCTGACGCTTGAAGATCCTGGACTTTTGCGTGATCGCAATAGTTATGAGGCAGATTTACTTACAGCCGACAAGTCCCAGACAGGCCTGAAAAGAGACAGTGTCTTGAACATGTTGTCTTTTTATCATGTGTCAGACAATGTGTCAGTGGACATAATGCATGATTTACTGGAGGGAGTGGGGCCTATCGAAGTCAAACTTGTGTTGAATTCACTAATCGACCAAAAGCATATCACACTACAAGAGCTGAATTACAGAATAACAAGCTTTGACTATGGATTTAGTGATAAGTCTAACAAGCCTTCTGTCATAAGCAGGAATGATCTCAAAAAGCCTGAAGGCTCCATGCGTCAGTCAGCATCTCAAATGTGGTGCCTAATTAGGCTACTACCAATCATGATAGGTGATCTTGTCCCCGAGGATAACAAGCATTGGGAACTTCTACTCCTCCTACTCCATTGCATGGAGTTTATCTTTTCCCCTTCAATTACAGTAGCAGCAACACTGTACTTGGGCAAAATCATAGAAGACCATCACTCCCTCTTCCTGGAGCTATATCCTCATCTACATTTACGGCCAAAGCAACACTTCATGGTTCACTACCCACGAATCATTCAAAAAATTGGACCGTTGAAGCAGTTCTGGTCAATGAGATTTGAAGCACGGCATGCATTTTTCAAACAGGTTAGCAATGTAACCTGCAACTTTAGAAACATTTGTAAAACCATGGCATTTCGCCATCAGATGATGCAGTGCTACCATTTCCTATGTGGAACTATCCTGTGTCACAATACAGAAGTTGGTCCAGGGCAAAGTACAGTTCTGGTCAACATTAATGACAGGATCCAAAGTGGGCTAGAAGGTATTCCCCTCTTCAGTGAAGTGTATGTGCCAGCCTGGGTTACATTTAAGGGAACTGAGTATAGAGCAGGCATGAGTGTATTCCTGTCCTATAATCCAGATGGAGAGCCTCAATTTGGTCTCATAGAATCAGTTCTACTACTGGAGCAAACGTTACCCACACCAACAATAAAACTTGTTGTAAAGAAATGGGAAACACAGTGGTTTGATAGGCATTTATATGCATACAGTGTCATTCCCACTCAGGTGTTGGTAGCAGTAGATGTTAGAGATCTGCTTGATCACCATCCCCTCCATGCAGTCAAGTCGTACAGAAAGGATGAAGATGATGACAGTTTATGCATTTCGTTGCGCAACAGACATTTTTAGAATCACCGAACTGCCACCAGGTGTGTGGTTGTGTGTGACTGTAAATAGTACTTTGACTGGCTTATATGTTGAAAAGGCCTATTTTGACATTACCCCCATATTAGTGTCCATCGATTTGAAAATGATCAGTATTTGAGTTGAGTACCGGGTAGGAAGAACCACTTGACTTCTGGGACAGATTGAAGGTACTACTGGAATGATGGGATGCCGTGACTACTGGGATGACGCGATTACTGGGACTACTGGCATTCTTTAAATGAGTGATAAGTGGTACTGTAAGTACTTTTTTGTTTAATCACTTAATATTTGTATAAGGTGAAGCTCAAGTGCACTCTCTAAAAGTATGCTGCACCACTGTCCACATATCATTTGGTTGTCTTCAAAAGGGTCCTCTATTGGGGATTCCAATAGAGTACCGAAGTCCTGACGTCACTCTCTCATCCCCTGGTTTGTAGAAGTTTTTCTCTATGTAGAATAGTTGGGTCATCTTAAAATAGTCTCATAAGCATTGAGGTCCAAAAACAGACTGTCCCGGCGATGTTGTCAGGAAGGTGATTATCGTTTATGATAGTCAATCAGTTATATTTGATACAGTCTGTTTCTGGCAAAAATGTCACTAATTAAGAATTGGGGGGAGGGGGGAGAACGACGCAAACCAGGTAGGATGCGTCATTTACATCAGACTTCGGTGCTCTATTCTTTGTCCTACATTTATTATATTAACCTTGGTCTTCTGTATAGATTGGACCGGCGCCTGCACCTGATGCACAAGCTACAGCCTCTGATGCCACACCACCTGCCACTCCCCAAACCCCCATGGAGGTATCGGCCGCACCTGATCCCCTAACCCCACCTGAACCCCTGGCTCCACCTGAACCCCAAGCCCTAATGATGATCCAGACAATACATATAATTCCCACGTTTGTAAGTTCTGCTTTACCTTTATACGCCTTATAATACCTTTAAGCCATAAATTTGGCTGCTTTGCATGAAAAAGAAAATGGTGCTCAACAAGCTCACAACACATTGACACACTGAGTGCATTAATTGTAATCAAGACAAAAGTTTGAAGTAATGGTGATATTGATTTGAATTAATATCACACATTCCTAACTAAACAATAATAAGTCTGCAATTTTGTGTCTTGCAATTTTCTAAGGATGTCCGTCAGGTTCTTACAGCGTTCGCAGACGGACGGCCAATTGTGAGGGACCTTGACGAGAGCAATCTAATCACCTCATCCCAGAGATGTGCCCTTGTCCGGATCTTGGTGTCTCACCTTTTAGAGAAGTTTGGAGAGAAGTACTTCAACATATTTTAATTATCTTTATGTTTTATGTTGAATAGGGATCACAATATCTGGGGTTTAAGTGGTTAAATGACAACTTTAAGGGTGTATGATCATCCCAAGTTCTAACTTTACCTGAGAGCTAAAATATGACTTAGTAGGGATATATTTGCTAGTTGTTAACCATGCTCAGATCAGCTACCATGGAGTAACATTTTAAGAGGCACCAGTGCAACCTCCACTGGACGACTGACTGAAGTTAAGTTTATGTTAGCTACACACCGGGTGTTATTTTTTTTTTGTTGTCTTTGAAAAGTGGTTTATTAGTTAAATGAAATCAACGCACTGGAACTACTTGATATGATGAATGGTTGTGCTATTTCTGTTTTACAGTCCTACGACGGAGACCAAAAAGGCCATGGCAGCAAGCATAATTCAGGCATTTCCCTGCTTGAAAGACTCATCAAGCAGTGGCAGCGTGAGTTTCTTCCCCCATTTTTTTCGTGTTTAACCTTTTTTTTTTTGCTTTTCAATCTATTATTCATTTTGGTGACACCCCTAGTAAGCCCAATATATGCTCTGCTGTGATGTGTCGCTGATACTGAAAACTACAAGTCTACAAGCTCACAACATGTGGTCAGCCTGTAGGTCTGCAGTTCTCAGTAACGGACCGTTGAGAAGCATACATTGAGCTTAAAATGCTAAACCATTTAACAGACACAATACAGCGCACTCCTTCCAGAAAAACTACTGTGATGTGTGATTTTCACTGCTGTCATGCCCTTGGAAGCAGGGACAATATTTGGCCTTCTCTTGGGACAGACAAATGTGCAGAAAAACCCTGTCTAATTCAAGGACATGCTGTCAAAAAATCGAAATGTGCCAAATCTCTATTCATCAAACATTTTGATTTCTTGGCAGGACATATGGTACACCCCAGCGCGGAACCGGCGTCCAGCCAGTGGGTACCTGGAGGAAAGGCTGCGAAATGTCAGAAAGAAGCTTAGGAAAGCGCTCAGGGTGACTGGCCGAGCACCACATCCAGCACCCGAGGATGGTCCTGTTAGAACAGCGGTCATACCAGGTCATTACTAAATGGAAAAATAGAAGGAAGTTCCAACAATGTGGCACATTTGCTTGCTTAAGTTTTCCCAAAACATAACATGCGCACGTTTAGGGAACACTTTCGCAGACAGAAAATCTGAGTAGAGCCTGATCTTAGTGAATGTGAGGAATTTTGGAACTACAGTAGCTTGTATGACCAGACACCACACAATAGCATTTATAGTTGTTTTAGAACTATTTTTACACACACTATTGCTGATAGGATGACTGATTACGCAAAACATCCATCTTTTAGTGACCGACAACATTTTGTTCTTTTTACAGAATGTACTATATCAGATGAGCGAGCAGTACAGCTGAAGGAGTGGTTGAGAAGTAATTCTCAACCTTTATGCCAAGTTGAGACTTATATGCAGGACACGGCGGTGTACAGGGCTAAGTGGATAAAGGACAATACCAGAGATCTGACTATCAGTCAGATTCTGGAACACTATCCTCACCTGACAACTAACGGCATGGTAAGAGGGAATATTGTACATGTGATGATTCATTGTTTATAATGTTTTGGTAGTGTGCCACATTTAATTTGACTTCAAATGTTTTCCATTTTATAGATCGCTCAGGACTTCCTTCTCTTACATGCGGACGCTGCGCCCAAACTCTACGAGACCTGGCTCCCAGTGTATGCAGAGAAGATCCTGCAGGTGGCACGACTGGAGCGGAAGTTACAGTTGCCGGTCGAAGGATTAACATTAGGTAAAATATTATTGAAATGGTTCTTTGTCAGTGGACAGTCCCTCTTGTGTCAAGAGTCCACAACTACGTTGACAGCCTCTCTGTGTGGGTGTGGCACGCACAGCACACACTTTCAGGTACCCCGGGGTTTTCCTCTTCTCAGGTAGTGTCACCTTCAAATACCAGTGGGTACACCCCTTCCTCCTATAGCCTCGTCTAGACCAGGGTTTCTCAAAGTGGATTGCTGGGACTCTCTGGGTTACTTTAGTGGGGTCTAAATTGACCCTTAAGTCTGTAACTGTGACAGTGTTACAAATGGACCCCAACTGGTCAATTATTTTCCATTTGTAAACTGTCATGGTTAGGCCAGCTTCTGGCCTAATGGTGGGAATAACTAAACTACAAACTAACCAGCTGCAGAGCAGCTATTGGCTGCACATAGCAGCATAGGTTACATTCTTGTTGGCTATTGAATGACACAATAAAGGATATGCCGTTCCACCTCGTATTGATACCTATGTCTTCCTACAGATGACATTGGGGATCTCGCCCTGCAGCAGCTGCCAGCTTTGCTCCCCCCAACGGCTTACAAAGTTGGACGTGGCCGTGGCAGTAAAACAGTGCGCCACACCATTGCAGAGTGCAAGAAGGCCTTCATCGATCATCAGCCTGTAAGTCCACCAGCACATCTAAAGGGAAACTTTCCATTTTATTTTAACATATACCTGTTGTGTAATTAATGAGTTTGTGTAAGTATTGAGTGTGTAATCTACAAAGCATAGGGACCACCACCACCACCACCACCCTCCTCACTAAGAATCAACCTAGGGACCACCGTTGTGCTGCGAGGGGGATATAAGTTAACACTTTATATGCATTCTATGTCTATACAGTACATCTCTCACTGTTTCTCAACCAATGGACCACCAGTAGATAAGATTTAGCCTATCAGAGACAAAACTAAAGAACATTTTGTTATCGTTGGATACCATTTTGTCCACAATACTATGCTGTGTTGATGTTTGTACCATAGGAGTGATAAGACGCAAAATTAATATGTTTAACAATAAGTTAACTCTTATAATGTAACATGAAAACACATGGGCCCTTGACACCTTTTATTATTATTTTTTATTTTAATTATACACTTACTTTTCTGTACTTTGTAGACATTTTGTCCTTACACCCTCACTTTTCTGTGTTTTTCAGCCTGGCACCAACATGGTGGAGTATCTCCAAGCAGCCAAGCTCAGCCAAACTGAACCCTACATCCTGACACTTGGCAACACCCCTCAACAACCATCTCAGGTCTTCGCGATCATAGATGGACAGGCTATGAAACAGGACAAACTTCTTCAGGCTGTCGACGTCTGCTTCAAGGCCTACTACATTTTTGACATTGAGTACACCAAAAGGTGTCAAAATGTGTGGGACTTCCTACAGAGTATTATCTATGGAATTCCACTACAAGAGTCCAACAAAATGGTTGAGTTTCTCCACACAAGAATTAAGGCTTGCCAGTAGAGCTCACACACACACCCCCCCAACACATTACCCACCCTATCAACCCACGTACCCGTTAGTCATTGAGGGCAGCCTTGTTGGCCAGGTGGCCATTGAGCTCAAATCTTTGCTTCTGGGGGGGTCCCTGGAACAACATATTTTGAGATGGGGGGTCCGCGGCCAAATACGGTACATATAATTCTGGGGGTCCTTGACTTGAAAAAGTGTGAGAACCACTGATATAGAAATCTTATCAACATTCTGTTCTGTTGGCAGGACTGCCAAAAAGTAAAGTTGAGTCATTCTTTTGAAAATGAGTCGGTGCTGTTTGGATGTGAATGCAAATGACGCTCATTATACAACTAAGAGCAAGAGAGCGCATGAGTGAGGCTCTAATGTTAGTTATATAATATGCCGTAGATGTATGGAGACAGCAGGGTAGGAAAGGGGACCAATTAAGGATTTTTTACTGACACCAGAGAGAAAAACAAATGGGACCAAATGAGAGCGTTCGAGAACCTTTTCTCTTTTTGGTCCATTATAAAAAAAGGTTGGTAACATTCTATACAGTTACTTAATGGTCCGAAACCCCGCCCCCATCCCAGTAGTCACGGCATCCCATCATTCCAGTAGTACCTTCAATCTGTCCCAGAAGTCAAGTGGTTCTTCCTACCCGGTACTCAACTCAAATACTGATCATTTTCAAATCGATGGACACTTTAACAGGCAGATGGATGCCCACCCTAAAGCGTGGTTCTGCTCGAGTTTTCTTCCTGCCTGTTAAAGGGACGTTTCTATAGAAACACGCCAGATTCTTTGTTCCCCCAGAGAGCACGATGAAGACTTGAGTGTTTGTCTTAGCAGCAGAAATGTTTGCTTTAAAAACTGTTCAAAGATATGCACAAATTTCAGGATTTTTCAAAAATAGCAGATGTATATACTGTATGTGCTTGTATATCTATTTTTGAATAGCAAAAGCATAAAATGCTTTTTATCCCATGTCTAAACCTATGCGTTCCAGGTCTTAATGGGCTCAAATGTTTGATAATGTTTAAAGGTTGTAATTTTTCATGCATTTTTATATAAAATGACTAAAAGAATCCAGCATGGTTTGTGTTTATTGCATTATGCTTTGCATGACCAAATCTAGCATGTATTTTGTTATAGGTTTGTAGTTAAACTGTAGTTTAAAGTAACACATATATTGTTGAATAAACCCATACTTGTTTTATTTAACACATGATTTGGATAAAACAACCCAGAATGATACATAATTTTACCCACAATTGGGTTGAGTATATAATAAATAATAAGGATTGAATTTACTCAGATGTAAAGTTAATTTAACCCAGACATGGGTAGAATATATAATATATACTATGGGTTGCATTTACTCAGATGTACAGTTAATTTAACCCAGACATGGGTAGAATATATAATATATACTATGGGTTGCATTTACTCAGATGTACAGTTAATTTAACCCAGACATGGGTAGAATATATAATAAATGATATGGGTTGCATTTACTCAGATGTACAGTTAATTTAACCCAGACATGGGTAGAATATATAATAAATGATATGGGTTGCATTTACTCAGACGTACAGTTAATTTAACCCAGAAATGGGTGGAATATTTTAACTCATCCGCTGGGTTAAAACGGACCAACCCATCTTGCTGGGTAAAATTAACTACTGCTGGGCCGGTGCTATAACTACCCAGGGGATGGGCTAAAAACAACCCAGAATGGGTTGTTTCTAACCCAGTGTTTTTCTCTGTGTAGGCTCTCTCCTTTTTTCTCTCTACATCAAATCTGTTTGGCCAAATATCAGATCTACAAGCTCATAACAAGCAGTTCTACAAGCTCATAACCAGCTTAACAGATCTACAAGAGCGTGGATCTGCTATTTTCACCCAAAGTTTGCCCCAGAATAGGGATGTCATAGGGTTCAAAGTGATTAAAAAAGGTTTAGAACCATTCATTGTGTTGCTGTGGTCTTGTCACCTTAATTTGTCCCTTGGCACAGGGTTCGCTGCACACAGACTTCATGATGACGTCTTTGCTGGGCCAGATCTCGTCGTCGTCGATCTTCAAGCCGCGGTTGTCCCAGCTGCCCACGTTGATGTAGTCATAGTAGTCCTTCCCCATCTTCTTAAAGTTCATGATTTCATATCTGATCCCAAAAGTAACGTGCACGCAAACATGCACACGCGCACACACACGCACACGCGCACACACACGCACACACGCACACACACACACACACACACACACACAATGTCACGACGAGCACAGTCCTCACAAAGACACGACACACTTCAAAGACGCTTTGTTATTCATGAAGAGTGGAAGTGATGACTAATCGTGTAGGAACCAGGGGAGACTAATTGTGAACCGCATTAACCCCTATTGTATTTGATTTTATGTGTGTATTTTAATTGAAAACGTTTTTATTTTTTTAAGATTATTTTCAAAAAGATAAAGTATACTGGTAGGGCTTAAGTGCATGTACATACATGCAATAATACAAACTCTGTTACAACAATACTGTATAAAAGTGTGCTTACAATGGTCATCTCCCAGTATAACTGTGGTTGTACTGAACATCTCCCAGTACAACAGTATCAAACTGTGGTTGCAATGGTCATCTCCCAGTATAAAACTGTGGCTGTACTGGTCAGCTCCCAGTACAAAAGTAAAAAACTGTGGTTGTACTGGTCAGCTCCCAGTACAACAGTATCAAACTGTGGTTGTACTGGGAAGCTCCCAGTACAACAGTATCAAACTGTGGTTGTACTGGTCAGCTCCCAGTACAGCAGTATCAAACTGTGGTTGTACTGGTCAGCTCCCAGTACAACAGTATCAAACTGTGGTTGTACTGGTCAGCTCCCAGTACAACAGTATCAAACTGTGGTTGTACTGGTCAGCTCCCAGTACAACAGTATCAAACTGTGGTTGTACTGGGGAGCAACCAGTATGAAGCAGAGCCCACTTGAAAAGGAGATACAAATCTCAATGTGATTTTCCCTGGTTAAAGGTGCACTCCCCGAATCGTTTTGTATTTATTTACCTTCCAGGTGAATCTCCGTTCTCGTCAAACAAGATGCCCTCCCCCGACACGCCTGTGAAGTTGGTCTTCATCAGGAAGTCCAGCAGGGTGGCGCCATCTATAGGCCGCATGGCATCACACAGACCCTATAGACCACATAATTAATATACTTTTATTCTTACATACCTTTTTTAAATGTCCTCGTAATAGTATACATTTTTATGATTAGCAATTATTATAATTACCGCTTCAATACAAGGTTTGAGGAAGCAGAACAAAATAATGTTATTATCTTATGTACCTGTACACACTTTTTAACAAGAACAAAAGTGTTCAATGATAAATAAAAACAGCATTAGAGGGATCAAACAATGCATTTACATTCAGGAATTCTAAATCCCAAGTCATTGTAAATGGAGGTGAACCTATAGTGTCATGTTTAGATGACTGAACAACACATATCCTAACATATCGTGGCTGTCTGGTGGAAACCTTGCAGGCCTATGTCCAAAACCAAAAAATAACCTGGATGGATCCAAATATGTACTTATTACATATTATACTTATGTAATTACTATGCAAAAACAGCCGATCTACAAGCTCACAATGCTATTTCTGCTGTGTGACACTGTATTATGTATGAGTAGCAGGGTAATCATTTAAGATAACATAAAAAGTTTAAATATGGACGCCCAAATTCGACGACATCAGACGCTGGATCGTGAACACAGACTTGTCTCTTGTTACCACCGTACTCTGACCTCTCTGGAGCGTTGTCATAATAAACTGTTCCACAACTCAAAGAGAATAGGGTCGCGCTGAGAAATAAAATCAAACCGTTTTCTTTATTCTTCCATAAGCCTCACAGACGTTTCGGCTCTCCCACCTTGACACACCGATGAAGGCAGGACAGCCAAAACATCTCTGTCATCGTGTGAGGCATATGGAACATTTCGATTTCATTTCTGAGTGCGACCCTCTTCTTTTTGAGTAGTGAAGCATGAACACAGCCGTTACTCACTTAAAGGGATTGACAGCAAGTTCAGAGATAAACAAACACTGCGCCTCCAGCAGTTCGTTTCCCCGACCACCAGGGGGTGACGCAGCAGGGACTTTCATAGAGTTAAGGGGACTTCTGAAGGGGCCATGCCGAAAATAGGTTGCTTTATTCGGATACAATGCGTGTTATTGCCCGCCCCTGCCGGTTCTCTGAATTTTTATTTTTAAATAGGCTCTTTCATGATAAATTGACCACATATATGAAGTTAAACAACTAAATTATATCCAAACGCTATCTTAGAAGTAAATTCTGTGCCTCAAAAACGAAGTTTGAGAGCGTTTTAAAACCGAAAGTAAAAAGTTCACACGGACGCGCACATGCGTGCGTTAATTTACGCCCCGGACAAACATAAATAATAGGGAAAATACGGATTTCAGAAAGAGGACTGTGTTTCAATGCAGGACAACACCCCAGCATCATTATATAGTGGCTGATAGAGGGGGAAAAAATGCAAAATATATATATATATATATATATTTTAAATTTAGGCTTAATGTTGCCTAGAATCCCTTTAAGCCCTATACTTTTGACGAAAATGGCAGATCTACAAGCTCACAACGGCAACGTCACGGAAATTCCTCACTATTTCCGCTATATCGACCATCGTGATTGTAGAGGCAGCCACGGAAGTCAAGCTGGTCCCAAATGCTCGTTCACTGTTAATTTGCCCTAGATCTAACCAATTGTTGTAGATTGTATCATGTTTTTTTCTTAAAATATCTGTGGATCTGCTGTATGAAAGGTTCAGATGCTTGTTGTCATGTCCATGTAATAACTCTTCTTATCTTTTGGCTCTGCTTCAGGGGGGGTTTGCCATCTCAGAGGTTGTGTCACGCTTGCACAGATTAATCTAGTATCATAGGAGCACAGACAAATTCAATGCAATATCATTGCAATAAACGGTTTAAGTGTCTGACTGCATTTTTGAAGAAAAAGAAAACCTGTAAAATGTTGTAATTGTAAAGGTTTTATCAACTGATAATAATGTAAACACACAAAGGTAAAACCAAGACAACATGTCTCATTTATTCATGCTTGCACACATTTTCACTTGTACAAAACCTATTAACCTCTGAGTCTGACACTCAGTTACTTCTCAGTTACCAGAACAATAAATAAAGTAATAAAACTGCTGTAACATAAATACAATTGCTAGGCTTCTATCTGTCAGCCCAGAATTAGACTTTTGGAAAATGAGAATCGATTCTGAATCGTCCAACATTAGAATCGCGATGTGAGTATGATCGTTTTTTTTCCCCACACCCCTAGTCATCGCATTCTAACCCCAGGCGTTGTAACTGTCGTGTCAAGTAGCTTCTAACCCACGCAACAAAGATGGGCCGTGAGCTCTGAGCTCTACATCAGTGAATGAAGCGCTGCTGGGGGGAATTGACATCATGCAGTATTTATTAGACATTCACGCTCGCCCCAGAGTGAGCTTGATCCGGATCCAGGTCAATACATGTTTATCATTTATATAATGCAGCCCTGTGCACCTGGTAGCCTGATGCAGCATCTATTGCATAGTAAGTTGCCTGCATGAAAGTGAAAATGTGTCTCTTTCCGTTAGCGGAGAAAAAACATATTGAACGTATTTAATAAATAAATAAAATAATAAAAAAATAATATTTTCGACAACAGAGTTTACAAATCGATTTTGTGGGATTTGTATTTATTTTTTTATAGCAAAAGCGCAGATCTATAAGCTCACAACGTGTCGCATCGTGGCACGCTGTGAGCTTGTAGATCTGCATTTTTTGCACGATATTATCTTTTTTTTTTAAAGTTCTATTCACATTTTATGCGTTGATATATGAAATTCAAAACAAATTTGTAGGTGTAAGCAGGATTTGATAGTGGATTCTTTGTTTGACAGGACAACACAGTCTCACTGCCCCGAAGTCACATGTTGACTTTTGTGCAGAACGCCTTCCAGTCACATTGTGACTGCCCAACAGTCATAATGTGACTTCCCAGCAGTCACAATGTGACACTGTGTTGGACAGGAAGCCAGTGTACAGTAGGTCGTGGAGGACGGGTGTAATATGGTCTCTGTTACCCTCCATGCACCTCTCCCTCCCTCCCTCCCTCCCTCCCTCCCTCCCTCCATCCATTCATCAGCCCATCTATCAGTCAAGGCAGTGATATCCTGGTAGTCTGGGCACAGTGCCCGCTGCATGTTACGCAGACCGTATGCCATGGAGTAGGTGGCAGGGGTGTAAAGTAACTAAGTACATTTACTCAAGTACTGTACCTAAGTAAGTACAATTGTGAGGTATTTTTTTACTTTACTGGAGTATTTCCAATTTTCAGTACTTTTACTTCTACTCCACTACATCTCAGAGACGAATATTGTACTTTTACTCCACTACAATTATTTGAAAACTTTAGTTACTAGTTACTTTGTAGATTTTGATTATTATTACCAAACATACATTACCCACTTCAGCCCTATATACATTTCGGCCATTTGAAAATAGCAGATCTACAAGCTCACAATGCGTCGCATTGTGAGCTTGTAGATCTGCTATTTTCAAAATATTTGTTTACATTTTATACATTTGAAAACTTGAAATGGGACTTACTGCTAAATGAGTACTTTCCACTTTTGGTACTTTAAGTCCATTTTGATACCAATACTTTTGTACTTTTACTCAAGTAAATTTTGAATTCCGGACTTTTACTTAAAGGACAACTTTGTTTTTTTACAACCAAGGTTTATATTTTAGCTTGTAATTAAAGTAAATAAATGATGAGTGTAATTTTTTTTTCATTTACTGCTTTCTATATTTTTAGCATTTTTTGCAATATTTTTTACAGTGGGCGGGGGCATTCTGTCCGGTGGCTAAATATGCCTTTTTTAAACAATAAAAAAGGTCCGGCTGTCTGAGATGGCCAGATGTGAGTTATTGGGGGCTAGAAGAGCTACTGTAAATAATAATAAAGAAAACGCCGGGTTAATGTGTTAAAAAAATACATATTTAGCCACCGGACAGAATGCCCCCGCCCACTGTGAAAACACTGTAAAAAAAGATTGTGAAAATTGCTAAAACTATAGAAAGGAGTAAATTTAAAATTTTTAACACTCATCTTTTATTTACTTTAATTACAATCTAAAACATAAACATTGGTTGTAAAAAAACAAAGTTGTCCTTTAAGTAACAGAAGCAAAGAATGTGAGTGCCAGGGACGTGCACAGATAGACTCTAGGTGGTGCTAGAGCACCTGCCCTTTGCCCTCTTGACCAGAAGTGCCCTTTTGAAAAAAAGAAAAAAAAAAGGTGTTTTTTTTTTCCAGTTTACAGTAGGGGTCTTCAACAGGGGGTTCGGGACCCCTAGGGGGTCCTCAGAGTTACTACAGGGGGTCCGCCAAATCTTGATGTGATATGATTTTTCTTTTTACCATAACCACTCGAAACCTAGCATCCCTTTTCTGAGGAGAACTTTAGCCAAAAATAGCAGATCTACAAGCCCACAACGCCTCGCGCTGCGAGGCGTTGTGAGCTTGTAGATCGGCTATTTTTGGCAAAGAGGTATAGGTGTAGAGGGAAAAAAGAGCAGACCAAGTAAACCAAAAAAAGGTATAATTTACTTGAGCACCTGCCCCTCAAAATGTCTGTGCACGCCACTGGTAGGTGGTAACTCACCTGGTAGCCTGGGCACAGCGTCCGCTGCATGTTATGCAGGCCGTAGGCCATGGAGTAGATGGCGTTGATGACGAAGCCCATCTTGGTGTCTTGGGCGTACTGCTGCCGCAGCGAGTCGTGCTCTGCAGAGAACAACACGGTCTCATCACCAAACCTACAATTAATAAATGCATAGCCGCGGCTATGCTGTTTTATGCCATGCTTTTAATCTGTGGCACTCTGAGATTCGTGAGAATGTAAAGTGCGTTAATAAAATGTATTATTAATTATATTATTATTAGAATAATGTATGAAACATATTTTTCTGCATAATGTGCCTGTTGTTGGTCGTTATTTGGGGGATTTAGTGCAATGTGTTCTGGAACCGAATTAACCCGAATTAAAGTAACAAAAAATCCCCCAAAAAGTAACAAACCCGGAAAAATATAATTACAAAACATACATTACCCTCTTCAGCCCTACAGTATATGCATTTTGGCCATTTGAAAATAGCAGATCTACAAAGCGACGCATTGTGAACATGTAGATCTGCTATTTTCAAAGGATTTTTATACATTTGAAAACTTGTGAAATGGGACATACTGCATAATGAGTACTTTCTACTTTTGGT
>NC_139945.1:5449801-5495917 GCF_963454915.1 Gymnoscopelus microlampas | reverse complement strand
CACCTTTTCTGACGATAAACATATGGGACATAGTGTGTGTAGGCCTATCTCTCTCCATTAATTACTTGCCATCTGCTTGTGTTTGTAATGGCTCAGAGAGAGATTATAGAGGTTTGTATCTCCTAACCTGATCAGACAACCTTTCAACAAAACTGTGCATGGTGTTTTTCTTGCAGATTGCAGAAATAAAACAATATCAGCACTTTAAGAGTCTGACCATGCAATCAGAAGACGTTCGGCTAGTTAGAAAATCTTCACGGTACAAGAACTGCTGAACCGATTTTCAGTTCCAACATATTTTTTTTTTTAACTTTTTTTAAAAAACTTTTTCCACACAGAACCAGGAGATAACATGCGTACAAACTACAAATCAGGACAATGTGGTATTGCAGGTAAAAGTGCTTTATAAGCCAGAGAGAAGTTAGTTGGAATGAGTATATCTGAGGCTTGATTTAGGCTCAAACCTTTTGAAAAACGTTTGAGGGACATAAACAATATGGTATTAAATATTTAAAAAAAAATAAAAAATCATGGTGTAGATCCTTTAATGTCCTGCCGAAGCCCCAAAAAGTTCTCGTTTGTATATTTCATCATTTTATGCGTTTATTTTGTAAATGAATGCCATACTTCATTGTACAACAATGTCTTTCTTTCCCCATTTCCTGAAAGGTAATGGTTATACACATAAAAGGTTGTTGTTAAACAACCTTGACAACCTTGTTGACTCTTGTTAGACAGTGACAATAAATTGTTAGCATACATTGTGTGTAAGAGCACTGAAATCCTGTTGGGATTCAGGTGATTTATGGCATGTTGTCTGCTAAACTGATGTAGGCTAAATGTCAGAGTAGGGCTGCAATTATGTATTATTCTGTCTCACAACATGACATTGTTCCCCAAAATGATACTTATTAAAAATGATTATCGATTATTTGTATAATTGATTGAATCAATTACTTCGACAAACTGTTGCTCTCCTATGCGAGAGTGAACTATTTGCATTTATTTGAACAAGCCAGCTGACTCCAATCCCCTGATTATGTTGGAGCTCAAGGCAATCAGGGGAGTGGAGGCAGCTGGCCAACCCCACTGATGTTGATGATCTTTCTCTTCCTAATGGCCGGCTCTTTCGCTATGTTCATGTTTAGTTCACTTTGTATTACTTTACTCCATATGGTGGCATGTTTCCGTGCCAGCATTTTTGATGGAAACTACTATTTTTGTCATGGTTATCTCATTTACTTTAATTCAATTTCCTTATTTTGATTTTAATCCCTGGTGTATGCATACTACACATTTGTTATGATCTTGGAAGCCAGTCCATAACAGTGGGAGGACTGCGTTGCTCAGTATTTTTAAAACGTAGATTAATAGAATGTTACTGTTTTGAAGTTGAAGATCTCAGTTGCTTTTTTTTTTTTATGTAATGCTAAGAATAACTCCAGACAAACAGTGATAATATAATTGAACGTTTGCTGAAATGTATTTGGCCGCGGATCCACATTTGAAAATGTTTTGTGGCAGAGAACCCCATAGAAAAGATTGCAGTTAGATAAAAAAAATAAAAAAAGATTGGTATAGTAGGATAGTCCGATTATAGTAGGATACAATTTAATAATAAAATAACACAGAATTGACTGGAAAAGAAAACAAATTAATAGCTGAACTAGAATTTGAGATTTGGGATTATTTGTTTCAAACGGATTAGGTTTGAAACAAATAATCTTGTGGGGGTCCCTGGCACTCAACCTTTTCAGATGAGGGTCCGCAGCCAGTACAGTGAGTATCAATATGGGGGTCCTTGACATGACAATGTATGAGAAACAAGGTTTATAAAGTATGATGTCAAATTAATTGCCATTGGGTGACATTAGTGATGAATGTCTGGGTGGTATCATGACACAACCCCTCCCACTGCCGGTTGCCACGACAACCTGGCACCTTTTCTGGACAAGCATCTGCTGCTTACATATACATACTGTACATACTATATACACACACGCACGCACACACACGCATGCACACACACACACACACACACACACACACATACACACACGCACGCACACACACACTGAAGACCAAATTACAGCCATAGACTACATGCTGTACCACACAGCACACACATAGGCATGCATGAACGCACACGCTCACAAACACTCAAACGCTCACAAACACTCACGCACGCACGCACGCACGCACGCACGCACGCCAGTCCCGGCGCCAGGATGAAATGACTAAGGGTGCAGTTAAAGATTTCCAAAAAAATAATAATTCTAAAACATAAACTGAGGGGGCACAATTTGAAACTGAGGGTGCCAGGCCCCCTCATTCACCCCCGTGGCGCCAGGCCCGACGCGCACGCGCGCGCGCACACACACACACACACACACACACACACACACACACACACACACACACACACACACACACACACACACACACACACACACACACACACACACACACACACACACACACACACACACACACACACACACACACACACACACACACACACACACACACACGGTTAAAAAGAAGAAAGCACTCTTTCTCTCTCCAATTTGACAATGCTTCATAATTTCCAAACCAGCATCATAATGCCTATGGGAATGAATTCCCAAGACCATGTTTACTTGTCCCACCTACACAGAATAAAAATACAGATTTTTTTTATTTTATTGAACTGTGACCGTGTGTAAAACAGGATTTGACTATCTGTGTGACAGGGTAGTTATGTTTTAATAATGACTGTCTGGATGTCATCTGGGGGTCAGTGGAACAGTGGAACGTTTTCTATGTTGTCTTCTCTTACTGCATATCGCTGTTGTCGGGCAAAAATCTCTTATCTTCTCAAATGTGATCTTTAGGACTGACTGTCCTCACTGTTATTAAAGGGATTCTAGGCAACATTAAGCCTAAATTTAAAGAATATTTATTAGACACTATATAATGATGCGGGGGTGTTTTCCTGCATTGAAACACAGTCCTCTTTCTGAAATCCGTATTTTCCCTACTATTTATGTTTTGACCAACAAGTTTTGACATCCGGGTATCCGGGACGTATATTAACGCACACATGTGCGCGTCCGTGCGCGTCCGTGTGAAGTTTTTACTTTCGGTTTTAGATCGCTCTCAAACTTATTTTTTGAGGCAGAGAATTTACTTTTAAGATAGCGTTTGGATAGAATGTAGTTGTTTAACTTCATATATGTGGTCAATTTATCATGCTAAAATTCATGCTAAAATTCAGAGAACCGGCAGGGGCGGGCAGTGGCACGCATTGTATCCGAATAAAGCAACCTATTTTCGGCATGGCCCGTTAAGAAGCCCCCCTGCGTCACCCCCTGGTGGTCGGGGAAACGAACTGCTGAGTGGCGGTGTTTGACAACAGTTTTTTTCTTTTTTTTTATCTCTGAACTTGCCTACAATCCCTTTAAATGTGGTCTTTAGGACTGACTGTCCACTCTGTTATTAAACGTGGTCTTTAGGACTGACTGTCCACACTGTTATTAAATCAGATTTTTAGGGCGTGATGCATTCATGTGAAATTTTCCTCAATTTGGTATTTATTAATTGACTGAATATTTGATTTGCAGTTTAAACAGGTACAGCAAGTACGTTATCTGTGTGACAGGGTAGTTATGTTTTAATAATGACTGGATGTCATCTGGGAGTCAGTGGAAAAACGCTTTCTATGTTGTCTTCTCTTACTGCATGTCGCTGTTGTCAGGCAGAAATCTCCATGCAGATCCATTAATTAATACTTTTCATTGGTTCAATATTCATATATCCCAGAGACAGACGCAACCACTTTCACCTTTTTTATGGCCAAAATAGCAGATGTACAAGTTCACAGTGAACTTGTAGATTGTCTATTTCAGGCGCAGATGGACAGACAGACGGACAGACAGACAGACAGACAGACGGAGGGCCAGTGTTCACCACCACAGCAAAACCCATTATGACAGAGGCCATAACTGTCTCACACACAAACACTGCTGTGCTAAGTACGGTAATGTGTGTGCGTGCCACACACACACACACACACACACACACACACACACACACACACACACACACACACACACACACACACACACACACACACACACACACACACACACACACACACACACACACACACACACACAAACACACACACACACACACACACACACACACACACACACACACACACACACACACACACACACACACACACACACATTACTTATCGCACTACAGGGCTGAATTAGTTAATATTTATGCTCACTTAAGCACGGCTCATACTCCTTCCAACGTCAGAACTGTTCTCCAAAACTTTGTTCTAACAACAAATTGACGTCATTCGGAATTTCTGAAGGAGTTTTTCCTTGAAACCCGTGCACCTCCATCACCAAACTATCGTTCGGAAAGCCTGTCCGAACCAGAAGACTTTCCGACGTCGGAAGGTGTATGAATTGGCCTTTAGACCTGTACAATGTCTTACTTTATTTGGAGCTTTTGGTCGATCAGACCTTCATCAGAGCATGCTGTGTAGCCATTTACCTTTTCTAGCTTCTCTCTCTCTCTCTCTCTCTCTCTCTCTCTCTCTCTCTCTCTCTCTCTCTCTCTCTCTCTCTCTCTCTCTCTCTCTCTCTCTCTCTCTCTCTCTCTCTCTCTCTCTCTCTCTCTCTCTCTCTCTCTCTCTCTCTCTCTCTCTCTCTCTCTCTCTCTCTCTCTCTCTCTCTCTCCTGGGCCAATTGTTCCTTTCCTCTGCCTAACGACTCTGAACAGGCGTTTGTTTTCCTGCCTGTTGTGTTGCTCTCTCTCACAGAGCCATGATTATACTGACAGGCGATCCATTTGAACCCATAAACCTGTGCATAGCACAGAGGAATGACAGATCCAAGCTGTGGGTATAAAGACAGGCAAACGGCACAATTAAAACCTGCACACACAGGCTGTTATAAACATTTTACTTTCCCTTTCAAGATGAAGATATAAGAACAGAGTTTATTGTGAAAGCAAGAAAAAAAAAAAAAACGTTCTCTTCATTGTCCAATCCCCGAAGCCATCAGGCTCATTCAACCCACACCACGGCGAGAGCCTATCCTCCTCCGCTCTGTCCAAACTCCGATTTTCAACAGTCTTTCACCTTTCAAAAACCACACCCTCATAAAGAGTCAGTTCTGTGACAACACAAACCCCCTCCCGCATGGGCAAAGTAATTAAATTATACAAATGGTTCAGGAGCCTCTAAACCCATTAAGACCTGAGGACCTGATTCTAAAACAAATGTTTAGAATCAGGTCCTCTAATGTCTTCTAAAACCTAACAATTTTCTGAAAAAACGTATCTTGCTTTATCAGTGGTGCTCACAAATTTTCATGTCAAGGACCCCCAAAATATGTATTTGGCCACGGACCCCCATCTCAAAAATATTTAGTTCCAGGGACCCCCAGAAGCGAAGTTACAAATGTTTGCTTTAAAATATATATATTCAAAGATTTGCACACATTTTCATGATTAAAAAAGAATAGCAGATCTAAAAGCTCATAGCGCGGCACTCAGTGCCGCACTATGAGCTTGTAGATCTGCTATTTTTGTATAGCCAAAGTATAAAATAATGGTTAAAGTGGTTAAAATCTAAAATGACACAGATGCTGTCCCGGTCTTAATGGGTTAAACCCCAAACAAAAGGATGTAAGTAGCCGAGGGTGAGGAAAGGTGTTACTCTTTCCTCACCCTCGGCTACTTAGATCACTGCTTCTCAAACGTTCTCATGTCAAGGAAACCCCAAATGAAAAAGTATATTACCGGCCCTACGGGCCACGGACCCCCATCTGAAAACATGTTGTGTGTTATAGTAAAAATCTAAGTAAATGAAATAAATTAAAGAAAATGAATAGCCAAAGTATAAAATATGGTTAAAGTGGTTCAAATGATTGTGATGCTGTATTACCGTAACTCATTTATCTGGGGACCCCTTAGAACCCCTAAGGATGCCGGGGACCACCGGCTTAGACAAAGACAAAGGCAATGTGTTACAATAGTGTGGGCCCAATGCAAATGGATTATCATGCTAAAACAATGCCAACCATAGCTATTATGAAAGGATAAGTCAGTGTTTGACAGTCCAATGTTTTATTTAACAGTGCATTTAAGCATTATAATAACAGTCAGAATATGCTGTTGCCTTGCAGTCATTTTCCAGCCTTTAACATACACTACAGGTCTACGTATATCTCTTGTCCTGATCTGTAAACCATAACTTAAGTCCTCTAACTACAAGTGAGGTTGAACTAAATTTCCTTTCAATTAACATGCCTAACGACTTAATCCCTATGTACTTAAGAGTCACCCAGGGGTGTATACTAGGCCCACTCCTGTTTTCAGTCTACACTAAATAGTGTAGTGTCGCGAGGCAACCGCCTGTCAGTTAAGCACCTCCTCAGCAGGGAGAGACAGTGGGACAGAGTGAATATACCCTAACCTTTGACTAAAATAAAATCTAAAAGGGGACACCCATTTTGTCCCCAGTTAGACATTTTCAATCAACTGCAGCACGCGCGCACGCACGCACGCACACGCACACACACACACACACACACACACACACACACACACACACACACACACACTTCTCCCTGCCTCCTTATTATTTTTTTCCTTTCCTAAGTCCATCTGACTCCTTCTTTGTTGGCAGTTTTGTCCCAATCCCCCTGTCACCCTGTCACCCGTCAAATCACTGCCTGCAGCCCAGGGGAAATTACCACCATCCAGTTGGACACATCTCAAATACCTCCTACTGGCCTCAAAGTGTCTGTCTGTGTGTGCAAGTGCGTGTGCGTGCATGTGTGTGCGTGCACGCGCATGTGTGTGTGTGTGTGTGTGTGTGTGTGTGTGTGTGTGTGTGTGTGTGTGTGTGTGTGTGTGTGTGTGTGTGTGTGTGTGTGTGTGTGTGAGTGTGTGTGTGTGTGTGTGTGTGTGTGTGTGTGTGTATGTGTGTGGATGACAGACAAACAGACAAGACTCAACATAACGGTAAATGTCACTTGAATGGAAAGGGAGGACAGAAAAAAGACACCAGCCGGACAACCCATTCAGTTCACTCTGTGTGTGTAATCCATTCTCCGGCTTCAAATCATCCACCACTTTCCAGGTACCGAAACAAAGCAATGCACTATGCTTAAATGATTGGCGTCGTGTTGCCCTAACTGCCTTCGGAAGGGCAAATGCTTTGAGAAGCATGTTAAAGGGGTATTTTACTTTCAAACATGTTTGGGGTCATTTTAACGTCAACTCCGGCTTTTTTGAGCACCCTGGACAATTTTTAAGTTGCTTGATTCAGTATTTAGATATTTGATATTAATGCTATCAGACACGCCCCCTTCCTATAAAAACTCATTGTAACTTTAAACTCCATTTTTTTAACCATGATAAATTCATTGAAAACATCTGTCCTTGGATCTGGTGACTAATATTGTCTTTCTAATGCGTGAGGGGGCTGTGTTTTTTTCAATTACTTTTTTGTATTTATTTTATTTCATTTAATGTATTTCTTTCTTTCTTTTCATTCTCCAATACATTATTCTCACATTTTTCATCCAAGACTCTGGGGTAATTTACATGTGAACAAATTCAATTAAGAACATGTGGACAAATCCCAAAATGTAGAATAAAACCTTGTTACGCAGGGTTTAAGTGCAGGTTTGTTAGTGAATGAGGTGGACATATGGTGTGAGCCACCATACAGGCATAGGCACCAGGCCCTACATTCACTTCTTTGTCATTCTTGGACTGACTCAATGGAGCAAAACCATATGAGTCAGAAAGGGACAGGAAGACAGGGAGGGAGTGAGGGAGTGGACAGCAGTAGTGGAAGAAGTACTCAATACCACAACGTACAGCATTGAGCACAAGATCATCAAAATATACTCATGTACTAAAAGTTGTCATTATGAATGGTCATTTTAAAGACGGGGTGCCGTGATTTTCAGTGATTATTATAGGGTTTTTATTTCAAAAAAGTGTACAGAAAGTGTTAAAATTATGTTTTTACGTGGACACGTCTCCAGTTCATTAATTATACCGGGTTCTCACCTTAGCACCTCCTCCACCACCTTAGCACCACCCACCTGTCCCTCCTCCTCCTCATGCTCACACCTGTTGTGTTATGATAATGAGGGGGAGGGTATAATTTTACTGTGTCATTAAAGTGCTGTTTTTCTATTGGCACGTTTGACCCTCAAGGTTCCAGCCTCCAGGAAGAAACTCAAAATAGTCAGAGAAGACATAAAACACCATAAAAACACCACCGGGGGGCTTAATGAAGTTCTACCAACCTCATAGACACATGAAAAAACAAAAAAAGTGCAAAACCATGGCACCACCTCTTTAACCTTTTTCTTGTATCTTTAAAAACATAAGTGTGTGTGTGTGTGTGTGTGTGTGTGTGTGTGTGTGTGTGTGTGTGTGTGTGTGTGTGTGTGTGTGTGTGTGTGTGTGTGTGTGTGTGTGTGTGTGTGAGAGTGTGTGTGTGTGTGTGTGTGTGTGTGTGTGTGTGTGTGTGTGTGTGTGTGTGTGTGTGTGTGTGTGTGTGTGTGAGTGTGAGTGTGAGTGTGTGTGTGTGTGTCACACAGGCTCTATTAGCTCACTGGTTAAACATGTCAGCACACATTTCACGCCTGGGCACCAGGGTTCGAATCCAAGGCAGAACAGGAAAATTACAGAAGGGTTAGCCTCGAGTAGCACTTGAG
This sequence comes from Gymnoscopelus microlampas, assembly GCF_963454915.1. Classification (NCBI taxonomy): domain Eukaryota; kingdom Metazoa; phylum Chordata; class Actinopteri; order Myctophiformes; family Myctophidae; genus Gymnoscopelus; species Gymnoscopelus microlampas. Next base: position 5,487,170 of record NC_139945.1, on the reverse strand, counting down.
TAAATGTACGTAGTTGCTTAATGGGGCAGAGCCATGTGAGACAAAGAGGTACAGGGGACCCAGGGAGGTCCCTGGCAGTGACAGAGAGTGAGTGGACAGTCCAACATGCAGTCCATGGCTTAAGAGAGAGTAATGGCCTAGCTGGCACATTCCTTGAAGCTATAGTTTGTTGCTGTCGGGTGCAGTGGCGTGCACAGACATTTTGAGGGGCAGGTGCTCAAGTAAATTATACTTTTTTTGTTTACTTGGTCTGGTCTTTTTTTCCCTCTACACCTATACCTCTTTGCCAAAAATAGCAGATCTGCAAGCCCACAACGCCTCGCGCTGCGAGGCGTTGTGGGCTTGTAGATCTGCTATTTTTGGCTAAAGTTCTCCTCAAAAAAGGGATGCTAGGTTTCGAGTGGTTATGGTAAAAAGAAAAATCATATCACATAAATATTTGGCGGATCCCCTGTAGTAACTCTGAGGACCCCCTAGGGGTCCCGGACCCCCTGTTGAAGACCCCTGCTGTAAACTGGGCACTTCTGGTCAAGAGGGCAAAGGGCAGACTCTAGCACCACCTAGAGTCTATCTGTGCACTTCCCTGGTCGGGTGGAAACCTCCTATTTCCAACTTTCAACTTTATTGTGTTTTTTTTTACCCCCGTAAATGAATTCCCTACATCGTCATTTAGATAGATAGCATGTTATTTAGACTATAGATTTTGATATTATACTGTTTTGACTGATGCTAGGTTCTTGGTTTACCTATATAGATTACCTTGCAAAAATCGCTCAGGAGAGCGTCTGATACATTTCTAAATTGTAATTGTAAATTGTCATATACTACAGAGTCACACAGAAGTATATTTAAAAAGCTTTGAAAGTGAAAGTGGTTAAGTTGTGTGTTTTCATGAACATTGAACCAATGAAAAGTATTAACAACCTGGCAACCTGACTAAATAATAACAACATTGGATGCATTGGAAGAACACTAAGATTTTGTTTGTTTTTCCCAGATTTTTGGTAACTTTATTTCGGTTTTATGGTTAGGATTAGGGTTAGGTTAGGGTTATGTTATTTAATTATAATTTTTGCCTGATTTTACCAATTTATTATCAATTTCTTTTTGCAAAAAGTGGGGGGTATGAAATCACGGATCTGTGAGAGTGAGGGTGTCGCGTCGTACGCACAGTGAATGGCCGTGACGCCCCTGGTTCTCACTATAAACCCCTTTGTTTCAGAGGATAGACAGACACGAAGAACAAACATAATGCAGCTGAGAAACTTTGGCCAACTTCATTAAGTACTTGCATAATACATGGTATTTTGGTTGCAAAAAAATACCTAGTCTACTTTGGATCTGATGGATAGGGCTCTGTGCAGAGCAGACTGCAGTCCATTTGGAAACACTTGGACCCTACCTGGTCGTAGTGTCACTGTTGCCTGGTCCATTGCTCCTAACATTATCAGAATGGCAGCTGCTAAATCCTTTGATCTCTGATGACCGTAACATTTTCCGTGTCCTCCTCTTCAATACCTTCGGTTTTGGTCAACCTACCCCCCAACTTGGAAGCACCAGGAGGTTGTTTGTTTATAATTATTCACAACAAATCTTTGGATTTGATGATAACTCCCATGTCGTGTCGTGGCGGGGGTCTATCACTCAACTCTGTTTCTTTTTCCTCGGTAGCTTTCACTGTTAATACTTGCTTAAATATGCACACTTTGCAGCTATAGCACAGATAGCTCTTATCCTCTCATTATGTTGTTGAGCTCCTGATTATTTTCTTTCCCCAAATTCAACTTGTAAACAAGCCGGTGAAATCACATGTTGTTGCGTGGCCGGGATAGAATACAAGAACGCTCGTCCCAAAACACACTCGCGCTGGGTATATCCGGCGGCCTCGGTCGGCGAAAAAAATAGCGGCAAGTGTGTTTTGGGGCGAGTGTGTTTTGGGGCTGCGTTTCTCGTCAATGAGTAATATAGTACTACTATTATGGGGATATGATATAATCCTATAGCCTACACTCGGAAATCGGAAATGACAAAATAAATATAACAGCAGCATTTTTTCTCTCTCTCTCGAATCTTTGATTCGCGGGACATTGTTCCGTTTGTGCGGGACGCGGGATAGACGGTCCAATTTCGGGACTGTCTCGCAAGATTCGGGACGGGTGGTCACCCTAGTTCTGGATAGTTTTAAATATTTTTTCCCCTGCATTTATGTCTCTGTTATACTGTTTTATTTTATTGTCCCTCTCAGGTGGAAACCTCATCCAATTCAGATCTACAAGCTCACAATGTGTCGCAATGCAACGCACTGTGAGTTGTAGATCGGCTATTTTTGCTACTTTTATGGGACAATGTAGTATTACGAAGTACGGCTTTTATTTATGGAAAAACATAAAAGGTTGTAAAGGTATTGAAACTACATAAAGGTTGTGAAGGAGATACAAGGTTTCTGCACGACAGTGTCGATATATAGAGGATAAAGATAGAAAGAGGGGGAGGGCGTAGTTAAGCATGGAGAGAGAGAAGGACAGAAGGATGGAAGGAGATTAGAAGGTAAGGATGGAAGGAGACTAGAAGAGAGGGATGACAAGGATGCAGATAGACTACAGTGCAGATAACAGACATTAGTCTCCTCCAGCTGGAGCCATTGTCTCAGTGTGAGCCTTCCATGCACTCACACACACACACACACACACACACACACACACACACACACACACACACACACACACACACACACACACACACACACACACACACACACACACACACACACACACACACACACACACACACACACGCACGTACGCTGTCGTCGCGGTGTGGCCGTGTGACAACGGGGAAGCAGGCCATGACTGCAAGAAAAAACAAAGAGCCAGCGTGCACGATCAGCAAAAAGAAAAAAAAGAAAACTTCCCCCGATAGAAGATAGAGAACAATTATAAATATAGGTCGAGACAGAGGGGGTGAGAGAGAGAGAGAGAGAGAGAGAGAGAGAGAGAGAGAGAGAGAGAGAGAGAGAGAGAGAGAGAGAGAGAGAGAGGGAGAGGAGGAGTTAAAGTCTGGTGAGAGAGGAGAGGAGAGGTTAAACAGGTCCAGAATGGAGAGAGATAAAATGGAGATGGAGGGATTTCGATATCAGATGTGATTGGCAGAGCGGGGAAGAAGAGAAAAGGTGCACTGAGTCACCAAATGTCACAAATTCTCAGCGGTGGAAAAAGTACTCAAATTCTTTACTTAAGTAAAAGTACCAACACTGCAATATAAAAAATACTCTGTTACAAGTAAAAGTCCAGAATTAAAAATGTACTTGAGTAACAGTACAAAAGTATTGGCATCAAAATGTACATAAAGTACCAAAAGTAAAAGTACTAAATATGTGAAAATAGCAGATCTACAAGCTCACAACGCGTCGCATCGCGACGCGTTGTGAGCTTGTAGATCGGCTATTTTCAAATAGCCTATGTATAAAATAGGTTTAAAGTGGTTAATGTATGTTTCATTATATCATAATTTATATCTGAAAAGTAACTAGTAACTGAAGTTTTCAAGTAAATGTAGTGGAGTAAAAGTACAATATTTGCCTCTGAGATGTAGTGGAGTAGAAGAAAAAGTATTGGAAATTGGAAATACTCAAGTAAAGTACAAATACCTCAAACTGTACTTAAGTACAGTACTTAAGTAAATGTACTTAGTTACTTTCCACCACTGCAAATTCTCCATGTATTACTTTTCATTTGATGATTGTGAGCCTCCACGTTCATTGCCACCTCACCTCTTTCCCCTTATTAACCACTTTCACGTTTCCATCTTTAATGACATGCCCAGAATAAGGATATGCCAGGTTGAAAGTGGTTTATCTCCTGTATAAATATAGCTTTCCATTTCCCCTCTGTTCTGTTCTCTGCCAAATGATCTTGTGCCAAGCTCTGCAGTGTCATTCTGGCTGTGATTCTCCTGACCTGCCCATTTAAATGGAGCCGGTCCACCAGACCTGGGATGACCTGCCGGCTCCTTATCGCTATATCGTTTTAGATATCTGTCTTCTTGGCTTGTTTGTAGGGTTTAATTAGCTTTGCTTATCATTTTTGTCAGTTAATTGAATAAAGCATGTTTTTCTTCATCATTATTTTGATACGAACAAATTCTTAAACAAATGGAGACAATAGAGTTAATTCTTAAATGTAGAGTATTTAGTCGTTAAGGCAATTAATTCTTCCCGCTGCCGTTTGTGTCCTAGTGGCTGAGGGAGCCCCCACTAAAACATAATCATCAGGTATTATGGTTATACTAGGAGGAAGATCTTTTTCAAAAAAGTGTACAGAAATTGTTTAAAAAAAATGTATGTTCTCACCTTAGCACCTCTTCCACCACCTTAGCACCACCCACCTGTCCTAGTCCCTCCTCCTCCTCATGCCCACACCTGTTGTGTTATGATAATGAGGGGGAGGGTATGTATTTACTATGTCACTAAAGCGCTGTGTCTCTATTGGCACGTTTGACCCTCAAGGTTTCAGCCTCCAGGAAGAAACTGCAAATAGTCAGAGAAGACATAAAACACCATAAAAACCACCACCGGGGGGCTAAATGAAGTCATGACCTCATAGACACATGAAAAACAGAAAAAGTGCAAACACATGGCACCAGCTCTTTAAGATTTCTTTGGCTATAAAAAAATAGCAGATATACAAGCTCATAGCGCGGCACCGAGTGCCGCTCTATGAGCTTGTAGATCTGCTTTTTTTTTATCTTGAAAATGTGTGCAAATCTTATATATATATATATATATATATATATATATATATATATATATATATATATATATATATATATATATATATATATATATATATATATATATTCAAAGATTTGCACACATTTTCAAGATAAAAAAAAGCAGATCTACAAGCTCATAGAGTATATGAATATATATATATATATATATATACATATATAAATACAGGAAGATACAGGAAGTCTGACCTCTTTATCACATGACCGAGGTTGGGAGGATGGGACTAGAGGTTACGGCCGCAAAGCAAAGCAGGGAGGGAGGAGAGGGGAGGAGCTGAGAGGAGAGGAGAGGCCAGAGAGGCCGGACTTCGCATGACGTGTGTGCTGAGCTATAATTAGGCCAGGTCGCCGTCATGGTTCAGAAATCTTACTACTATATAATTGACTTGCGAATCGCTGCCGAAAGTTCACCATCGCACCAAGTGCGATGGTGTCTTAACTTTGAGCCAAGAAGACACCAGCCAAGTAAATAGGGAGGAACTTGAACAATACAATATGGGCAAGGATAAAGAGGATAATGATGTGAATCTGTTTCACACACCACTAAAGCACGAGGAGGAAATTGACTATTGGAAATTGACTAAATTGACTATTGCCTGACTAGATCTAGTATCTACTAGTAGTATCTACTAGATGTTACTAGATCTAGTAACATCTAGTATATATTAAAGCAGACATTTGTAACTTAAATCTTTGCTTCTGGGGATTCTACAAATGTCTTGTAAATCTTACAGTTTTTTAAAAAAACGTATGTTTTCAATCAATATCAGTGTTTCTCAAACTTTCTCATGTCAAGGACCCCCACAATTATATGTATTTGGCCGCGGATCCCCATCTCAAAACACTTTGTAATAGGGACCCCCAGAAGCAAAGACTTGAGTTAAAAATGTTCCCTTTAAAAATATATATATATTCAAATATTTGCACACATTTTCACGATTTTTTAATAGCAAAAGAAATCTAAAAATTACATAGAAGCGTTCCCGGTCTTAATGGGTTAACAGTTGCATCCCGGACCCTACCCCAAGATTATCGGACTTCCCACACCCACACTTTCTGATATGAACAATAAAGCCATCACATGTTTTTACCACTCACAAAATGACACTAATCATCCCTTACATCGTCAGAGTTGTGTCCCTTCAATCATTGTGGCATTAAACAAACTGCCATGCTGATAGGAAAGGTTTTTTTGTAGACTGGGGACTGGTTATTTTGTACTATATGGTTATGGGTTAGTCTGTTGGAACGGACTGTGAAAATGAATATCCCTGGGGGGACAATAATAAAGAAAATTATTATTATTATGTTCACACTTGTGTGCCCTGTGGACGGATCATCCGGTTTTGATTCAGTCGATTTCTGTCTGTTTGTCAGAGTTCACAAGTTAAAAAGAACTCTGTTACCTGAATTTGAGTTTGTGTTTCTTTGTCACACTGGCCGGTTCACATCGTGTCTCCAGTCCAGACATTACCCAGAGAGACAAGAGGTTGTATATCCTCCGTCTGCAAGCCTCCGTCTCGCTTCATCACCCTTTATCTCCTCAGACATAAAAATGTCTGCCTTTAGACGATGACAGAGAGCGTGTGTCACCAAAGGAACATCACGCCGTCTCTCTCCTCGTTTTTTTTAGCTCAGCATACAGCATTGCATTTCTTTCTTTTTTTCCCCTCCTTTTCATTTTTGTCTTGACCTCATCCATCTTTATATGGCTTTCACCAGTTTTCTTTCATCTTCTTTTCTTCTGTGTGGGACCTATTGATCTAAATAAAAAGGGGGAAAAAACCTATCTGAGAGCGCAAGCGTAGCAGCTGGGTGCAGGCCGCTGACTCCAATTTAAATCCAGCCCAGGGTGAAATGATCAGACTATGGTGAAAGTTGTAAGAGTCTTGAATGTTTTTGCGTCTCTGGTCCTGCTGTGGAGAGATTGGAAGGCTGAAGTTGGGAACTATACACTATTAGGCTCTATATGCACAGCAGCCTATTGGGAAAAACTTCCTTCACAGGTGTTACCAATGATACTAATTAAGGCTCTGTTCCATTCTGGTCAAACTAACCTCGCGTCACCAGTCTTTCCACCTCGGAGGAAAGCCTGGTATGCGTTACTAAAGACCCATATGATCCGGTCTAGGCCACGCCTAGTGGGGAAAAAAAAAATCCTCTTTCCGGATTCTGCCCATCCGGTTTTGCGGTTCCGCTTTGTTTTGGTTCCCCAATCCCTATTTAAATGGAATAGGATTTCCCTGTGGGATAATACAGACGCTAAATAGTCTCCGGATAGTGCACGCACATTTATATTTAAAGAATCACACCCTGTGTGAAGGTAGCGGCGCCTTTGATACATTTTGTCATCGATATGTGTTTATAATGTGTTTATAGCCATGTGTCACGTGAAGCTTGACCAATCACTTTGTTGACGCACCTGACCAATCAGAACGTTGACGCACACGGACAAAGTCAGGTATAGAGCGGCTAGCGCCGCTAAAAATAAGCTAAACTACGCCGCATCAAGGATTTTATTAGGACGGACCTATTTTGGGGTGACGTCTTTCCGGATCTGCCCATCCGGCCACCTGATGACGCGGATGACGCGCCTGGTGACGTAGAGTTACTTCCGCTCCCGACCGGATTATAGACACGAAAAGATATGCTGACCAGGCTAGGTCAAACAGAGTCAGAGTGCATGTTGGCTCACTGGAAACACTCTGCTACACCAGTGGGTCTCAGAGTGTGGTCCAGGGACCCTCATGGTTCCTTGATGGGGTTCCAAATGGCCCCTTAGCTTTGAGAGTGTACAAATGGAACCAAAGGGTTATGAGCTTGTAGATCGCCTCTTTTTGCTGAATGTGAGCCCTGTAATAAGGATGTTAGGGTTCAACACACACACACACACACACACACAGGCTGGTCGTGTTCAAACTAATGAGGCCCAGTGGTCTGGAAGCAGCAGTTGGGAACTGTTCCCCCGCGTACTAGATGGCAATAATTATACTGGAGACACACACACACAGCGCACGCGCGCACACACACACACACACACACACACACACACACACACACACACACACACACACACACACACACACACACACACACACACACACACACACACACACACACACACACACACACACACACACACACACACACACACACACACACACACACACACACAGTTTGACAGCAGGGATTATCGAAGAGAGTTGCAACTAATGCCCATTAACGAGACCATCGGCTTATAGTTCACAGAACTCTCTCTCTGTGTGTGTGTGTGTGTGTGTGTGTGTGTGTGTGTGTGTGTGTGTGTGTGTGTGTGTGTGTGTGTGTGTGTGTGTGTGTGTGTGTGTGTGTGTGTGTCTGTGATTTACAGCAAATTAGCTGTACAATAATACCTCCCACATAGCTCTCTCTGTCTCTGTCTCTCTGTCTCTCTGTCTCTGTCTCTCGCTCTGTCTCTCGCTCTGTCTGTCTGTCTGTCTGTCTGTCTCTCTCTTTGTCTCTCTCTTTGTCTCTCTCTTTGTCTCTGTCTGTCTGTCTGTCTGTCTGTCTGTCTGTCTGTCTGTCTGTCTGTCTGTCTGTCTCTCTCTCTGTCTCTCGCTCTGTCTGTCTCTCTCTGTCTCTCTCTCTGTCTCTCGCTCTGTCTGTCTGTCTGTCTGTCTGTCTGTCTGTCCCCAACTCACATTCTCTTACTTCTCTCCACCCGCTCTCCTCCCCACATCACTCTCTCTCTCTCCTGTGTTGCCATGGGAACAAGCTGTGCGGGGGCTGTGATGCGGCACCCATCACACTCAGCTCATCGGGAGAGAGAGAGAGAGAGAGAGAGAGAGAGAGAGAGAGTGGAGGAGAGGAGAGGTTACGGAGGGAACAGTGAAAAGAAGAGGAGAAGAGATAGAGAGTGTGACAGACGATGCAGGACAGCCATGACTGGTCCCATTTACTAAACACAATCTGAAGCCATTTAAAAAAAAACGGTGACATACAGTATGTCACTAAACAGCCAAGCTGCCTGAAGCACTCTTCAACGTACAGTACTGTATATACACACATGTGAACATGTCTTTCTTTTGTTGATAACGTAAGTCTTTGCACTTAGGCTGTGTTCACACTGCCAACTGAAAGCAGAGTTTTGGCCTATCCAGATTGAAATCAGGTTGTTTTTTATCAAGTGTGAACAGCACGGCAACAAAACAAAAAGACACAGCTCTGGACTGGGTCACACATAGGTATTTTGGCCGCCAGACACCATCCATCGCACAGGATGTGTACTGTGAGTTGACACAATGATGTGGTTTTGGTGTTGGAAACAGAAGGTCCATCTGGTGACCTGTTCTCTGCAGCTTTGTTCCCTGTCAGCCCCTGTCACACCCCCGGAGCTCTATCCCCACTGCGTGGCCTCCTTTTATTTCTTTATTTATTATTGTTTATGTTATCAAATTCTTTACTTAATTAAAAGTACCAATACTGCAATATAGAAATACTCTGTTACAAGTAAAAGTCCAGAATTCAAAATTTACTTGAGTAAAAGTACAAACGTATTGGCATCAAAATGTACTTAAAGTACCAAAAGTAAAAGTACTAAAATGTTTGAAAATACAAGCTCACAAGCTCACAAAAATACAAGCCCACAACGTGTACTTAAAATGTTGAGTTACATTTTTTAAATCAATTCCAAGAGTCCAATGGGTCCCGTCGCGGCACCCTCGCGGTCCCCCCCCCCCCCACGGGAAACCCCTGCCGCAGAACCCCCGGGTCCCATCGCACACACACACGCACACACACGCACACACACACAGAGAGAGATCTGTGAGAATGTTTTCTGTGTAAACGTACGTAAATGATGTCGCCGTGTCTCTGAAGTGTTTCTGTTGTGCAGTTGGTGTGCTGTGGTGAACGGAACGCAGTGAATGGAATGTGTCTCGGTGTTGCCATGTTCGCTTATTGTAAGCGGTTTAGGGGCAATATTGGTGGTAGTGTGTTTTTGGCGTTGTTTGTGAAAGTGCAGGTCGGTGTGGGTACGTGTTCTGAGCTTGTGGATCGGCTGTTTTCCAAGAGGCAATGTATATGTGTGAAGGCGCTTCGTTTGGCCTTCTTTTCATAGACCTTGTTGCTTGTAGGGCTTGCTTCGTTTGGCGTTGTTTTCATAGACCTTGCTGCTTGTTTTACGCGCGAAACCTGGCAACGTTATCTCCCATCGTTTGACACATAAACGCTAATAAGAAGCTGAGATTTGATGAAAGTGAAAAAGGGGCTTCGCAGTTAAAGGGCAAGACCACTTTGGTAGAGGTTTGGGTTGTGTAGTTACCTTGCCATGATCTAACTCCAAAGGTGGGCAAGAAATCAAAAATGATTGCTCCATTGATTAGAAATTGATAATTCAAAATATGCTCCTCATTGACTTACATTGTACGGTAAAACAGCTCTCAAAGTCACTCTTTTAGCACAAAAACGAACACAAACAAAGTTGATTCAGACAATATAGAACATCACCAAACCCAGTACTGTTTTTTTTTTAAATAAAAATGTCAACTTCCTGTTGATTTTGCCATTTTTAATAAGTAGAAAACCCGGACTGGATCGGCGGATCCGGATCCAAATCTTCAAATAATAAAATCAACAGGAAGTTGACATTTTTATAAAAAAAAAAAACAGTACTGGGTTTGGTGATGCTCTATATTGCCTGAATCAACTTTGTTTGGGTTCATTTACGTGCTAAAAGAGTGACTTTGAGAGCTGTTTTACCGTACAATGTAAGTCAATGAGGCGCATATTTTGAATTATCAATTTCTAATCAATGGAGCAATTATTTTTGATTTCTTGCCCACCTTTGGAGTTACATCATGGCAAGGTAACTACACAACCCAAACATCTACCAAAGTGGTCTTACCCTTTAAGTTCAGATGGTAATGGTCAATGGCTGTGTGCAAAATCAGAGCAATTGCTCCAGCCAGTGAGGGGAACCGGGCAGCTTCACCATGAGACGACTACAGAGACTACTACAGACAGACAGAGGATAATGAAATTATAGGAGGATGGTCAGAAGACATATTATGTAACCGGTGAGCCAAGATAGGCGGCTTATTGGTGATAATAATGTTCCGCAGTAGCATTACAAGACTCACCGATAATTTATGTTCAACCTTCAGCCATGCCAGATGTTCATGTTAATACTTGTCCTGTATGAACAGCCTAGTGCAAGACGAGCGGCTTTATTCTGAGCAACCTGTACCTTTTTCAAATCAGATTTGGTATTTGACAGGGCAATATTCTAAATGAGACAGAACCAAAGAGTGAATAACTGATTTCATTATGGAGGGAGTGATGAAAGCAGAACACTTCCCAGTCATACTGATTCCTCTTCCTACTTTGATTACAATATTGTTTATATGTTTACATAAAGAGCTATCAATAGTTACTCCCAGAAGTTTTATTGTGTTAACTTGTTCAATTTGTGTGTAGCCAATGGACAGTTTTAACCCATTAAGACCTGGAACGCATCTGTGTCACTTTTTGATTTGAGCTAAAAAGCATTATTTTACACTTTGGCTATTCAAAAATAGCAGATCTACAAGCTCGTAGCACGGCACAGATCTACAAGCTCGTAGCACGGCACCGAGTGCCGTGCTACGAGCTTGTAGATCTGCTATTTTTGAATAGCCAAAGTGCACAAGCTTGTAGATCTGCTATATTTGAAACATCTTGAAAATGTGTGCAAATCTTTGAATATATATATTTTTAAAGCGAAAGTTTTTAACTAAAATCTTTGCTTCTGGGGGGTCCCTGGAACTAAATATTTTGATGGGGGTCCACGGCCAAATACATTTTGGGGGTCCTTGACATGAAAAAGATTGAGCACCACTGATATAGAAACATACGTTTTTCAGAAAACTGTTGAGATTTAGGAGACATGTAGAATCGGCTTCAGGTTTTATAAGCTGTGAGCTATAGGTCTCCTTCCTGAGGGGGAGGGGGGGAGGTGGTAGCCTATTTCAGAAGTTGGACTTAAACAGCTTCCTGGCAAAGTTGAGACACATTTGAGTGTGCCTTTCTGCTAGGGTGCACAATGTTTTAGTTATAAGCCTCCTAAATGCTACAAAATAATCCTTCCGATATCAGAACTTTCTTCCTATGACTCATTCGGGGGGGAAAAAGTTAATTATTTATAAGGCATTACTGCAAATGTTTTAATAGCCAACGTATAGCCTACAATAATAAAGTGGTTAAAATGATTGTGATGCTTTATTGACACATCCCTGCACGCACGCACGCACGCATGCACACACGCACATAGAGTGGTATCAAAGTGGCATCCTGGAGTCTATGGCTAACAGCTGAAAGTGCACAATTGCGACTCATTTCATACTGTCTCTTCCGCTTCATTTTTTAAAATACCATCCCTCTCTCTCTCTCTCTCTGTTGTTTGTGAGGAAAATAAAGCAAGAAGTGTGATCTCTGAAAACTTGATAATTGACAGAGCACTCAGCCGCCTCTCTGTTTCACCCCCACATCTTCATTTTGCCAGGAAAACCCATTGTTTCGCTGTCTCCTATGTCTTTGTTTTAGATCTGCCTTTGCATGGCAGTGAGGAGTCTGGCGGGGTTCAATTAAGGGCCAATTCATTTCCCTTCCAACTGTCTCACAAAGGAAAAAAGTATAATGTTTCTGTTACTGCCAGGTCTTCAAAAAAACGTATTCAACATTTAATGTCGTAAAAAACAAGTTCATTAACAGAGACAGAGAGAGAAGGAAGCAAATGGGGAGAAAGATGGAGAGAGAGAGAGAGAGAGAGAGAGAGAGAGAGAGAGAGAGAGAGAGAGATAGAGAGAGAGAGAGACGAATATATCTTTATTCGTTCTCATGTTTTTGTTACTTATACAGTAGGCTAGACGAGAGAGAAGGCTAGACCAGACAGGAATGGGGTGGTGGTTTTAGTGAGAGTTTTTATCAGACATTAAAGCTCTCTACTCCAGCTATAGGAGTCGGTGACTCCACAAATCCTCAGCAAACTAGACGCTTTGAATTGCTGCCAGATCAAAAACGAAAGGAGAGTGAGGACAGACATTCACCGGCATCGTTTTAGAATGATGACGCCTCTGAAATAAGATGGAGACACATCTGATGGTAATGTGTCTCTGTAATGTGTTTACTCAGGTTCCCGTAAACACTTAAGGGAACTATATGGCTGTAAAGTGCTTTTTTTTCCTTCCTCTTTATTTTTTTTACTGTATATGTTATGTGTGTGTATGTGTGTGTATATGCGTGCGTGCGTGCGTGCGTGCGTGCGTGCGTGCGTGCGTGCGTGCGTGCGTGCGTGCGTGCGTGCGTGCGTGCGTGCGTGCGTGCGTGCGAGAGAGAGAGCCGGAGAGAGGGAGAGAGGGAGAGAGCAGGAGAGAGGGAGAGAGAGAGAGAGGGCAGGAGAGAGGGAGAGAGAGAGAGAGAGGGGGAGAGAGAGAGAGGGAGAGAGAGAGAGAGAGAGAGAGAGAGTATACTTGGCTTTTTACTCTCCGCAGGAGAGTGTTGTTTTCACTTTCTAAATATGACACACCGATTGGTCAAGCCTCACGTGACACGTGACAATACGGTGAAATACTGTATAAATACATGGCATCACTTTGACAGTGTCTCTGCCACTGTCAAAGTGAGGTAAGACAGGAACCATCACGAAATGGCTGCATGGCTGATACATAATTGGCAGATAGGACAGATAGGACACTTATATAGACAGGAGGGATATGACACTTACACAGACGGATAGGACACTTACAGTACACAGACAGGACGGATAGGACACTTATACAGACAGGACGGATAGGACACTTATACAGACAGGACGGATAAGACACTTATACAGACAGGACGGATAGAACACTTACACAGACAGGACGGATAGGACACTTACATAGACAGGAGGGATATGACACTTACACAGACAGGACGGATAGGACACTTACAGTATACAGACAGGACGGATAGGACACTTACAGTATACAGACAGGACGGATAGGACACTTATACAGACAGGAGGGATAGGACACTTACACAGACAGGAGGGATAGGACACTTACATAGACAGGACGGATAGGACACTTATACAGACAAGACGGATAGGACACTTATACAGACGGATAGGACACTTATACAGACAGGACGGATCGGACACTTATACAGACAGGATGGATAGGACAGTTAGAACATAAGAATTAGAACATTCCCAACATTCCCAACACAAGTCTGGTAAGAGTGAGGTAAGACAGGAACAATCACGAAATGGTATAGAAATGGCGGATACTGTAACAATTGGATAGGACACTTACACAGACAGGACGGATAGGACACTTACACAGACAGGACGGATAGGACACTTACATAGACAGGACGGATAGGACACTTATACAGACAGGAGGGATAGGACACTTATACAGACAGGACGGATAGGACACTTATACAGATAGAACATTCCCAACATTCCCAACAGCGGAGAGTTGTGCTCCGAGGAGCACTTTTTCTAGTTACCTTTGTAAACCTTTTCATGAAGACTTTATGATGTGCGTTGTTTTGTACATTTTGGTCCCATGAATTGTTTAATGGATAATAAAGCAGGGTATGCTTTCGGGGCTTGTTATTGGGTTCTAATGAGTGAAGACCCACCCCTCGCTCCCCTTCACACTAATACAGGGGTCTTCAACAGGGGGTCCGGGACCCCTAGGGGGTCCTCAGAGTTACTACAGGGGGTCTGCCAAATCTTGTGATATGATTTCTTTTTTTTTTTCACTTACCACTTAAACCCTAACATAACACAAAAACATACATTAACCTCTTCAGCCCCATTTCGGCCATTTGAAAATAGCGATCATTATGATCTACAAGCTCACAATGCGTCGCATCGTGATGCGACACATTGTGAACATTGTAGCTGCTATTCTGCATAATAAGTGCTTTCTACTTTTGCTAATACCAATACTTTTGTATTTTTACACAAGTACATTTAGAATTCCTGCTCTCTTCCAGACTTTTACTTGTAACAGACTATTTCTACATTGTAGTATTGGTACTTTTACTTAAGTAAAAAATGTGAGTACTTTTTCCACCACTGGTGACGTCAAGTTCCCTTCGTCAATATTGTTTAATGTCCGTGTGTGTGTGTGTGTGTGTGTGTGTGTGTGTGTGTGTGTGTGTGTGTGTGTGAGTGTGTGTGTGTGTGTGTGTGTGTGTGTGTGTGTGTGTGTGTGAACGCAGCGTGCTGAGCCAACCCAGATGAAACTAACCGCTCAATTTCACAGCTTAAAGCTCAAAGAATGAGCAGCAAAAACGCTCTCTCCATCCAACTCACATCATTATTCATCCCCCCTGACGTAAATGATTGATTCCAAAATGTAAAAGTCTTATTAAAGGCAAATACGGGCCTTAAAAAAAAAGTATGGATTTGTTTTTTTCCTGTCTAAAGTAATAAGTGCCTTTCATATCATCGTTGTCGGGTGTAAAGCTTGTATGTCCCTTGTATGTATAAACCCCTCACTTTTCAGGAAATTAAGTTATTATTTAGTCACAAGCTTGTTAATACTTTTTATTGGTTCAATATTTATAAAACACACAGACACACTTAACCACTTTAACTTCTTTATTTATTTTGATAGCTGATCTACAGTACAACCTCACATGCTATTTTTGTTTGGCACTGTATGACACAATAAATAAAGTAAATATTTACAAATAAAACATAAAATGTTGAGAAGTGGAGATACAAGGTTTGTGCCCAACAGCGATGAGAAAGGCGCTCGGGGAGCAGCCATAATGCACATCCTAATGTTTGTTCTGACTCTCGCTGTAAATGTCAAGACGAATAGAGCCGTAAAATGAGTGATGGACCGTTTTAATACACAAGACACTAAACCATTGACTATCCCTCTAACAAATTGCCCACAACTTTGCACAGTGCCCGATGGGTATGCACGCTTCACCAAGCCTCCTTTCTTGATTTTCATTCTGTTGTATAGGCCTGCAGTGGGTTGTTGAACGTTCTTTTAAAAATTGGTTTCAACACTTGAGCCGTAGCGTCCCTATTCTGGGGAGAACATACAGTAAAAAAAGGAATTGCCGATCTACAAGCTCACAACACATCACAATGTGTCAGTGACGTGAGCTGGTGTCAAGGTTTCCCCCTCAGGGCTAGAGGGTCATCAAGGTTTAAAGAAAAAGAAAAGTCCCAAAATTTGGAAACAAATCTCACACATTTTCACAATATTTTCAGACACCTGTTAAGGCCTGTCTTCTAAATCCTAGCAGTTTTCTGAAAAATGTTGCTGTATCAGTGGTGCTGAAACTTTTACACGTCAAGGACCCCCAAAATGATACGTATTTGGCCGCACACCCTCATCTGAAAATGTTTGGTTCCAGGGACCCATAGGCGGCGGGTAATGAAGGCTAGGGTAGGCTAAGCCTTCCCAAATGTTATGCTGGGAAATTCTGCGAATTGTGCAAATGATATATAATATAAGTGTTATTTAGTTAATTCTTTGATAATAAAACAGTAAAATCAGGCAAAAATAAGAATGAAATAACCTAACCCTAACCCTAACCTAACCCTAAAACCAAAATAAAGTAACCAAAAAACGAAAAGAAACAAAACAAAATCCGCCCAAAAAACACACTTTTTTTTGTGCCATATCTCCTAGCCTTCCCAATGTCAGGCTCACCCGCCGCCTATGCAGGGACCCCCAGAAGCAAAGATTTTAGTAAAACATGTTTGCTTTAAAAATATGTATTCAAAGATTTGCACAAATGTTCACGTTTTTTCAAAAATAGCAGATCTACAAGCTCATAGCGCGGCACAAAGTGACACGCTATGAGCTTGTACTGTATATCTGCTATTTAAAAACATGTATGACACACACTCATAGCTAAAATCTAAAATGGCACAGATGCTTTTCCGGATTGACTGTGTTAATTAGTGGTTAATTGAGGCTCAGTGGGTAGAGCACTCACCTTTTGGACCACAAGGTTTTGGGTTCGATACCGAGCGCCGCCAACTCAGCGTATGAGTACGGTAGGTGTGTTGTGCTCTACCTCAGCAATCCGTCTCCCAGGGCAGTGGTTCTCAAACTTTTTTTCATGTGAAGGACCCCCAAATTGATATGTATTTGGCCAGGGACCCCCATCTAAAAGGCCAGGGACCCCCAGAAGAGAAGATTTATGTTTAACAAATTCTAAATCATTCAAAATTTCCCAAACATTTTCAATATTTTTTCACAAAATATGTTTTGAATGGCCAACATATAAATGGATAAAGTGGTTAAAATTATTGTGACGCTATATTTACTACTTTTGATGGGGACTCCCTGGTACCCTCCCAAGGACCCCTTGGGGTCCCCGCCAGACCCCACTTTGAGAACCTCCATCCCAGGGGTCTACTCAAGCACTGTGGTGCTCAAACATTTTAATTTCAATCGCCCCCTTGACTCTGAGTGTCAGACCTGTAAGGGTCCATTTGGAACCCCCCCAAGGAACACTGGGGGTCCCTGGACCCCACTCAAAACCCACCTCACTTTCCATGCCTAATTCAAATACCCCTTTCTGCCTTTTAATTTGTATTTTTTCTTTGCTTAGTTTTTAGCCTTTAACCAGTTATTCTCTTAATAAAGTTGTTTCTGTCATGTAAAGCGACTTTGAGTACCAAGAAAAGCGCTACATAAAGTGACTGTATTATAATAATTAATATTATTTGTGATTGAGAAACCCTGGTATAACTTTGAAAAGAGGACATAGACGCCCTTGTCGCTTGGCTGACACCGATATAACGATCCACTCCCACCTACTCACTGTGAGGAGAGTCAACAGGTGGAGGAGGAACTGATGGATTCAGAAGTAGAAGTGTCAGGTGATGACTCATCATGTTCTGACTCAGATTGTGGTGTACAGTATAGGATACAGTGGAAGGAGCTCAATTATTTCCTCTGGGAAACACCGAAAAAAAAATCTGAACATTGTGTCACTGGCAGGGTGACACGGAGACTTTTCTTTTTTTTTTTAAAGATGTGTGAAGTGAAGGGGGGCTGACAACATGTTTCTCAGGCAGCACATGCTAATTAGAATGGATGGGGCTTTTGCGCCTGGTTCCTTTTAGAGTCTAAAGCAGGGCTATTCAACGTTTTTCAGACCACAGACTCTTTGGCTGAGAGAAAGATGAAGCAAGGAGGGACCCCCCCGCCCCCCACCACTACATATTGTATAACATTGATTTCATTGATAGCTTCATAGACTTGATTGACAGCACTATCATCAGTGTGTTGAGTAAATGTTTTTTGGTTTGTTGACTTATCTTTTCTATTATGTTGGATTCCTGTTAAAGGTTTCATGACGTTCAGTTTTACCACACATTAAAAGTCTTTGTCATGGTCCTTCAAACGTGTATAGAAAGTTTTAACAAAAAAATCCACTCCATTGATCCATGGCAGGTGTTTTTCTCTCACATTTCTAAAGCCTTTTCAACTGCAATGAAAAAAGAAATCTTTGCCTGCGGGTGTCGCTGGTGAGGGATTTTGCCTGTCAATCATCGCCTCTGCTCCGTCCCCCCCCAAAGGAAAGGATAGGGGAGGGGAGGGGCGAGGAGGAGAGTGGGCGGGATTAATCGACAGTGACAGATTACTTTTCAGCCTAATTATTCAGAAAACCCCAGACCACAGAAAAACCACTGAATGTTCAAAGTTCAGATTTTTTGGGTGTAATTGAGGTCATAAAACCCCCCAAAAAAACATAAAAAATAAAAAAAGTGAGCGAGTGCCGCGCTACGAGCTTGTAGATCTTTTTGAAAAATCGTGAAAATGTGTGCAAATCTTCTGAATATATATATATATTTTTTAAAGCGAACATTTTTAACTCAAATCTTTGCTTCTGGGGGTCCCTGGAACAAAATATGTTGATGGGGGTCTGCGGCCAAATACATATAATTGTGGGGGTGCTTGACATGAAAAAGATTGAGCACCACTGATATAGAAACATACGTTTTTCAGAAAACTGTTGGAATTTATAGGAGACATGTAGAATCGGCTTCAGGTCTCAATGGGTTAAAAGATGTGAATCACTGGTTTCGAATGCCCTGACACCATCCTTTCAAACGTAATGGATGGTGGCAGGGCATTCGAAGATCGTGAAAGACTATATATATATATATATATATATATGAGACTATATTGTCACTCTGACATCGCCACGTCCGCACAGGCACGTCACAAAAGAACCTGACGGCTCATGCTGTAAGGGCGGTTTCACACTATGGTCCCGGGTGCGCACCCTGGACCACTTGGCTGATGTTTGATAGTGTGAACGTTGCGTATCGTTCCCCGAAACGGATCACCGTTCCGTACCCGAAACCACCTCCTGAGGTAGTCTTGGATCCGTATCATGCGTGCTCGGGTACGGAACGATGCAATGTGAATCCATCCGTACCAACAGGAGGAAGTGGACTGCTAATCATATATCATTTATATGTTTTTATAAAGACATTATTTTAGCTGGGTTATACCTTCTCATAGTTCTACTTGAATGTTGACAAGAAATAATAATCCCGCTAGTATTTGAATAGCGCGAGCCGTGAAAAATAATAAACAAAAAACACATGTGTAGCGAACGCGTATATAAGGATAAATATACTAAGGATTAGTCCGTGACGCCACTGCTAAAATACCAAGGATGCGTCCGTGACGCCAATATCATATTAACAGAGACAACGTTATATTTCGAGGTTTCAAAGACCAGTGCACACACTGCTTTGGTTGTGTATTGTTTATCTGTTGTTATTATAACTCAAGACAACGTCAGGAACGCAGTCAAACTTTATTATTCACTCTAGAATGACTTTTCTTCTGTGAATGACATTCTCTCTCTAGTCCACAGCGCCCCCATGAGGCACCTATTTACCAGTAATGTTAAATGAAATGGTCTCGAGTCTTGGCCAGTGTGAATGCTGGCCAACCAAGCGTGCTCGGGAACGCTTCGCTTCAAACGCACCCAGTGTGAAGCCGCCCTAAGACGCGCTGGGAAAAAAATATTTGTTCCGTTAGACTTTGGGGCTGTTTTCACTCCCAGTGAGGAGGAAGGTGAGTCATGTCACTAATGGTATTGCATTAAGTGTCTGTCCTATTGAGGCATATATAAAGGCAGGCTGCTACTTGTGAGAGCTGACCGTGAAGAATAGAGAGTGTCTTTATTAACACAATGTAGTCACTGTCGGGTGAAAACCTTGTATGTCCAAAAACTGTTACTTTTCAGGAAATGGAATTAAAAAATAACCTATGTTCCGTTGGATCCAGTAGTGATTAATTGGTCGCAAGCTCTTGTTAATTATTTTCATTGGTTCAATATGTATAAAACCCACAGACACACTTAACCACTTAACCAATAGTTTGTTACTCTATCAGTGGTTCTCAAACTTTTTCATGTCAAGGACCCCCAAATGATATGTATTTGGCCACGGACCCCCCCATCTCAAAAATATTTTGCTCCAGGGACCCCCACCAGAAGCAAAGATTTGAGTTACAAATGTTCGCTTTAGAAAATATATATATTCAAAGATTTGCAAAAACGTTCAAGATTTTTCAAAAATAGCAGATCTACAAGCTCATAGCGCGGCACTCGGTGCCGCGCTATGAGCTTGTAGATCTGCTATTTTTGAATAGCCAAAGTGTAAACTAATGCTTTTTTTAGATCAAATCTAAAAATGACACGGATGCGTTCCAGGTCTTAATGGGTTAATTTACGAAAACACATGAAGAGTTGAAAAATCACACCCAGTGTGAAGTGAGCGGTGTGGTCATCACAGTGATGGAAGCTCACTTGCATAGTCCTATTTATAGGTTATTAATTTCATCATGTGTCTCGCTAGCCAATCACAGTGCTGAATAGAGTCAGCCAATAGAGTCAGCCAATCACAGTACAGCTAGGGGTGTACTAATGTAGAGGGGTGTGCTATTATGAGCCAATCACAGTACAGCGAAGGGTGTACTAATGAGGTGTCCCAACCCCACTTATAGGAGCGGCTACACCGCTCAAAAATGGAGATAGGGGGTTTCTGCCCGACAGTGACGATATGCTCCCAGTACGGGCAGGTAGAGGCGAACAGTACAGAACAGCCTACAGTATTATTAGACAGGAGCTGTCAGCAGTGAATGCAGACACACTGATAGTGCTTGGAGGGCTAGTGGAACTGATTTGATCCTGGACAGAAGAAACGTGGAACCTGTTTTTTCCTCCCCTTCTATCAGTGGTGGAGGAAGTTTTACTCGAGTAAGCGTATCAATGCAGCAATGTAGAAATACTCTCTGTTACAAGTAAAAGTCTGGTATTCAACATTTACTTGTGTACTAGTACAAACGTGTTGGCATTGCAATATACTTGAAGTACACAATGCGTCGCTTGGCGACACGTGAGGTTGTAGAGCAGCTATTTTCAAATAACCAAAGGATATGACTGAAATGGTTAATGTATGTTTTGTAATAACAATTATCTAAATCTACAAAGTAACTTGTTGTACGTTTTCAAATAATTGTAGTGGAGTAAAAGTACAATATATGACTCTGAGATGTAGTGGAGTAGAAGTAAAAGTATTGAAAATTGGAAATAGTCCAGTACAAAAAGAAGAAAAAAATCAAAATTGTACTGAAGTACTTCTACTTAGTAAATCTACTTAGTTACTTTACACCTCTGCCTTCTATCATTACTCACCCCATAAAACGTAAGGGAGCGGGGGCGACGGAGGCGACGCAGGCTTGGCGAAGCAGACTTGAACCACGAGAGGCACCGCCGAGCAAGTTAGAGCAAGCGAGTTGCTGTGCCGAACGTTGCGAAGTCTGCTTCAGCCGACTCAGAGCCGTCCGAGTTATGTTCCAATAGGGACAGAATACTCCCTACTTTCGGTACCTCCGACATGTTTACACCGGAGCGCTCCCTACCCCTGCTTCAGCCAATCACAAGCCGTGGCGCGTCTCGTCTCTCATCTGTCTTTGCTGTCGGGCAGAAACCTTGTTTCTCCATATTTCAGCTCTCTATGTTTTTTTCTTTCGTAAACTGATGCATCGTCATATAATATGACGATGCATCAGTTTACGAAAGAAAAAAATAGGGTAGTATAGGAGATAACTGTAATATGACTCGTATAACAGTGTCACACAAAGGTTGCAAAACTAGTAGATCTACAAGCTCACACCACATCACGATGTGACGTGTTGTGAGCTTGTAGATCAGCTATTTTTGACGTTCACTGACATGACATTCATCCATTCAAGATGTACAGTATGTAATCTCTAAATTACAAATAATTAATTCAACAGTGTCCTCGAGTAAAACAACGCATTCTCAACAACATCAGTGTTGAAAATACATTACAATTTGGGAATTGGAAAGAAATAAAAATATAAAAGTTACAGATAAGAAACCAAGACAAATTATGTCTGTTGATGTCTACAAATATTTAACCAATTAATATTGAATAGATTATTAACAAGAGCTTGTTACTAAATAATAACTACGGAAAATCGGACTCAATGGAACAGCTGGAGAAAAAAAAGGAAAGGAAAAAGAACAATTTCCTGAAGAGTAACCACTTTGGACATGTACAAGGTTTCTATTGGACAGCGGTGATATCAGAGCTGCGCCAGTCAGAGACCTGGGAGTTTTCCTCCACTGAAGTGAAGTGAAGTGTCTGAAACAGTTTCTTAAATGACACCTGGCCAAGCTTCAGTGGTCAGCCGTTTGCCTCCGGAACTTTTAAGGTGTTCTGGGACACTATCAGCAGTGGTGGAAGAAGCACTCTGAATATTTACTCAAGTAAAACTAGAAATATAAAAATGAAAAGGCCTGTATTCAAAATGTACCTGAGAGAAAGTACAAAAGTATTGACATAAGAGTAGTCTATACTTTCAGTACCAAAGTAAAAGTACGTAACTTAAAAAATGAATACAAAATGTTCAAACTTTTTTTGTTGTTGTTGAAAATAACAGCTCGAACATTCTTGTCGCAAAACAGCAAGGCAGTCGAGTGACTTCAATTCCCTCTGATACAATTTTTTTTAATTGTTTGGCAACAAACCTATGAGCCTCCTTTGGGAATACTGAGATTTCCTTCCCCTGACTAACACAAAGGCTGGCACAGGAATAGGGTATAGGCATAGGGCAGTATGCAGCCCACTGTCTTTTGCCTATCCTTCTCAAAGAGGTGACTTTGCTTCATTATGTCCGCTGGTATGTCGTGAAAAAAAGAGTTTGAAACGCTGAGGAATTAAGGCCGACGTGCCGTAACGCGTCCGTTTCTCTAGATAGACTGTTGCTGCTGTGAACCTATTAAAAAAGAACATAAGAAACTACTGAAGAGAATGTGTGGATAATCCTTTCATTGCATATCTTCAAGAATCTGCACCCAGTTAAATTGTAAGAGAGTATTCCTCAAGACTTGAGTAGAGCACGCATTCTCCTGACAGAATTGATCCGGTAGGATTTGCCTTGATCTCGTGAAAAAACACCCTTGTAAACCACAGGGTACTTTTGCTGGGTTAAACTCATAATTGACACCTTCACTCGATATAGCTCTAGAGCCTGGCGATCAACAACTAGTGTTGCCAGGTTTTGCAAGAGAAATAAGCAGCTAGGTCTATGAAAACAAGCCCAAAAGAAGCAACTATCGTGATGTGACACGTTGTGAGCTTGTAGATTTACTATTTTCAAAACAATTCTTGAAAAAACAAATACAAATGTGTAATATTTTAAAAACATTTTAACAATACAAATTAGGTATGGGGGTCCCTGGCACCAAATAGATGGGGGGTCTGCGGACAAATACACATTAATTTGGGGGTCTTTGACATTAATTTATTTGAGAACCACTGAATTAAACAGCTTCTGTTCTCCTCGGTCACGCCTGCATGTCGTCATTAGGAAACAAGCCCAAATAAGCAACCACACTTCAGAAACAAGCCCAAAAAACTGTAACTTTACAGAAAAACAAGGCCAAAGTTGCTTATAATAAGCTGACATGGCAGCTGGTTGCAAGGACCACAGCCTGTGAATCCTTCCATGCGAGCCGGGAAGTGGTCAGCACCTGGCAACTCACTAATGAAGGTGGCAACAAAGACACATAATAATGTACATAATGTATGTACAATTAAAAGGGAATACAATCATGTGTAAACTGAGCTGTATGTTGATTGCAACTGAGAGAAATCGATCTTTAAAAACCACAACCAGAGTTGTGCATTTGCTGTCAGAAATATGGCCTATACATATACATAGGAAAGGTTAGCTTGGGATAAACTTTTGTAACAAATGGCAGCAATATTTCAATGTTTTGCATTCACTTGGTATAAAACCTTTGGGACAACAGCAACAGATCCAGCAGATCTTTCAAATGATTTAAAACTGTGCACAAATGCGTTTTTTCTAAAATGTTTAAAGGTAGTTGCTCTGTCTGTCGAAGTGTTTCTATGTGGCGAGGTCACTCAATGCAGACATTACAACCCCCGCCATCCCACCCTCTCTAATTCCCTGGCAGTTCCCATTGGAGTGCTGTAAGAGGATAAGGCTATTCCCTGGAAGAGCAATAAGAGGATGAGTGTGCGTGTGTGCGTGTGTGCGTGCGTGCGTGCGCGTGCATGTGTGCATGTGCCTGTTTGAATGTCTATTGACGCATTTATGTGAGAATGCGTGTGGGTCTCAGGGTCTGTCTGTCTGTCTGTCTTTGTGTGTCAGACTGCGTGCGCTCGTGGATGCGCCCTACATACACAATAGTAAAAGACATTCCAATTCCCATGCAGTCTTGAGTCACAGAGAGAGTTGGAATATCATTAAAAAGAATTCCTCTGCATTCATCTCTTTGTTCGTCCGCCGCGCCGGCACTGTCTTTCATCTGGCAGCCATTAAAACCTCTCTCTGACGGAGAAGAGAGAGGCATTACACAACTGTTTCTCAACATCAGGTCTGGGGGACCAACAGCGGTCCGAAATGGACCCATACGGGTCTGTAACTCTGAGAGTGCACAAATGGAACAATGGATTTTACAGTGTAGATTAAGGGTTCCAGTAATAGCTTAGTTAAGTGATTCTCGACCATTAGAATGTCAAGGACCCCCAGTTTGATATATGTACAGTACTAGGCGCCAATTCGCCACAGCGAATTCATCATCTGTTTCCATTCTGCTTCTGTTCTCCTTGGTCACGACAGCATGTCGTCTCCCACCATAAACCTCCTTTTTGGCTTTCCTCTTCTCCTCTTACCTGGCAGTTCCATCTTCAGCATCCTTCTCCCAATGTACCCCTCATCCCTCCTCCACACGTCCAAACCATCTCAACCTCGCCTCTCATGTTTTATCCCCCAAATCTTCTAACCTGAGCTAATCCTCTACATTAGGGATACACCGATATTTGTTTACTTAGTTTTTGGTGTTATTATTTCCCCCTTTTGTGCCAGGGAAACAAACACATCTTCATGATAAGAAATAACTGTTCAGAATCTGCAGAAATACAACATAATTGCCTCCTAATTCCTGTAACTTTAACCAGATACCGATACCGATGTTGACCGATAGTGGCAAATATCGTCCGATACCGATATGCGGCCGATATATCGGTGCATCCCTACCCTAAATGTAATCATTTCTGATCATGTCCCGCCGATCATGTGACTCCTAAAGAGAACCATTAGCACGCTCAATTCTGCCACCTCCAGCTCCGCCTCCTGTCTTTTCGTCACTGTTTCCAAGCCGCACCACAGACCCCTATATGATACCTTTTCTATCTCTGGGACGGCGGTCTAATCCTTAGTGCTGATTTAACTCTGAGTGTATGGAACCAAATGGACCCGTAGTAAGGGTCCATTTGGTTCCATCTGTACACTCTCAAGAGTTACAGACTTGCAACGTACACTCCACCCACCAAAGAGCTGCAGAGACGGGGAGACCCCCGTCCCCGAACAAACAATCCACAGCAATGACCGCCACTGGAATACAGAGCTATTTAACAGTTACTTCAGCCAGAAATACAATAAAACATAATCACTTACGTGCCGTTTAAATATGAATAATGACTTACGAGCCTTTTAAAAATAAGCATTTTAAAATATTGGTAAGCTATTCCAAACAGACTGTTTCAAAAATCTATCAAGAGGAGAAGGCGCAGGTGGAGACCAGTACGGCAAAAAAACATTTAACAAACTACTCTGCTAATATATGAATCGATAATAATTTACAGTCATTTGACAAAAGATGCATTAAAGACCCACGTCTCTGACAGAGAGAGGAACGTAGAGATGCACGGGTCGGTTCACTTCCATTCTGTGGGATCAAAGGGGAGAAGAAGGAGAAGATCTGCCACACCAGCGATGGACCTTGCTGAACCGACTGCATACTGGGTTTGACTGCTTCAAAACATCTATGAAGATGCGGGGCCTGCATGGCAGACAGTATGCGAGTGCGGGCAGCTTCAGCAGACTGCTGACCACATGTCACCACCTATCTCCTGTACAGACCACCTTCACAACACATAGTCACCACCTGTCTCCTGTACAGACCACCTTCACAACACATAGTCACCACCTGTCTCCTGTAGACCACCTTCACAACACATAGTCACCCCACCTGTGTGTGTGTGTGTGTGTGTGTGTGTGTGTGTGTGTGTGTGTGTGTGTGTGTGTGTGTGTGTGTGTGTGTGTGTGTGTGTGTGTGTGTGTGTGTGTGTGTGTATTTTTTTTTTTTAACATGTAGCACTTTGAGATTTGGTTCAAATATGTATTCCCTGTCTCCTGTACAGACCATTTTCACAACACATAGTCACCACCTATCTCCTGTAGACCACCTTCACAACACATAGTCACCACCTGTATCCTGTACAGACCACCTTCACAACACATAGTCACCCCACCTGTGTGTGTGTGTGTGTGTGTGTGTGTGTGTGTGTGTGTGTGTGTGTGTGTGTGTGTGTGTGTGTGTGTGTGTGTGTGTGTGTGTGTGTGTGTGTGTGTGTGTGTGTGTGTGTGTGTGTGTGTGTGCGTTTTTTTTTTTTTTTTTTTAACATGTAGCACTTTGAGATTTGGTTCAAATATAAAGTGCGTTACAAATAAAATGTATTATTATTATTAATGTATTCCCTGTCTCCTGTACTGACCATTTTCACAACACATAATCACCACCCTGTATAGACCACCATCGGACGCAGGCCTGTCCGTGATGTGGGACCTGAGACGAGGGCGTGGCTGCACGACATGGAGCCAGACATCTGATGATGATACATGAAAGAAAGAGGACTAGATTCCCATGAATGCGGCCCCGTCAATGCATTGATATGTGTGGCTTTTGTCTTAGCCTTCCCACTTAAGAAACCCATCATCTAAGGCACCCATCTCCCCCAGACCCAAGCCACTATTAGCGTGCACCTACATGATATGATATCATCGCTATCGGGTGGAAACCTTGTATGTCCAAAACCGTTACGTTAAATAACCTTTGTTCCAATGGATCCAGTATCGTTAATATTTAGTCATAAGCTCTTGTTAATACTTTTCATTGGTTGAATATGTATAAAACCCACAAACATACTTAACCACTTTCACTTTCAACATGTTTCGAAAATAGTCGATTGATTGATTGATTGGTTGATTGGTTGAATACTTTATTAGTCAGAAATGTAAACAGCGCATGGTCCAGTAAGACATTTAAGGCTAAAAGGATGACACAAAAAAGTCCTACCCATTGTGGTCCTACAGTACAAGGCAAGCTCAAAACTGGCTATTTTAGCTACTTTTGCAGGACATTCATTTACAAAACAAAACATAATACATTTAAAAATTTAGAGACAAGGTTTCTGCCTGATAGCAAGGTTGTATCGTATAAGCAATAGGATGATAGAACAACCGGCATCGTATCAGAGTAATTGTGAATGCTGGACCGTGGCAACAGCATCAAGCGTTTCTTGTGTACAAACTCTAGAGTATAGTGGTGCTCTCATGCGGGATATTAAGACTCTTGATATCAATAGAAATGGAATTGAGATCGGCCATGTGTACATGGAGCGTATTCGCCTCAACAAGACGGTTACGGTGGCATGGATCCACAAATTAAAATAAAAACTAAACAAAAACTAACTTTAAACCATAGAAAAACCCACAAAGTAAATCTCAGAAAGTTGAAGAGAAACAGTCGCCCCTGAACATTACTTTTAAGTCAACAAGTGGAAGACCAACTCTAATCTGAGACTATGTAGCACCATCACAATCATTAAAATACGATATTAAAGGACCTCCCCACCCATTTTCAACCTTATCTTCATAAGATTGGTCCACTCTAATGCTCATTATAAGATGGTACCAATAATCACGTCTATGCTGCGTCTCATTGGTGGGCTGTGGACAGTTCAGAAACCTGCCTACTGTACCACATCATCAATGAGGAATCTAATAGAAACTACAGCCTTTCTCTTACAGCCATTTGCACTCCCAGCAAATGTTTGCTGGGACGGACGGAAGAAGTCAAACGTTTGACTGGGGGGGAGGGGGGGGGGGGGAGGGGGGGGGGGGTGGGGAGGGGCTAAAACGGCACATGTTGACTAAGGGGGATATGAGTGACAATTCCTTACGGCTTGCTCAGCGGTGCCTCTTGTGGCTGAAGTCCGCTTTAGACGGCGCGGCGTCTAAAGAGTTTTAACAGTTTTTTAACCGTTTTTTTGGAGGAGCATCACCCTTTTACGTCTTGGGTTTGAGAACGGCACTTCCGCATTAATGGAGTGCGGTAGGTGGCGATGAGGGTGGGTTGGGTAGGGGGTTGGGGTGGGTATGGGGCTTGGGCTTCAGCTCAACCGGGTCCGTTTGGGTTAGATTGTAATTTCAGACCCGTTGAAAACTCTAAAGCAGTTGTTCTCAAACATTTTCATGTCAAGGACCCCAAATTAACATGCATTTGGCTGCAGACCCCCACCTGAAAATATTTTCTGCTAGGGAAATGTTTTCAAGATTTATCAAAATGTTTCGAAAATAGACGATCTACAAGCTCAAAATGGCCAGTAATGGGACGCGTTGTGCGCTTGTAGATCGGCTATTTTCAAACAAAGTATAAAATGGGGTTAAAGTGATTAAACTGTTCCTCATTTGCTGTGGACCCCTGGAACTCCCTCAAGGACCCCTGGGGGTCCCCAGACCACACTTTTGAGAACCTTTTTAGCTCTAAAGATATGATAGAAAATATTATTGTAATTTAAATCCTATATTATACAACTGTAGAATTGAAGAAACTTCGAGAATTAATTATTTTTGCACAAACATGTCACACTTAAGAACTCAAAGGCCAGCCTAAGAGTGCTCATCAGTGTGTGTATGCTGTTCTTACCTAAGAACAGATCATAGCTAAGAAAACATTGGAGTATACCAAAATCTTCTTAAAAACCTCTTAAATGGGTCTAAGAAAAAAATCCTCTTAAGAAAGTGTGCGTAGATTCTGTTCTTACCTAAGAACAGATCACAGCTAAGAAAACATTGGAGAATGCCAAAATCTTCTTAAAAACTTCTTAAGTGGGTTTAAGAAGACATTTCCTCTTAAGTACCGTTGCTGAATGAGGCCCATTCTTTGTTCCTTAATTGGGAGATACTTCAACTCAGCCTTTCAATGATGTCTGAGAGAGGTACACGCACGCACACACACACACACACACACACACACACACACACACACACACACACACACACACACACACACACACACACACACACACACACACACACACACAGCATACTCACATCATGACATTTTGAGTTGTTGGGTCGTGTTACTGACACTTTTAACAACACATTCCCTGCCAGGTATTCATTATGTAGCTTTCTGCCAGGTTTTTTTTACCTTATATTGACGATCTCTTCAGAGCCACGGGAGCCGTGATGTGCGCGTGCACGTGAACAAAGCATGTCTGGTGGATGGGGGAGGGTCTGATCTCTCCACCAGAGAAAAAACATTGTAACAGCGATCGTCCATTTTGTCCTGGTCGGCAGTTGTATAACAGCCGCTTTCACCAAAAAAAGAGAAAGGGGTGTTTTTCTAACGAGCGTTAGAGCACCCTCTTGTGGAATTTTCAAAAAAACGTTTTTTTAAAAGACGGAAATCTGCGTCAATGGCGGTCAACGGGTGGATTTGAGGTGGATGGCAGGGAATCTGTTCAAGACTAGGCAGTTCACTCGTAGGTAAATTTAACATTATAACTCAAGTTTTGATTCAAGTAACAGAGACTTTTTTGAGTTGTGTATGTGTTTTCAAGCACGTGACTTTCACTCTGCTACATTTAATATCGAAATATCGTACTTTTGACTACATTTCTAGGAACGGACTCTTGGGACCCAAGCTTACACAAATGCTTTATGAATTAACCACTTCAACCCTATTTCAAATAATAACCCTCCGCCACTTGATTCCCCCTAATGCAGGAATTGCCCCCCCCCCCCCCTTGTATATCTGTATCTATATCTATAGCTTGTATATCTGATATTTTTGAATAGCCAAAGTATAAAATAATGGTTATACTGTAGTTAAAATCTAAAACAACACAGATGTGTTCCCAGATTGAATGGATTAAATAATCGGAGCTGTTCATATCTCAACAGTGTATTTGGAAGCCGTTGTTTTGCTTATATTAATTGCATCCTTAGAAAAAAAAGTGTTATGATTTGTGGAGATTATCATCCAATCAAAACATGTTAATACCATAAGCCTTTGTTTGCAACAGAGCTTATATTCTTAATCACTTAAACCCTATACTTATTTGACCTGGAGTCCCACAGGGCTCTATTAGGGAAGCTCCAGTTTTCGCTCTACACAACGTTTTTCATTGAAACTTCGAGCCGGTCTACAAGCTCACAATCATATTGTAGATCGGCCAAAGACAAGATGTGTCCTCTACATTTCTAACTATTAGGAGCAGCGGGGTGATATTAACACATTTACTGTACCAATCCTGACTTTTAGGAGCAATGGGTTTATATGGGTGGGTGATATTAACCCTTTAAGACCTGAAGCCGATTCTACATGTGTCCTAAATCCCAACAGTTTTCTGAAAAACGTATGTTTCTATATCAGTGGTTCTCAAACTTTTTCATGAAACATGAAAAAGTTTGAGTTTGAGTTTTCATGTCAAATTATATGTATTTGGCCGCGGACCCCCATCAAAATATTTTGCTCCAGGGACCCCCCAGAAGCAAAGATTTGAGTTAAAAATATTCGCTTTAAAATATATATATATTCAAAGATGTTCACACATTTTCACGATTTGTCAAAAATAGCAGATCTACAAGCTCATAGCGCGGCACTCGGTGCCGCGCTATGAGCTTGTATATCTGCTATTTTTGAATAGCCCAAAGTGTAAAATAATGCTTTTTAGCTCAAATCTAAAAATGCCACAGTTCCAGGTCTTAATGGGTTAACGCAGCGCCCGCCGCCCGGGAAACAGTTAGAGGTTAAGGGTCGTGCCAGGGGATGGACGGGGCGACGGGGGTAAACTGAGGACCTTTCTTGCAGACAGCCTCTCTATACCCATTCAGCTACATCGCCCCCAACAATAGTTAAAGGTTAAGTGTCTCCTCAAGGAGACTGTCGTGCCAGGGGTGGACCGGGAGGGGGGTGCGGGGGGGGGGGGCAAACCAATGACCTTCTGATTACCATGCAAACAGTCTCTCTCTACCCACTAAGCGACGGTCATCTCAGGGCGCACAGACCGAAAATACAAAAAGAGAGTGAAATGAAAGACAATAAAAGCCAGTGTTCTTGTCCCTTTTCATTAGGCCCACCTTTATAGTCCATTAGTGACAGAGTTAGTGTTGTTAGCGCTGCCGTTGTGTCAAAGTTACTGACCCCATAGCCTGTGCTGCTGATGTACCGTAGCTACATTAGCCACTTAAACCGTATATGGTTGACCGGAGTCGCTCAGTCTTCTGTTTTCTGTTATGGTGGGGAAAGCTTTTGCTGACATTATAGCCGGTAGACGAGCTTGTCAATCTGCTATTATCTGCAAAAGCTTTCCCCACAATACAGATACTGGTGTCTAAGCAGTGGTGGACAAAGTACCCAAATGCTTTACTTAAGTAAAAGTACCAATACTGCAATATAGAAGTACTCTAATCCCATTTCAAGGGGCCGTTCTGTCATAACGACAAATTATTCTTACAGGAAAACTTGTTAATGTATTCGTACAGTATGTAGGCCTACAGTAGGCTACATGCAATTCACCGTGTGCACATTAATAGGCACACATACAATACTTGTTGATGTAAATCACCTGACAGTTTTTAATCAACATTTCACCCCGAGTAGGGTCTTATGTTGTGCCTTTGCTATTTTTTTTTTTTTTTTTTTTTTTTTTTTATAATTTTTTATCCCGCGATTTTTGTAACCCATTTTTTTCACCCAGTGCCAATTTCCTAAGTGATCCTGGGCGCTACACCAGCCCTACACCAGCGTTAGACCAGTCCCCCACAGCCTGGGAGGCCATGGCCGAGCTCATGCTTCCTTCAGTGCATGAGAGCCAACTGACCTTCTTGTCACGCCTTTGCTATTTCTATGCCTTTTTTTAAATCCCTAGCATTTTGAGATTTGTAAACATTTTAAGTCCGTTACAAATACAAAATTCATTAATATTGTTATTACTTGACACTTTCAGTATAATGGAACACACGCACGCACGCACGCACACACGCACGCACGCACACACACACACACACTCTGCAAACACAAATGCACTTTTGTTTTTGTTGTATTGCATTGCCTTGCATTGATAATTCTAGTTGACCACAATAACACCTAACCTGACTCCACCAGATGGAAGAAGCTTGCTTCACACATTTGTTTCACAACCTACTTCCATCTGGCATTAGGCTGTATTGTGAACTTAATTTGAACTCAATACCGCTCCATCTGGCGGAGTCAGGTTAAATAACACCTGCCCAGGGACTACAAATGAAAATGACTTAACTCTGGCACATTTATATCGATGTGGAATCTGAAATGTTGATTGATGTGCATTGACCCAAATAAACAAATAAACATGCCGAAACGTAGCCATTGACACAAGTAATAAGGCAGTGAGAGAGGTATCGACATGAGAGACGGAGGATAAAAAGACATGCCATGAAGACAGACAGCCAGAGAGACAAACAGTGACACAAACACACATCTTAAAGAAAACGTCTTTGATCATTTGGACGCTACTTCAACTCAGCCTTCAACTGAACTGTCTGAGACACGCACACACACACACACACACACACACACACACACACACACACACACACACACACACACACACACACACACACACACACAGTGTGTGTGCATAGTCGAGGTAGCGTTTCATTTGGTTTATTTCAGGATTCTCTTTGCGTTGTGGTTGACACTGTAGACGCTGAACAGAAAGCCATCGTAGAAAGCCATTGCTGTCTGTGGTGTGTTGGCAGTGGTGGAAGAAGTATTATTAAGTAGGAGCAATACCAAATGTAAAAATACTCTGTTAAAAAGGCTTGTATTCATAATGTGACTTAAAAGTACAAAAGTACAAAATGTGTTTTTATTTATTTTATTTGTTTAAATAGAAGATATAAAAGCTTGTAGATTGGCTATTGTCTAATAGCCAAAGTATAATAGGGCTTAAGTGGTTAATGTATGTTTTGTATTAATTAATCTACATTTGTTAAGTAACTAGTGGAGTAAAAAGTACATTTCCCTCTGAGATGTAGTGGAGTAGAACATATAAACAAAATGGTAAAGTGAATATAACACCAAATAATATGCACTCAGTTTCCACCACTGTCTCCAGCACGAGCCCCTCAGACTGTGTGTCAGCTACAGTCACAGACCTGTTTGTTTGAAACCT
The DNA here is from genome assembly GCF_963454915.1 of Gymnoscopelus microlampas. Taxonomy (NCBI): domain Eukaryota; kingdom Metazoa; phylum Chordata; class Actinopteri; order Myctophiformes; family Myctophidae; genus Gymnoscopelus; species Gymnoscopelus microlampas. Next base: position 5,453,515 of record NC_139945.1, on the reverse strand, counting down.
TCACAGCATGCAGACCTTACCATCCATCTACCATTATGCCAAACGAGCCTTTGCCACATCATCTAGACCTTACCATCCATCTACCATTATACCAAACGAGCCTTTGCCACAGCATCTAGACCTTACCATCCATCTACCATTATGCCAAACGAGCCTTTGCCACAGCATCTAGACCTTACATCCATCTACCATTATACCAAACGAGCCTTTGCCACAGCATAGACCTTACCATCCATCTACCATTATGCCAAATGAGCCTTCCCTACCGCTGTGCATTATTTCTTTATAATTGGCGTAATGTCCTTTTAATGGAGGCTGCATGAGGTTTGAGCCTGACCTCACAAATTATCAGAAAATGTGTGCGTCAAGCGTTACCGTTTACGTGCCATTTTACCCAATGACTCATCCAGGGTCTCAAACAGAGGGTGACTCACACACAGACTGTGAAGTAACTGCAGCCAATTCCACTGACAGCAACAACAACAACAACAAAAAAACTCAGCAACTCATTGTCTACCTGGAGTAAATAAATGAATAAATCAGAGATCGCCAGCGTTTTAGAGCGTTTTTACCAACCTTTCAAGAGCCACAGCATATACACATCGATCGACCTGCAGATTGTCACAAAAGACGATGGAGTGTCTGTGGTTCCATCGGGGGGAAAAAGCGTGTCACCGCGACCCTCCGTTCTTTAGTTTATTGGCTGTTGAATATAGCTTGTTATTGCCAAAAACGCAGAAAAAAACAAGAAAGTAGAGAACTTTTTTTTTTTCTAAATCCTTTAACCCATTGAGACCTGAAGCCGATTCTACATGTCTCCTAAATCTCAACAGTTTTCTGAAAAACGTATGTCTCTATATCAGTGGTGCTCGATCTTTTTCATGTCAAGGACCCCCAAAATTATATGTATTTGGCCGCGAACCCCCATCAAAATATTTTGTTCCAGGGACCCCCAGAAGCAAAGATTTAAGTTAAAAATGTTCGCTTCAAAAATATATATATTCAAAGATTTGCACACATTTTCACGATTTTTCAAAAATAGCAGATCTACAAGCTCGTAGCGCGGCACTCGGTGCCGCGCTACGAGCTTGTAGATCTGCTATTTTTGAATAGCCCAAAGTGTAAAATAATGCTTTTTAGCTCAAATAAAAAAAAACACAGTTCCACGTCTTAATGGGTTAACATTAGATCGGACGGGGCTGGGTTTGTTGTGATCACGTTATTTCACTCATCACTCATAGGTCGGCGAAGAGCGCCCTCTAGCGTAAACACTGAAAACACCAGCATTTGTGTCAAAATACGTCAATGGCAGTCAATGAGTGAAGTGTTGCAACTATCGATTATCTTATTAATGATTGAATTATGATTATTAGTGATTGCTCTCTCTCTATATATATATAATACATTCCGGCCTGAGGCAGGGATTATATTTTCACTCCTGTCTGTCTGTCTGTCTGTCTGTCTGTCTGTCTGTCTGTCTGTTCAAAGATCAATTTTAACGTTATGTGAAAAGAGTTTCCAGACTTAAGATCCAGACCAATGAGATGCTCTATCTTGGAGGCTAACCTCTCTGGTAACAAAAACGCAGAAAAAGCGATCAAAAAGGTCCACAAAACAAAACGCTATTTGTGGAGGATTGATCGTCTAGTCAGCAAGGATACTCTGAAGATTCTTGCAGGGACCCTCATACAAGGTCATTATGATTATGCATGCACTTTGTGGTATCACAACACCTCCAAGACCTTAAAAACAAGGCTCCAAACATCCCAAAACAAACTTGTAAGGCTACTTCTTGGCCTCAATTACAAAACCCATCTAACCCCTGCTCATTTTGCTAGGATTGGATGGCTTAGGGTTGAGGACAGAGTACAGCAACTTGCTATGGGCCTGGTCTTCAAGATACACCACAACATTGGGATCCCCCTGTATTTGTCAAAATACTTCCAAAATGTTAATGATGTCCATGATCACAAAATCACAACAGCTCCACAAACCTTGTCCAACCCTTTTTTGGCTCAACAAAGGGAAGTAACTCGTTCTCATGCTATTCATCAAAAATGTGGAATGCCCTACCAAAAGGAGTAAAGGAGTGTAAAACCCTACTCTCTTTCAAAACTGCCCTAAAGATACACCTTCAGGAGGCTGCAATTGAAAAATGGCCCCTGTCCAAGTCCTAACCTACCCCATGTCCTAACCTAACCTACCCCCCTACCCCCCTCTCTTTCTTCTTTTGTACATATTTTTTTCTCTTCATACCAGTAACCTGTAAACTGATTGTATGACATTCTATAGTAGTGTGTATATCTGTCTGTCTCTTACACAGTATTTCATCATGATTTGTGTGCGTGGGGAACTCATTTGAAACAAGCCCAGTGCTTTAATGAGTCTTCCAGTTTAGTAGACCTTGTATTGCGAATTTGTACTTCCATGTACTGTTGTTCTCATGTCTTACTAAATAAAGTACATCAATCAAACATCAATGCCAGTGGCTGATCTATCGCCATCCAAAATGGTTAAAAGGCTGAGAAATAAGCAGATGTGCAGAGCACGCAACTTGAATCCTAAACGTACGCACTGACAAGGGTTAGTGTGTTTGGGTTGATTTGTGTGTGTGTGTGTGTGTGTGTGTGTGTGTGTGTGTGTGTGTGTGTGTGTGTCACCCTGTGATTCTCCAGAGGTAATTGAATAGATACACTGAGACCTTTATTGATCTTGTAACCTTTACTGATGAAAGCCCACTACAGGAAGATCACACGCACGCACGCACGCACGCACACACACACACACACACACACACACACACACACACACACACACACACACACACACACACACACACACACACACACGTTTGTATTAGTCTACAGAAGACAACAATATTTTGGGACGGCAATTTTATTATGCAATTTTTTTCACCATTCTTTCACCATTTTTAACCGTAGCCCTAAAGCCACAAATTGCCGGTTTACAAGTTTGTGAGCTTTCAGATCGTCTATTTTCAATGTGCCCGCACACAAATAAGTATAAATCACGTGTAACTCCAACCCCGACCACTAAACCTAGTCTGGGAGGGTTAGCGTCGGAGCTTGGACAGCAGGGGCGCGGCCACTGCGTTGTGATTCAAATCAACAGCCAATGAAGAAAAGGGGGCGGGATCCACATGCAGTGGGTGTTGCATCTAAATAGGATCGACGGGAAGCAATTTCCCCTTGAGAAATTTCGGCCGCCATTGTTGTGTACTGCTGTTTGCCTCTCGTCGGACTTTTTAGACGAGTTGCACAGCTCTCAGACCGGTAAGAGGCGTGTCCGCTCAGATTCAGAGCGTAAGGTACATCCCGCCCACAAATACCAGGGCTCTGGCCCAGAAGTTCCTCGCCAGAGCTGGCGAAAACTTCTGGGAACTCAGATTAACTAAACCTAACCTCTAAATGTGTAGTTCTAACCACAACCTGAATCTTTTCCTGACGTTACTCCGTTTAACTATTTCTCTTATGAGAACCAGGAAAATTGTCCTCCCAATATCTGTTTCAAAATGTATGCTGTACTTTTGGGGACATTTAGCACTCACAAATAGTAAAACAAGTAGGTGTTCACTCTCCATTCCGACATCTCACCACTCCGACTAGTGGCTTCCGCGTGCGGTTAGGGTTAGGGTTAGGTATAGGGTTCGTCAACGTCGGAAAGGCGACATGTCGGAAAGGAGAAATGCACCCA
>NC_139945.1:5442301-5447301 GCF_963454915.1 Gymnoscopelus microlampas | reverse complement strand
AGAAAATGCAAACAAATAATTCTGTTTTTGCATTATTCAGACATGCAAACTTGTAGCTTTTCAGCTACAATAGCCGTTTTGAATCCAAATAGTATGACACCTGACCCGAAAAAAAACATGTTGTCACTCTTTTCACTTCGGGGCCGTTTGCATGCCTGATTATTATGATTGTAAAAAAAAAAAAAAAAAAAAAAAAAATTTTTTTTTTTCAAAAACGATATTTTTCCCCCCAAAACGATACATATCGTCACGAAAACGTATCGCGATATATCGCGGGACGATATATCGGCACACCCCTAGAGATAAGGGGTTTCTTCAAGACAGCAGCCCTATAGACGATTCTAGCCAGGGACCAGACGAATCTGCGAGTGCAAAAAAAAAAAAAAAGCACTCTGCGATTTGGGTCTGGCACCGCTCCATAGAGAATCCATTTCCTGTTCCAGGAGACGTGGGGAACCAATCAGGGCCCAGTATTCCAATATGGGCGACTGTAATTGGTAGTTGGTTGTAGGTCCAACCAATTGCGTCGAGGGACATTGTTTTGATCCCGCCCCTTGGGAAACAAAACGTCCTCATGGAAGCACCAGACTCATATCCACACAGTGATATAGTCTAGCTACGCCAGGCTAAGACCAATCCACAGACACGCTGCCTATAGGCAGCCATAGCTGCGGTGTCGCGGTGTCACGGTGCGGTCACCGCAGCTATGGCTGCTACGTCTGCCTACAGGCAGCACATCTGTGGATTTGTGTATAGCTCTACGTGGGATCTGGCTGCATCCACTTCAGATCCAAATACACAGCTTTGATTGGTCATCGGCTGAGAGGGGTGCAAAGCGAATCGCTATTGTTTTTGAGTGGTGCCAGCCACTCCTGCACTTGACCGTGTGTGTGTGTCTGTCCGTCCATCCGTTTGAGCACGGCCTCAACAGCTGCAGCTGATTGCAACACAAAGATGCAACCAGTTACACTAATTAAACACAAACAGGAGTGAAACACAAAGGCACCACTCACTTCACACTGGGTGTGAGAGTGTGTGTGTGTGAGAGAGAGAGAGAGAGAGAGAGAGAGAGAGAGAGAGAGAGAGAGAGAGAGAGAGAGAGAGAGAGAGAGAGAGAGAGAGAGAGAGAGAGAGAGGAGAGAGAGAGAGAGAGAAAGAGAAAGAGAAAGAGAAAGAGAGAGAGAGAGAGAGAGAGAGAGAGAGAAGAGAGAGAGAGAGAGAGAGAGAGAGAGAGAGAGAGAGAGAGAAGAGAGAAAGAGAGAGAGAGAGAGAGAGAGAGAGAGAGAGAGAGAGAGAGAGAGAGAGAGAAAGAGAGAGAGAGAGAGAGAGAAAGAGAGAGAGAGAGAGAGAGAGAGAGAGAGAGAGAGAGAGAGAGAGAGAGAGAGAGAGAGAATGTGCGCGCGCGCATGCATATGTGCATGTGTGTGTGTCTATACATCTTAATCTGAGGCCAGCTATTCATTAGTTTGTCGGTAGCCTGCATGGCGCCTTGAAAAATGGTCGGAAAGAAGCAATCAATATAGAGGCTGCAAACAGAAGGACAGTGTGTGTGTGTGTGTGTGTGTGTGTGTGTGTGTGTGTGCGCATTCAAGGGTGATGTAACCTATTCGTGTACTGTAGGTCATGCTAGCAGACACACACACACACACACACACACACACACACACACACACACACACACACACACACACACACACACACACACACACCATCCGGTGTATGTGTGACATGGTTGTTAGTCCAAAGCCTTATTATGGTCAACAACAGGGAATAAAATCCACAAGAAAGCCATGGTGGGATTCACAAGGTCAGAGTGTACTAGCAGCTACACTAGCTGTCTGGAACAATGGCCCTCATTTATCAACGCAGCGTATAAACCGCCGTATATTTTTCCATATATTCGGCGTACACCAACGTCGAAGTCACATTTATCAACGCATCCTACACAGCTGATCCGAGCTTACACTTGGTCCCAGCGTTGATAAATGTCACGGCTGAAACGAGCGTCATTTAAATAACACGCCCCATAAATATTCTCAAAACGCCCCGATTTTACGACATGAAGACGAACCAGAATACGACCAAAGACATGAAAAGCCAATAAGAAACAGCCCCCCCCCCGCTGGCCTCGCCGCACACGCACACGCCTCTCTCGCTCGCTCTCTCTCTCTCTCTCTCACACACACACACACACACACACACACACACACACGCCCGTAGCGTATTGTCACGTAGGCTTGTAGCCTACATGAATGACATATTATGATACCAATCACATCGGCATGAATGGAATACTTTTGTAGATTAATGTATTTAACCCATACCGAGCAGTGCGCGTTCGAGTTACACTAAAATAAAGCCCTCATGTAGGCTATTCCCATTTCCCAGTGAGACTCGGACCGTCGGACGGGCGAGTCCCGTCCCGCTCCGCATTAATGAGAGATAGCCTGGAGAGAACATTAATGAATGAAGGCTGGTGTGTGTTGGACCATGGGTTAAATGTCTGATCTCCCGGTGGCCATGAAAATATAACAGCAGCGCCGCCTGTTAGACCGGTGCTCGCGCAGAAGAGTGCTCTCGCAGAAAGCGCCCGTATATTTTGAAAATAGCAGATCTACAAGCTCACAACGCGTTGCTGGCTTGTGAGCTTGTAGATCTGCTATTTTCAATACAGACAGATCTACAATCTTATCTGAATGACTGTTAAAGCAGTTTGTTTAAATTACTTTATAAAATGTTATATTTTCACAGGGATTATTTATTAGTGTAGATATACAGATTTATGAGTGGATTAGGTGTCCAGATGCCTCTCAGACAGTCAGACAATGCTGCTCCGCAGGTCTAGGATGGAATAAACGGGCGCAGCCAACGTCAACAACTGGTCCCGACCAGACGTGAGATCTCAGCGTACCGTAGGATAAAGCCCACGTCAGGATATATTGATAAATGCCGAAAATTGCGGTGATCTCGCCGTACGCCCATTATTTGGGCTGCACCGCGTTGATAAATGAGGGCCACTGTATGTAAACAGTCCAGATTTAACCCAATAAGGTGAGGCCGAGTCTACATAGTTTTTTGTGCCAAGGACCCCCAAAATGATTATGAATTTTGCCGCGGACGCCCCATCGGATAAGGCTTTGTGCCAGGGACCCCCAAAATGATATGTATTTGGCCGCGGACCCCCATCAGAAAAGACTTTGTGTCAGGGACCCCCAGAAGAGAAGATTTGTGTACAAAGATTTAGTAATCCAAACACTTTTTTTTTGTAGATCTGCAATTCTCGAGGAACCCCAGAGGTCCGGGACCCCCTGTTGAAGACCCCTGCTCTATAACAATACAGTGTCTGTTTCAGAGCAGTAATACCACAGCATGGCGAACAACATTTATATTGATTCTCTCTAGCGGTCTGCTGCAGACACATTGTATGTGTCTCGAGTAAGTATTTTGTTTCCTAAAATTAAAAAAATAAAGTTTAAGTAAAGTTTTTTTTTTATCCCCCAAATTCAAATAATTTCTTAAATTAAAAACATTTTTCAAAATAATTTCATAAATAAAAAACAAACAAACAAAGACATTCCATCAATTAGGGAAACAAAATACTTTTAAAGGGATAGTTCACCCCCCAAAAACCTTTTTTCTATCAATTAGTTACCCCATGGAGACTTGAATCCGACAACAACAAAAAAAAATATCCACGATTTATAAAATATCAGATCTACAAGCTCACAACGCATTGCATCGCGAGACGTTGTGACCTTGTAGCTCGGCTAATTTCACTAGTTTGTGTCCCGGGAGACACCAAATTTATTTTCTGGGTCTCAAGCTATACAACATTGTGTTAAGCACTGCTCTAGACCACATTGCTAGCGTGATCATTAGTGTATTGTCCCAGGGTGACACATTCCAATTTGGGTCACACTCTGAACATATTTGAGAAACCGTTGCTTTTAACCCATTAAGACCAGGGACGCATTTGTGTCACTTTTTCATTTGAACTAAAAAGCATTATTTTACACTTTGGCTATTCAAAAATAGCAGATATACAAGCTCATAGCGCGGCACCGAGTGCCGCGCTACGAGCTTGTAGATCTGCTATTTTTGAAAAATCGTGAAAATGTGTGCACATCTTTGAATATATATATTGTTTAAAGCGAAACATTTTTAACTCTATTCTTTGCTTCTGGGGGGTCCCTGGAACAACATATTTAGAGATGGGGGTCGGCGGCCCAATACATATCATTTTGGGGGTCCTTGACATGAAAATGTTTGAGCACCACTGATATAGAAACATATACGTTTTTCAGAAAACCGTTGGGATTTAGAAGACATTTTTAGAATCGGTTTCAGGTCTTAACGGGTTAAATGATTCCTATTTTGAGCACATTATTAACAGTGTAACTAGGAATTCAACCCACAAACTGTCTTCCTGTGTCACATATTGTTGCTGTCGGAAAGAAACCTCTCATGCATATTTTAACTTTGTCTGTTTTTTCCCCCCGTAAATTAACGCCCTACTTGATCATACTAAACTACAGTGTCACACAAAAGTATCAAAAATAGCGGATCCAAAAGCTTCGAGCTTGTAGATCTGCTATTTTTGATACTTTTGAATTTAAATCCTGAAAAAGTAACAGTTTTAGACATATGAGGTTTCCACCCGACAGAGGCGATATACAGTATGTCTTTATTATACGTCCTTCAGGGCTCTATATGACTTTTCTGTTTTCACTCATATAAAATGTATTTGCAGGAAATAGCAGATCGACAAGCTCACTGCTATGTTCTGCTAAGGTTTTTCAAGAATACGCATGCTGGGGTTTAAATGGTTAAGCCAGGATGCATATTATATACTGTATATTTATATACTATATACACACTGTACAGTGTGTGTTATAGATGTGTGACAATTTATATTAGATTAGCAGTTGAGAAGGTGTATAGAATAATAAGAGCGTCTGTTCCTTCTCATTTATGTAACACTTAACTTGATTTTTTTAGCA
>NC_139945.1:5432301-5434801 GCF_963454915.1 Gymnoscopelus microlampas | reverse complement strand
CCAGCGCACCCCGAAACAACAGGTTGGGAATTGATTGCGTGAAACAATCACCTGTGCATCCAGCCTCGATGTTAGTAAACAAATAATTGGTCTATACTCTTAACTTTTTGTGTGTGTGTGTGGGGGGGGGTTCCGTAAATTACCGCCCTACTTGATCACACTACAGCGTCACACAAAAGCATCACATTTTTATCCTGAAAAGTAACAGTTTTGTACATTTGATCTAATGGCACTGACAATTGAGGACATACAGTACATGCACAGATACAAGAGAACCTAAATAACATTTAGACATTAACAGCTTAACACAAATGAGAAAGGGACAGAAATAATGTAAAGGGATGAATCTGAATAAGAAAGAAAGATATTACATACCATATTTACCAGCTTGGCTATTGTACTTATCATCTACACTGCCTCAAGCTATTAGGCCAACTTAATCAGCACCCAAAAAACACATGACTAAAACACGGCAGAGCATACAGCATTCAATTTATCATGTATTATTGGCTTAGGATTGTGACAAAAACAAAAAAATCTCCATGAATCCAATGCTGCATGGGGTGTGTAATTGATAGAAAATAAGTAATTCTTTGGGTGAACTACTCCTTTAATTTACGAAAAAACAAAACGTTAGAATATGGAGATAAGCGGTTTCTGCCCGACGGCAAAACAATGATATATTAAATGATCTCCAAAGGCACAAATCAGAGCCAGATAAACTAGAAAAGGAGCTTGCTGTTATGTCAATACAATAAAACAAACAACATTTCAAAGAGATCCACTTTGTAACTCCATAATGAAAGTGGAAAATGAATATATCGATCGGCTAGTTTTCAACACATATGGCTGCAACCTGCTACGTGATGCATGCACATGTGCACTCATGCATGTGCTGCAGTCGCGCATTCTCTTAATCTGTTTGTGTGTGGGAGCGGGTGAGTGCATATCGTCTCTGTCGGGTGGAAACCTCATATGTCTCATTGCTTCATTACTTCTTAGGATGCAAAAGTAGCAGATCTACAAGCTCAAAACGCGTCACTTCGTGCCGTGTTTCGAGCTTGTAGATCTGCTACTTTTGATGCTTTTGTATGACGCTGTAGTATGATCAAGTATAGGGCGAAAACATGGAGGTAAGAGGTTTCTGCCCGACAGTGACGATGTGAATCTGTGACATTGTGCGTCCGTGTGTGTCTGTGTGTGTGTGTGTGTGTGTGTGTGTGTGTGTGTGTGTGTGTGTGTGTGTGTGTGTGTGTGTGTGTGTGTGTGTGTGTGTGTGTGTGTGTGTGTGTGTGTGCCTGCATGCGTGTGTGTTGTTGTTCTTGTGTAGGGGACATGTTCAGATTTCCGCAGTCTGACAAGTGTGAGTATCAATGTCCCACTCTGCCCCGGGTCCTTTCTATGTTTGACATTTAGCGGAACGTTGCTACAACACCCTGAGGGGGGGGGGGGGGGGGCTGGGGAGTGTGAAAGGGCAGACTAGGAGAGAGTAGAGCGGAGGAACGGAGGACGAAGACCGCGCTCGCTTTGTGCTGTACACGTTCTACATCGTCACCGCGGGTCACATGACACAAGATGAGACTAGAGAAGAAGAAGAAGAAGAAGAAGAAGAAGAAGAAGAAGAAGAAGAAGAAGAAGAAGAAGAAGAAGAAGAAGAAGAAGAAGAAGAAGAAGAAGAAGAAGAAGAAGAAGAAGAAGAAGAAGAAGAAGAAGAAGAAGAAGAAGAAGAAGAAGAAGAAGAAGAAGAAGAAGGAGAAGAAGAAGATTGATGCTTATAGCGACTGACCAACATACTCACTCATTCTCTTTTGTTTCTTATATCTATTTTTCTCAACCACAAATGTTAATGTGATTTAGAATGTAATAGATAACATCATTTAGACAGATGCTAGGTCCACTGTTTGCCATGGTATGCTAGTTTCTTGAGGCGCTACACTGTTCTCTATCCATGGGATTACCTTGTTTATCGCAAGACGCTCTGGATGAGAGTCTGCTAAATGCCACTTTGCAATTGTAATTCTAAAGAAGAAGAAGAAGAAGAAGAAGAAGGATAAATGTAGAGCGGATGCAAGGTGATAAAGGGAGAGACGGAGCGACGCAGAAGGTGTTTAGGAGCCTAGGAGGGAGTTGAGGGAGGAGCTCTTTTCTGTGTTTGACATTCAATTACTGCTGATACACTTGATGTGAGGGGCGGGGATAAGTGGGGGAAAGGAGAGAGGGAGAGTAGAGAGAGAGAGAGAGAGAGAGAGAGAGAGAGAGAGAGAGAGAGAGAGAGAGAGAGAGAGAGAGAGAGAGAGAGAGAGAGAGAGAGAGAGAGAGAGAGAGAGAGAGAGACCAGTTTGTGTGTTTGATGTTTCATGGCGTGGTGTAACATGTTGCAACGCAGATGTAATCATCGCTGAGGAAGACATGACAACAAGGAGAGGAGAGGAGAGGCAGAAAAGAGGAGATGTGAGATTGAGAGACATCTGCCACATGAAACATGGGAATTGTGTTCCTT
>NC_139945.1:5426101-5432101 GCF_963454915.1 Gymnoscopelus microlampas | reverse complement strand
AATTGTGTTCCTTTTGAAATGGTGAGAGAGTTACTAAACATCTTCTGTTACAACAACAACAACAACAAAACACCTCTGGTGGGTTATGGTCAGAAATGATCAGTTATCATCATCATCATCATCACTAGACCTCCGGTTAAAGAAACTAATTTAGGACAGCGGGTGGATGGAATTAATATCCTGGCAGGCTGGATTACAACCTCTAAAAGAGGTAAAATGCTCTGTGTTCATTACCGTACGGATAGTTACAAAAGGATAATTGAACTCTGTGTGGGTCGCCATCCTTGATGGCTTTGTCCCGTTTCAATAGACCCGATCGTAATGTTTGAGAACAAACGTGCATAGCGGTAAATCTCGGGGTAGATATTTTCACAATATAAAATAAAGTGTCCAGATGGCTTTCTAGTTTGTCAACCTGGATATTTTAGAACAAAATATTACATTTCCAGAAGTCAATAACAACATAAGGGTCCTGTTAATAATAATCCGGTTGTTGTGGTGATGTCATGATGATTCGGTATTATTGCTATACTTGTTATGCCCTAGACCAGTGTTTCCCCACCTGAGGTCCGCGCCCCCATTGGAGGGGTGCAAAAGATCATAGGGGGGCGTGAGGCGTTGTCTGTTGTCCAACATTTTACAAATATTTCACAACATCATAGCATACTTTCACGCACCCTTTTTCTGAATGTGATTATCATTCTAACCATCCTGTAACTTTAACATAGCTTCAACTCCCACATTTAACATCATTGTAAAGCACACTATAATCTACATTCAACCTGGCATCTCTGTTAGCCTCGGAAACCCATGCTTTTTTTTTGTTACAAAAGAAAAAAAGCCTGGGCGAACGATGCAGGAACGATGGTCTTAGGACCTTGTTATCTCCTAACCAATCAGAGTGCAGAGGGGCGTCGCTCCAAATTTGGTGACGTCAGCGTGCTCCGTGCACAGGCCGTGGGGGGGCGGGGGGGGGGGGGGGGGGGGGGGGGAGGCGGGGACATAGATTGGTGAAGCAATAGGAAGCCCCGCACGAATCCGGTCGGCTGGGTTTGGATCCGCCCTTCAAGACCATCGATTGGGCTGGTTGTTTCAGTCTACTGTTTTGGGAATGTCATATTGTCAAAAAATAGCCACTTAAAAAAAAACTATCATATTTTTTTTTAAAGTGTTTCAGAAATAGCTATTATAGGTGAGCTTGTAGATCTGCTACTCTTTTCGACGTACGAGAAGTATATTGTTGCTGTCGAGCATAAACCTCTTATCTCCATATTCTAACCTTTTGTGTTTTTTTCCGTAAATTAACGCCCTACTTGATCATACTACAGCGTCACACAAAAGCATCAAAAGTAGCCGATCCACAAGCTCGAAACGCAGCACAAACCGACGCGTTCTGAGCTTGTAGATCTGCTACCTTTGCTATTTGTGAATATTTATCCTGAAAAGTAACAGTTTCAGACATATGAGGTTTCCACCCGACAGAGAAGATATAGGGCTTAGAGCATTTCTGAAAAAAAAACACAAGTGTATGTGCACGACGCGCACGTGCATGTGTACAAGTGTGGGGGGTCTCAGCTTTTCTCAGATGTAAAAAGAGAAGAAGAAAAAACAAGGCTGGGAACCACTGCAGTAGACATTAAAGGCTTTTTTCAAAAGATATCCTTGGCTCGTTTGTGAGCGTGCTTGAAGCCAAAGGGCTTCTCTTTGTTCTGTGATCTATTTTTTGACATGGTGAGTGCCCCATACCAATGGACTGGAGTTCTTACCTTTTTTTTGTACTCTGATCCTGAGAACCCTGTATATCTTTGTTCTTTGGTATAGAATCTTACAGCAGGCGTGAGACTAAATTTCCATTCATGGCCCGCTGGCCTAGCGCTCCAGGCGCATACCACATATAGCATTGGTTCTCAAAGTGGGGTCCGGGGACCCCCAGGGGTACTTGAGGGGGTTCCAGGGGGTCCCCCAGCTATGGATAGGAACCAAATGGACCCTTATTGGTCTGTAACTCTGAGATAGAGAGAGTGTACAAATGGAACCAAATTGGAACCAATGGACCCTAACGGGTCCACAAATGGAACCAAATGGACCCTAACGGGTCAAAGTTAAAATAACATTTATTTTACAATATAAATTGGGGTCCCAGAGATAGAAATGCCATTAAATGGGGGTCCGTAGCCTAATGCATGTCAAACTGGGGGTCCTTGAAATTAAAATGGTTGAGAATCACTGCTAGAGCCGTGAAAATCTTCTCTTATGGGGGTCCCTGGCTTATCTTTTCAAATGGGGGTCCACGGGCTAATAAGTGTCAATTTGGGGGTCCTTGACATGATAAAGTTTGAGAACCACTGACATATAGGGCCCTATTTTTGCCAGTGCCTAGCCCGTTCACACTACCCGTGAATTACACAATTGCACAAAGGAGTACGGCCGCTATACACGCTATTCATTATGCCGACCCGTGGGCGTGTTGTTGCGCTTTCCCTAAAATTGCTATCTTGCCCACACGCGTTTGGGAAAGCGCATAGCGGAGTGCAGCGCGGAACAAAATGACGTTTCACTGTTTTAGCGCTCCTTCAGCAGCCGCTGCTTCTAAATGTCGCCGCTTTTCGGCGATAGTTCTGTCTTCTTTAACTTTCTCCACACCGTTTGGTTGATTGCTGTTTGTGATCAATAACGAGACCCAGTTAGAGTTTGATGTCCCAATATTGAACTGTAGCTGTTGTTTAACAGTAAATAATACTACAGTGCCATCCATGGCATATTTTAATGCTATGCAATTAATCCCCCCCCCCCCTCCAACAGTCCAGTGTATATATAAAATGTGTTATGTGTGGGGGGTACCAAAAGTAAAAGTACACTTTATGTAGAATGTCCCGTTTCACAAATGTTCTAAATGTATGAAAATGTTTTGAAAATAGCAGATCTACAAGCTCACAACACGTCACTTGGGAATGAAGTAAAAGTAACTAAAAACTTTAAAGTACAGTGCTTGAGTAAATGTTCTTAGTTACTTTACACCTCTGTGATTAAACAGTGGTGCACGGCTGCACGATATTAGGAATGCCCTAATATCGATATAATATGGGATATGCGACAACCATTGTTGAATATTGTGATGACGATATGACTCACGATAAGTAAACAAACACAGTTTTAACGTAACCTAACCCTGTATTTGTAACAGAACCCAGAGAACGAATAGCCTATTCTATGCACACACTGGAAAAAGAAGAAAGAAAGAAATGGATTATTATTTCCATTCTAACAACATGGTTTTAGTGAAAACATTGCACCTGGCTACAGCTGCTATCGACAATTAATATTTACCACCAACTTAGTAATACAGAATCTGCTAATCTAAGCAAAAACTAAGCAAATCTAAGCAAAATCAACCTTTATACCCCGGATAAAAGCCTGATATGTAAAGGTCTTTGGCAATATGTACATTACGCATGTTGACATTGGGATGACAATAAACGCTCAATATATTGTACAACTCTACTCCAGTGTTGCCATGTCCGCTTATTATAAGCAACTTTCGGCTCGTAAATATTGGTAGTTGCTACAGTAGTTGTTTTTTTGGGCTTGTTTCTAAAGTGTAGTTGCTTATTTGGTCTTGCTCCATAATGTCGATTAAACCAGTGGCTCTTAAACATTTTCATGTCAAGGACACCCCAAACTAATATGTATTTCCGCCCCCATCTGAATATATTTAGTGCCAGGGACGCAGTGACAAAACAAGTGACATATAGTACATTATGTCACTTGTTTTGTTCAGGATACTCAGACATCCGTGGCGGCAGCTGTCATCAGACCTCATCTCTGACATACATTCCATGAAGTAAATCTATAGTGTATGACAGTTATTTTTAGCGGTGCCAGCCGCTCTACACTTGACTATGTCCGTCCGTATGTCCGTTTGTCCGTTTGAGCCCGGATGTCCGTTTGAGCACGGGCTTTAAACAGCTATAACTCCAGTTCGCAGCATGCCAGCAAGTCCAAATTTGCTATGTGGACTTAGACCACCAATAGGGACGAGCATTGACTGCTGAAGCCCCGCCCTATTATAGCGCCACCAGGAGGCCACTGGCTTTAAACAGCTATAACTCCAGTTTGCAGCATGCCACCAAGTCCAAATTTGGTATGTGGACTTAGACCACCAATAGGGACGAGCATTAATTGCTGAAGCCCCGCCCCGCCCTATTATAGCGCCACCAGGAGGCCACTCACCAAAGGCACCGCTTCCTTCACACAGGGTGCGATTTTTTAGACTGCAGGCCCTTGGTTGCACAAAAAACACTAAACAGGTTTGCAAAGAGGATAAGAAGGAAAACAAACTTCCTTGTTTGTATGAGAGACAACAATGTGTTTGCTTCTACGACAGTCGGCCCCTATCCCATCACGCTATACTCACTCAAAACGTCTAGGACAACATCTTAGAGCAGTGGTTCTCAAACTTTGTCATGTCAAGGACCCCTAAATTGACACTTATTACCCCACGGACCCCCATTTGAAAAGATTTGCCAGGGACCCCTATAAGAGAAGATTTTTACAGCTCTCTAGCAGGGATTCTCAACCATTTTTATTTCAAGGACCCCCAGTTTGACATGCATCAGGCTACGGACCCCTATGTAATGGCATTTATACCTCTAGGACCCCAATTCATATTGTAAAATCAATGTTAATTTAACTCTGAGAGTGTACAAATGGAACCAAATGGACCCGTTAGGGTCCATTTGGTTCCATTTGTACACGCTCAGAGTTACAGACCCATAAGGGTCCATTTGGTTCCTGTCCATCATTTAGCTGGGGACCCCCTGGAACCCCCTCAAGTACCCCTGGGGGTCCCCAGACCCCACTTTGAGAACCATGGCCTTAGAGTTTAAGCACTTTACCAACAGCATTAGACCTTGAACTCCACCTTGTGTCACAACCGCGTTCGAGTTCAAGGGCTTTGCGATCAGGATACTTTTGTGTCTGCGTGTCAATGAAATTAGCATGTCGCTGGCTGCATGCCATAAAAGCATGCAGTGAATTGAGAGTGGTGAAAAAACTTTCTGCATCTTCTGACGTGCGTGCTACAGCCCCCAGGACAAGATTAAGCCTATGTGAGTGGTAATGTGTGTAGGTAGTGTTTGGAAATGTATGCTTAAGAATGGCCTGCACGACCCCCCCCCCGCCCCCCACTACCCCCTTGTGTCCAGACATTACAGAAGCCCCGTCAAACCCCAGCCCAACACACATGTTTTTGTCTAGCTCAGGTTGCACAATTGGCAGGATTTTCTCTGCAATTGCTTTAGCCGTCATCGCCCCAGTGTCAACGCATCCTAGCTCTCTCCTTAATAGACCCCTTGCGCACATAGTGTAAGCAAACAGCCACCAATTCCTTTTTAGTGAGATGTCCTTGCATTCTTTGGCTATTGAGTAAACTGTCTGACCAGAATCATGCAATTCTGCCTTTATCGGGCGTAGCAACAATGTGGATGCAGCATCGATAAGATCATTTAGAATTTGAGGACTGACCAATGTAGCACTTTTACGAAGCAATGCTGGACGTGCTTGTATTTCTGGATCATGCATGCAGATCAGTTTAAACAGCTCTCTGAAGTTACCTGTGTTCTTTGCATCATCATCAGTCTCTGTCTCTCTGTGTCCACGTAGTGCTATATGTTGCTTTGCACATGCAGACAAGAACAATGCTCAACACAGCTTTGATATGATCCCGCCGGTTGCTGTCTATTATTCCAACATTAATCCCTTCAAAGTTTGTCAGCTGATTTAAGACTGTGCCACGGGGACTGGTTGCATAGTTCCTTTGTAGTCCCAGGTACTTTTTGACTGCTTCTTGATGTCCTTAACTCTTCTCAAGCTTTAGACATCTTTTTCCAGTTTTTAAATCAACCACGTCTAAACGTATCCTTGTCGCCAAGTGCAAAATGCAGACAAATCTAGCAAAACACAGCATCTTGACTAATGCCGTACTTGCAAGTTGTAAATGCA
>NC_139945.1:5388601-5423601 GCF_963454915.1 Gymnoscopelus microlampas | reverse complement strand
TCACTCAGTGACACACATTTTATCATGCAGGAATAAGACCCTGTGTCCACGTGGAATAGTGGTCTGTCTGTCTGTCTGTCTGTCTGTCTGTCTGCCTGCCTGCCTGCCTGCCTGCCTGCCTGCCTGCCTGCCTGCCTGCCTGCCTGCCAAGCAGTACAACCAAAGCCAAACTAGTACAGCACGTATCTGTACACAATATGTAACAATGCACATCTTCAATCTTTAATAGATAGATGAGACAGACAGACAGACAGACAGACAGAGAGCGAATGATGATATCAGTTCACTATTCTACATGGACACGCGGTCTCATTCCTGCATGATCAAATGTGTGTCACTGAGTGAATTGTAAGTTTACCACTAGTCATGTGGTTGGCATGGCAGGGGGGGGGGGGGGGGTCTAAACCTGCAGCCTGGTCCTGGATAGAGGGATGCTGGCAGCCACTGATGCACCCGACTGTCTGCACGACCTTCTGCAATGCGGCTGAGGTCAGCACCGGTTCCCATACCTGGCAGTGATGCAGTCAAGTCAGGATGCCCTCGGTGGTGCCTACGTACATAGAAAAGTCTGTCTGCCTGCCTGCCTGCCTGTGTGTGTGTATCAAGGTCATTATAGTTAATTAAAGCTAACGAAATAACTAAAACTAGAATAACACATTTTGGATAATTGAAATGCAAATTGACAGGCGTTTCAAGAGTGTCAAGACACTCTTGATGAAGGTCCAGGGATGGACCGAAACGTCTGAATACAAACGGATGCTGCTGAGCAAGAGCAGAGTGCTGCATTTTTGTTCACGAAATACTTTTTTCATGATCGCTTCACTTGTCACTGTCCAACGCACCTGCATCTGAACAAAGTGGATGTGCGAATATTTCCTTTGCATAGTTAATTGAAATACAAATGAAAACGAGGCTTTACACAAAATATCTGATAACTAAGTGAAACTGTATTGTGCTAAAATAACCTAACCCTAAGACTTTTTTTAAGACTAAAAGCTAAACTTAACTAACAGACCCACTTTGGTAACTGATCAAAACGTAACCGAAATTAAAAACAAAAAAGTCACAATTAGGAAGTAATGAATAAATTCCAAACTGCAATAGCCTTGGTATAGAGTAAATGCAGTCATGTGAGCAGAGTTACATGGGAAGCAACAGAAAGTGGGCCATGCCTCTCATGTGCTGTACAATGTATGTGTGAGTGAGAAACTGTAGCCTGTCACCCTCTCTTCCAATAACAAAAAGCATCCTTTATACCAGGATTGTTGAAATGTGATATGTATATTGCTTTTGCGATATGCATATTGAGCATATTGATATTGTGATGACGATACATTTTTGATATAATGTGCAGCCGAAGTCTATAACTATTTTCAAATGGGGCTCTGCAGCCAATGTGGGGGTCCTTGACATGAAATATTTGAGAACGATTGTACCAGGCATAAATGGCTATGAGATAATGAGAACCTGCCCCCCCCGCCCACACACACACACACACACACACACACACACACACACACACACACACACACACACTAGAGAGGATGATGGATCGGATGACCTGGATACATTTAAGCCTAATTTATGCTCCGGTTGCACACGGAAGATAACAGATCCACAAGCTCCCAATGCGTTGCGGGTGTGGCGCATTGTGAGCTTGTAGATCTGATACTTTGGCCGCGCCACACCGCCGTCCAACAAAATATATATGAATTGGGCTTTAGACATGATGTCACGGCCAAGAGAGCTACAGCGCAATCACGTCTCTCGTGTGTGTGTGTGTGTGTGTGTGTGTGTGTGTGTGTGTGTGTGTGTGTGTGTGTGTGTGTGTGTGTGTCATATTTATTGTGCATGCTGGCAGCAGACCAAGACTCCGATTGTTTTCAGATCCATCAACGACAACTATGCAATCTTTAGAATTTATAATGGCAGAACAATTATCCATGCAGGCCAGGCTATGGGATACAAGTGTCTGTAGCCAGCCGTGATGGACAGAGTACTCAACCCCAACCCCAGCTCGAGTCAAAGTATAGGTACTCCTAATTGTTACTCAATTACTGAAGTGAAATTTCTTTGAGTACTTGCTTTTAAAAATACTCAACTATTCAAAAGTACAAATCACAAAGTGCAGTTGCCTGCCAAAGACGTTTTAAAACGTCTTTTAAAATACACCACTTGCCTGCCAAAGACGTAAAACGTTAAACGTTTTTTTTTTTTTTTTTTTCACAAAGAACCAGGAGAAAAAGCGATCCAAAGATTTGCTGCTCCATTCACTTAAAAAAAGAATTCACATTTTTCCTAGGTTTTACTATGTATTTTTGAGTGAAACGTGCTATTTTCAAACATCAAACAACAAATGTCAACGATGACCTCGTTGACATTTGTGAAACCACACAGTGAGACCCTCAGTGATTAGCAACCATCGAGGGATCAATCTCACTGGAGATAAATATTCTGTGACTACTTAAAAAGGTAAAAAATCGTTAGAAATGCTGGCAGAGGCTGCAGCCTGTTTTAGAAAACCCCTGGCAGTGAATATCAACCCAAAATCTGCAAAGTAAATAAAGGAGTAAAAAGTGCAATATTTGCCGCTGAGATGTACTGGAGTATATAAAGGAAAAATGGAAATACTCAAGTAAAAGTACCTCAAAAAGTACTTCAGTAAATGTACTTAGTTCTGTCCATTACCCCAACAATACATTGTTTCGTGAGTCATTTCTGCTTATATCAGCAGAACATTAATTGTCTGTTTTTCTAACAAAGGACCATGGCTGTGATTACATCACTAGAATGAATTGGCCAGTGTAGTGCAGTGGTTCTCAAACTGTTTCACATTAAGGACCCCCCAAATTGATACATATTAGCCCCGCGGACCTGAGGCCACGGACCCGCATTTCTGGGAGCCCAATCCAGTGGCGTACCCACTGTAGAGGCAGGGCAAGCGGTCGCCTGCCCAACTAAGATCTCGCCTCCCGTAAAAAAAAACAAATAGCCCGAAAAGGCGTCATAGCGTGCTTAATGTCCTCAAAGTCACGCATCCAACAAGCTTTGAACAGAGCAAATTGAACCTTCTGTTCCAGAGATAATGGCCAAAACATCTTGAAAGCGGCCACTTTCGCCGGTTTTCGATCGCCGATTTTCGATTGAGTTGAAATTTCTTTTTTGGGGGTAATGTGGGGGGGGGGGGGGGGGGAGTTTGCAAACGCGAAAAATACAGACCCTTAAGGGTCCATGTGGTTCCATTTGTACCCTCTCAGAGATACAGACCCATAAGGTTCCATTTGGTTCCTAAAAATATCTATCATTTACCTGGGGACCCCCTGGAAAGCCCTCAAGGACCCCTGGGGGTCCTCGGACCCCACTTTGAGAACCACTGGTCTAGTGAACTGCTCTCGTTTTATTTTATATTTTATATTACGTTTTACCTCACGTCAGGGCGGCACATTTTGTGTACACACCTGCATATGATTGCAAAACTGTTACATGATTATGATGCTTATGTTCTAAACATACCTGCTGCCACAGGTATGCTGTCACGTGGAAACCTTGTATGTCCAAAACCGTTCCGTTTTTATCACAATAATAAGAAAATAGCCGACATACAAGCTCACAACGCCTCACATTGTCAGGCGTTGTAGATTGTAGATCTTGTAGATCTGCTATTTTAGCTACTTTTGTGCGACACTCTTGTATGTTGAAGTAGTAGGTAATTAATTTACGGGGGGAAAAACTGTGTGAAACATGGTTTCTGCCAGACAACGACAATATGCTACAGTATCTATTTTTGATAATTTGACCCGTTTCCATTCCATGTGTCTTTTCTGTTCTCTCCTGCTCTCACTCTAAATCCTCTCTCTTCTCACAAAAAAGAAAACCATTTGAGTCATCTATATATCTGTGATTTAACCTGTGAATATGATGACTCTGACTCTGCATCAAGCTCTCCAATTTTCCCCGACTTATTACTATAACATAATGTGTAGATAGATAGATAGATAGATAGATAGATAGATAGATAGATAGATAGATAGATAGATAGATAGTTTTGATCAATCTCTCTCGCTGGTGTTGCTTTGACAACATCATGTCAAATGTCTGGAAAGGAAATTGGATTAAATTGGACTGAATTGAATTGAGCAGCGAGCCAACGTGAGTCCTCTCTCTGCCTGCCTGAGCCGTTATACTGCCATACTGGAATCTGATGTTCCCACTGTCAGAGACAGACACGCACGCACGCACACACGCACGCACACACGCACACACACACACACACAGATGCACGCACGCACACACAGCTAGTCAAATCCTTAAAGCCTGCAATTACCTTCCATCTCCAATAGCGACTCATCAGAAACTGAAGTACAGTGGTGTAAAGTAACTACATTTGCTTAAGTACTGTACTTCAGTACAATTTTTAGGTGCTTTTACTTTACTGGAGTATTCCCAATGTTCTGTACTTTTGCTTCCACTACATCTCAGAGGCAAATATTTTACTTTTACTCCGCTACAATTATTTGAAAACTTTAGTTCAGTTTAGTTTTAGTATCTTATCTCAGGCAGTTGTGTAAATATGTAGATACCTCTTCTTCTTCCCCTTATTTTATTCTATGGAAATAGCAATACGATGGGAACTATATGCACGAAAACAAATTTCACCCACTTTTTTACTTCTGTAAACCTGTGATGTGACAATAAAGCTGACTCTGATTCTGATTAGTTACTAGTTACTTTGTAGATTTTGATTATTATTACAAAACATTCAGTAACCTCCTCAGCCCAATACTTCGGCTATTTAAAAATAGCAGATCTACAAGCTCACATCGCGGTGCGACACGTTGTGAGCTTGTAGATCTGCTATTTTCAAAATACTTTTTTATAAATGTTATACACATGATACTGTATGAAACGGGACATTCTGCATAATGAGTACTTTAAGTATATTTTGATGCCAATATGTTGTACATTGTATGTAAATCTTGAATACCGGACTTTTACATTTAACAGTGTTTCTAGATTGCAGTTTTGATACTATTATTTAAGTTAAACAATTGTGTACTTTTACCACCACTGCTGAAGTATTAACTAATTTACAGTATATTGCCATAACCGACATCAGTACACTGTGTGATGCATTATTACGTGTCTGTTGCGGTTCGGGCAATTCCCGCGCAAACAAGAAAATCAGGCCTCATTCACAAGGCTGTTCGTAAATGTCTACTATGTCGTTGCTGGTGGGCAGAAACCTTGTATCTGCATTTTTTTTTTACTTTCTGTCTTTTTTCGCAAAATGAACGCCCTACTTGTTCATACCACAGCGTCACACAAAAGCATCAAAAGAAGAAGATCTACAAGCTCCAAACGCGTTTGCGAAGCGACGTTTTGAGCTCGTCGATCTGAAAGGGTGTTCATGAAAGGGTGTGTTTGAAGCCGTGATTTGTGCGGATCACAGGTGCATCAGATGAACTCCACCTGTTCGTAAATCTACTGTGCGTTCATGCGTGCCCCATTTGCACTGTTCCACCACGCCCCATTCAAGCTTCCCTGGTCACAACACGACACGTTATGAGCCTGTATAGATCGTGTGGTATCTTTAAAACCACAGACTTACAGGTTTTACTGCACTATTGAAGTTGCCAACAACGCCATATTGTAAAGATAGTTTGATGTTCCAGAGATGTGAATGGATGTTTGAAGAATGGATTTGAGACATCACTCCATAGTGAGGTTTCTTGCTTCTAGTTTATTTCATAACACAAACAGAGTATCAACAGCTTTCTATAGAGACCCTGAGGTCCCCACAGTCGGCCCTTCGGCCCTGAATCGCACACCACACAGTTACAAAACACCCCATCTTATAGCATGTGGCCACATACAAAAAAGAGGAGGTACATTTGAAATGTTAATGTCTGTATCTGGAGAGGTGATTGCATCAGTCTTTGATCAACTTGCTAATCTACAATTCGGGTGTGCCAGGAAAGAAGACATGGAGACAGTGTTCTGTGGCTTTGTTCCCTGTGCTTCCCAGGTGAGACAAAAGGCAATGCTAATTTAGCCTACCCCCACACAGCCAGGCTGGAGCCCACAAATGGTCTGAATCCACTCTTCTGTCTGCAGCCCAAAGTAGACCTGCAATCCTACATTAATTCTAACATATGGAAATATACTACAATCGCTTTTTCCGGCAACCTGTTCGTGGAAGTACAGGGACTCTTGTTGTAAGGCTGAAGGTCACAGACATACCACGCACGCACGCACGCACGCACGCACGCACGCACGTTGCTTGCGTGTCATTATGGTACTGATGTAACATGCAGTATTCATGTGTAAAAGAACACTAATAGCTGTGACATTTTGCAGAGAATCAGTGAGTGTGTATGAACCCCCCTCCCCCGGCCATCCCTCCACCCCTCCCTGTGTGGGTCTCACCCTTGTATGCAGTGCGCTCTCTCTCTCTCTCTCTCTCTCTCTCTCTCTCTCTCTCTCTCTCTCTCTCTCTCTCTCTCTCTCTCTCTCTCTCTCTCTCTCTCTCTCTCTCTCTCTCTCTCTCTCTCTCTCTCTCTCTCTCTCTCTCTCTCTCTCTCTCTCTCTCTCTCTCTCTCTCTCTCGACATCCCCCCCCCCCCCCCCCCCAAACACACACACACACTCTGGGCTGGCTAGTAGCGATTGTGTTCCAGAGATCTGCGTTCGACCTTGAGCAGCACATTTCAAGGTCACAGCAGTGCGAGGCTGACGCGCTGCGTGTCACAAACATACACACGCCTGCCTGCTCACTACGTGTCACACACACGTAGGGCTGTCACAAACATGACATTTTATTGATGATTCGTGATTGTCAATACAAATAATCAACAATTTAATTGTTTTTGACATTGAACGTTACAACATAGAAATACCAATTATATTTGTGTTTGTATTTTGGCTTTGTAAACAAACAAAGAAAAAGATTAGACAGATGTTTTAGTATACAAAAGAAACAATGACCAGTACCAATGTTTAAAAACATTATAATAATGTACTACGGCCAAAACAGGGCTTATTTAATAATTGTGTAATTGTTTTTTAAACAGTTTTAGCAACAGATGAGTTCATACAGACAAATGGAAATGAGTTTGACAATTATGCAAAATAATTGGCATTGTCTCAAATAATTGTGATTTAGCAATTATTTATTGTGACAGACCTACAAGCACACACATGTCATTTGTCTTCAGATTGCTTTTTTCTCTCTCTCCCTCTCTCCCTCTCTCTCTCACACGCACATGTGTGCACGTACACATGCCGCACACAGTCACACGTGTTTACATATTTGCACAGTCATGCGGCACACACGCACACGCACGCACGCACACATGCGCACACACACACACACACACACACACACACACCTGCAAAGCACACACTTCATAGATCAAAGAAGGTGCCCTCAAGCAGCACCACAAGCCTCTCTCACACACACACACACACACACACACACACACACACACACACACACACACACACACACACACACACACACACACACACACACACACACACACACACACACACACACACACACACACACACACACACAGCGTTGTTGCAGCATTGTCCTCCAGACCTGGCGCCTGCCTCACTATCAGCGAACATCTAACACACACAGCTACAGTACATGAAGGGACTGCTGCTCGCTACAAAGTACCACATACTGCAGAGAGAGAGAGAGAGAGAGAGAGGAGTAGCCTAAAGGATGCTGCACGTGAAAGGAGATAAATGTCACTTATAGGGATGCTGCACGTGGAGAGATAAATGACACTTGTTTACGTCCCCTGGATGTCACACGGCCCGATAACCTCCTGATGTAACGGCACATGTTTCATGTTGAAGTACAACCTACGCTGTACATTCAGCTCTAAACAGGAGGAGGGCTTTAACCCATTAAAAGCTGAGGCCGGTTCTACAAATGCTTTCTAAATCAGTAGTTCTCAAACTTTTTTGTACCCCCAAATATGGAGCGGGTTTATCACCAGAGGCATTTTTTTAAATCCGCCCCTTGAAAATGCAGGTTCCACACAGAGATTCCAGACAAAATCTACGCAGTGATATTATTCTGGCCATGCCGGGCTACAATACCTGCAATTTACAAGCCCTCAACACCATGCAGACACCAGCTATTCTTCAATCTTCAAATGACTTTATTGTCCTTTCGGAACTCCGTTTGTGCAGTGGTTAAACACTGCACAACACCAAATAGCAGATCTACAAGCTCACAACGCCTCGCAGCGCGAGGCGTTGTGAGCTTGTAGATCGGCTATTTTTGGCTAAAGTTCTACTCAGAAAAAGGGATGCTAGAGTTCAAGTGGTTAAGGTAAAAAAAAAGAAATTATATCACACAAAGATTTGGCGGACCCCCTGTAGTAACTCTGAGGGTGGTCTCGGACCCCCTGTTGAAGACCCCTGGTATAAAGTATAAAATAATGGTTAAAGTGGTCCAGTCTAAAATGAAAGATGCTCTCCCGGTCCTACTGTAATGGCTTAAGCAAAGAAACAAAGCAGTGTGTGTGTGTGTGTGTGTGTGTGTGTGTGTGTGTGTGTGTGTGTGTGTGTGTGTGTGTGTTGTTGTTGTTGCCGTACCTTCAGTGTGGATGGCAGAGACGTAGCTCCAGTTGTACCTCTTCACTATGTCCACCATGGCTCTGGCCTGCTGCGCGTCCGACGGCACCACACGCATGAAGTACTTATACAGACTCTGAAATGTGATGGAAAACTACATGAATATATGAATCAGAAATGTAACCATTATCGTAACCAACGTGCGACAGCTCCAGGTCACTTAGATCTGCAGACCAGATGCTTCTAAAGGGTCTTATTATGCTGCAAAACAGTCCAACCGTCGTCCACGTTTTTTCGGCTGGCCTGTCGGAAAAGAAGCTTAATTTGAATTGGTTGGTCACATTTTATTGAGGATTTACCTCATAAAATTGTTGTTCTTGTTCTGATACATGTTTGTTTGTATTTTCTTATGTGTGCAGTATAATTTATATTTAAGTCTGATCAACCATGTTTTCAGTTCTTTTATGTGCATACTCAAATACATGTGTTAAAAATGGCGCTATGGATTATGGAATATATATGAAATGATGCCATGGTCGAATCATTAAATTCCTGACGGCTAAATTGGTAAATATAGCATCCCAGTGGCGCAGCCAGAACGCTAGTATAGGCTGGGCCTAGGCAGGAGCGGCTGGGCACACACGCGCGTGCATGCGTTTTAGGGTTATGTTATTTGATTCTTATTTTTGCCTGATTTTACCGATTTATTATCAAAAAATGTATTATGATTTTTTTTGTAATATAATTTCCAAAATGTATTTTGTTTTTGCAAAATCGATTGTGGGCCAGCTTTCTATGTGGCCCACCCATGGCTGCGCCCCTGTAGCATCCAATACATATTGATTAATTTGGGGGTCCCTGACATGAAACATGTTTGAGAACCACAACACCGGTGTATCAGATTCAGGCTGAGGTCAGGTGGGATACCTGGGGTGATGGTATGAGGCCTGAGGAAGAGAGGTCGACAATAGAATGCAGTGGAGCACGATGGAGCATACAGTGGAGCACGATGGAGCATACAGTGGAGCACGATGGAGCATACAGTGGAGCACGATGGAGCATACAGTGGAGCACGATGGAGCATACAGTGGAGCACGATGGAGCATACAGTGGAGCACGATGGAGCATACAGTGGAGCACGATGGAGCATACAGTGGAGCACGATGGAGCATACAGTGGAGCACGATGGAGCATACAGTGGAACACGATGGAGCATACAGTGGAGCACGATGGAGCATACAGTGGAGCACGATGGAGCATACAGTGGAGCACGATGGAGCATACAGTGGAGCTTTGTTCAAATGGACTGAGGATAGTTGGGAGCTGTCTCCATGACAAAGAGAGGAGGAGAGGGAGAATGAGAGAGGGAGGGAGAGGGGGAAATAGAGAGAGGAAGAGAGGGGTAATGAGAGAGAGGTGGAGGGACAGAGATTTCACCCACGCAATAACCAGGCCAATACTGGCGAATACTGCCAAATGTCTGTATATACGTCTGTACGTCCGTCTGTATTTGAGACTCAGTGAGCACGTTGCAGACGACCTGAGGGAGTGCCGTGTCCGGCGTCGAGCCGGTCGAATAGGTGGTTGTCCAGAAACGCGATCCGGGCCCGGACTGCTGGTATAGCGGTCCGGGCACCTAGAGGCTCCAAAGTAGCCTGACAGCGCATCGCGACGTTCGATTCCCGTTCCCGACGATTTTTGCTGCATGTCTCTCCCCATCTCTCTCTCCCTGTTTCTTGTCTGCTTCTACTGTAAGAACTATAAAAAAAAAAGCCCAAAAGGCCCCTAAAAATATATATTAAAAAATGGTCATGCAGTGGCTATAATCGGCGTGGCGGATCTTCTTTGGTCTGACTGAGCTGAAGCTTTCCATAGCGGTGTGTTATGATGCAGAGAAAGTCATGGACATGGTTTTTTTTGGCACCGTGCCATCCCCTTCTCCCCTGTATACTGTATACTGTATATATATACTGTACCTTGTCACTGAGGTCCATGCTGGTGGCAGAGTAGGCGATCTGAGGTATGTTGAAGAGCTGCAGGAGGTTCTGGACCTGGATGGCCACCGAGCTGGACCCGGGTCCGATCAGACCCACGATGGGCTTCTTCCCGCGCATGGGGGTGGCCGAGGGGTCCGAGCACTTCATCGCTCCTCCTCCTCCTCCCCCTAGGCCTGTCACAATGATGAAACATTACCTGACCATTCATTGTCAAACTAAATAATTGCGATTAACGATTTAATTACGTTTGTTTGTCGTTGAACACTGGATGATGAATAGAAAATTAGATTTCTGTTTGGCTTTTAGGCTTTGAAATTGCAGATATGACAAAGAACCTAAATATATTGTACAAAGAAAGGACTGACATATTTAGGCTGATAAAAAAAAGCAATACTCTCAAAAATGATTAAAAATAGTGGAATTAGATTAAAATAGTGGAAATAGCAGAAAAATGTAGGATTTGAAAATGTTTGAAAATGTAATAAAAATCACACCCAGTGTGAAGAGAGTGGTGCCTTTGAAAGTGTAACTGGTTGCATCCTTGTGTTGCAATCAGCAACAATATGTTGTCACGTGACACGTAACAACATATTGTCACGTGTCATGTGAAGCTTGACCAATCAGCCGTGCTCAAACATACGGACGGACATACGGACAAAGTCAAATGTAGGAGTGGTTGGCACCACTAAAAAATTGTCTCATGAAAATGATTACGCAAAACGCATTACGCATTATTCAAAACAATTGCGATGATCTCAAATAATTGTGATTAGACCAGGGGTCTTCAATAGGGGGTCCGGGACCCCTAGGGGGTCCTCAGAGATACTGAAGGGGGGCCTCCTAATCTTTGTGTGATAGGGACTCCATTTTGAACCCTGGCATCCCTAGCCTGGCATGGCCAGACTAATGTCACTGTGAGGGCAACATTTATTTTTCTGCATTGGCAGATTTGTCTGGTTTCCAGGCCATCGCATCCCTATTCTGGGGGGTGGACATCAGCCGAAAATAGCAGATCTACAAGCCCACAACGCGTCGCAGACGTGTCGCAGACGTAGATCGGCTATTTTCGACAAAGAGGTTTGGTGTGCAGGGAAAGAATAGCAGATCAAGCACCGAGCCAAAGGTCAAGTTTAATGTCTGAGAATACCCATTTAACATGAATCCAATATGCTTCATCTCTCTCTCAGCTAAGGGGTCCTTGGCCTTAAAAAACGTTGTTGAAGACCCCTGGATTAGACGATTATGTAATAATTGAGACAGCCCTACCTCCTCCTCCTCCTCCTCCCCCCAACTCGGCCTCGGCCTCGTCGGACGAGACCAGGGAGTCGCGTATGAACTCGATGCTCTGCTCCAGCGCCACGGCGGAGTGCCAGCAGGAGTCGCGGATCTCGCAGCCCAGCGTGATGTTGGGCAGGATGCGCGGGTCGGCGTTGATGCGGTCCAGCGTGTACATCATGGCCTCTACGCGCTGGATGCCGTACTGCTCGCGCACCGAGCCGCACTTGCGCTCGTGGACCTGCATTGGGGGGGACACACACACACACACCCAAATGATTGGCAAAAACAATATGATTTTAACCCAGTATAAAGACCTGAGGACGCATCTGTGTGTCATTTTTTGATTTGAGCTAAAAAAGCATTATTTTACACTTTGGGCTATTCAAAAATAGCAGATATACAAGCTCATAGCGCGGCACCGAGTGCCGCGCTATGAGCTTGTAGATCTGCTATTTTTGAAAAATCGTGAAAATGTGTGCAAATCTTTGAATACATATATTTTTAAAGCGAACATTTTTAACTCAAATCTTTGCTTCTGGGGGGTCCCTGGAACAAAATGTTTTGAGATGGGGGTCCGTGGTCAAATATATTATTTTGGGGGTCCTTGACATGAAAGAGTTTGAAAACCACTGATATTATAGCAAAACATACGTTTTTTTCTTAGGATTTTTGTTAGGATTTAGAAGACATTTGTAGAAGCAAAGATTTGTGTAAAACATGTTCGCTTTAAAAATTGCTTTAAAAAAATTGTAAAAAACATGATTTTTCCAAAAAATAGCAGATCTACAAGCTCGTAGCGCGGCACTCGGTTATGCGCTACGAGCTTGTAGATCTGCTATTTTTGAATAGCCTAAAGAAATCTTAAAATGACACAGATGCGTCTTAGGTCTTAAAGGGTTAATGACTATATAACTTTAATATTAGAACATTTGTATTGTTGCTGTTGGGCAGAAGCCTCTTATCTCCATATTCTCACTTTTTTTTCGTAAATGAGTGCCCTACTTGATCATACTACAGCGTCACACAAAAGCATCAAAAGTAGCAGATGTACAAACTCGCAACGCAGCGCGAAGCGCACAGGTTTTGAGCTTGTAGATCTGCTATTTTTGAACAACGGAACCCAAAAGCCGAAAACAGCAGATCTACAAGCTCACAACGTGCTACGCTGCGTTGCTTTGTGAGCTATACATAACATGACAGACATAACGCCAAACCCCTTCACTTAACTTAACCCATAACCTCTAAATGTATAATCATAACTCGAACCCAACATGGCTCTTACTCCCCAAATCTTTTTTTAACTATAAAACAATCATTTATCTCGTGAGGACCAGGAGAATTGTCCTCACAACGTGTATTTCCCACATTCTACTATACTTGTCGGGACATTAGGTCCTCACAAGTATAGTTATACAAACACACACACACACACACGTTTCACCTTGTCAGCAGGAGGCTGGTGATGGACGGAGAACAGCGCCCCAATGATGATGTCACCAGGGTTGTGCGCTACGACCCGCCGCTCGGAGTGGGCGGAGTCAGCCGGTGTACGCCCCGCCCACAGGGGCAGGGCCAGCAGCAACCACCACAGCATGCTATTTGTCCGTTTTTTTTTGTTGTTGAAAAAACACGGCAGAGGGACGTTGACAATCGTCAATCTTGTAATTCACAATGTAGCCAGAGACCAGTTCTTCTTGGAGATGCTGTCTCTTGCCATAGCAACATATGTTTGTTTCTTTGTTAGTTTTTTTCAAGTTCACATTTTTGAAGGGGCAGATCGTTTCTTCATCACAGTTCACGAGTGGATCGTCAGTGGAGGAAATGACATCACAGCCGCATCGTCAGAGCAGGAAATTGGTTCCATTGTTCCAGCACTGCAACCCAGGAACGTTCATCTCAGCTCCTCGCTTCGCACTCATTGGCTGCAAGACTTTCCAGCAGCCCCTGTTATAAGGCAAAGTTGGTCTCCATGGTAACAGGTGACGGACAGGCGGGACATACAACCTGTGAGCAGAGAACAGAAAAAGAGAGCTTATTAGAACAGTGATTTTCTAACTTTCCTTTTTTTTTTAAGGACCCCAGTTTGATATGCATTAGGTCCTTGGTTCTCAAAGTGGGGTCCGGGGACCCCCAGGGGTACTTGGTGGGGTTCCAGGGGGTCCCCAGCGAAATGTGATAATATAGCATCACAAAAAATGTTACCTTTTAGCTATTCAAAAATAGCAGATCTACAAGCTCATAGCGCGGCACCGAGTGCCGCGCTATGAGCTTGTAGATCTGCTATTTTTGAAATGTGTGCAAAACTTTGAATATGTTTATATATATATATTTTTTTTTAAGCAAACATTCGCAACTCAAATCTTTGTTTCTGGGGGATCCCTGGAACAAAATATTTGAGATGGGGGTCCACGGCCAAATACATTTCAATTTGGGGGTCCTTGACATGAAAAAGTCACTGCATTAGGTCACGGACCCCCATTTGATAAAACAAAAGAAAATATCTCCAGGACCCCGTAACACTGTAAAATATTCAGTGTAAATGAGAGAGTGCAAATAGCAAATAAGTAGCAAATAAAAAAATACTAAAATGTATTATTATATTGTTCCATTCCATTCCCTTCAGGCCACACTATTGTAACACATTGCCCTGAAAAAGTCTCAAAATAGCTCATCTGTGTGTGCAGCTTCATTCACTCCGGCTAATATATATATACGTCAGGTTTGTGTTTCTTATTTCTTCAGGTGATGCATTTTCTTTTTTCCTGATGCTCAGAAGAAAATACTTTTCAGTGAAACTAAGTGGGCATCAAAAAATCTGGACCTGTATCCTTTTTGCTCACTTATGCATGCTCTCCCGCCGAGCAAATAAACTGCCTTCCCCGTGAAGGGATGCCAAACCAATATTGATAATGACAAGCGCTGGAGTGAGCCAAGAAACCAAGTCAATACTTAATTTAGAGTGAGGTTTAAGGTTATGATTAGAGCCTGACCGATACATCCATCTGGCCGATACATCAGTATCTGCAATTATGCAGCTGGTGTCACTGCTGTTATATCCTAAAGACTCACCTGCCAGTGAGGAGCCCCCACCGGGAGGACGTAGGGCCTTCGTCCTACTCCACCCGCCCAACACCCCCTGCTGACAGGTACTGCCCCCCAGCCCGTATAGGAGTACGTGCAACGACAAATATCACCCTCCCCAAACACGGGCGGATTTTGTTCGTATAGAGTATAGACGCTCGACAAAGCCAGATACACCGCGGTGGATTCGAACCCACAACCTCCGCGGTGGTGGGCAGTGTGTACTGATTGTTAAACCCCTTTCAACCTGCCGTCCCTATTTTGGTCATGGTCGTTATATAGGCGGAAATGTGCAAAGGAGCACAGAGGAAAGGTTTAAGAGAGCTAAATGGAAACGAATGGATTATTTGCCAGCCGTTTTCGCTGCTCTAGAAAGGTCTTTGACAGGTATATATATATATATATAATCTTTATTTCAGACTCGTGGGTCCATATAAAAAGAAAAGACATCACATAATATAAAAAGAGACAGCAGTATAAAAATATACAATGTATACAAAACAAAACAGAACATCACTCAAGCGCACACGCCCCCCACCCCTCCCCACTCACACCAATTCATAAGGCGGCTGTCAAGCACCAAGTCAAAAATTAAAAAGTGTAGAGGCTATTACGCCAATGCTCTCTAAGCCTGGATGTGAATCTATAACTGCTTCTCATAGGGCTGGTTAGAGCCTCTATGATGCTGTTCACGGACACATCAAGCCGACGCATAAAATTGTACATCAATTGTCTTAAAAGTGCATCACAAGTAGGCACACCAGTGGACACAAACAATTGACTGGCACTATGCCATCTGGGTATGTGGAGTAACAACCTCTATGTACATCATGTACTCCACAAAGACCCACACAGGTTAAAATGCCGTACCTTCCAATGAATGGTACGTTGGGAGCAGCAAACACGGTGTGCGGTTGATCTATTCTTTTCTTGCACTGCGTTTTTGGTATTGAGCATATTTTGTTGCTGTCGGGCAGAAACCTCTTACCTGTATATCTCCATATTCTACCCTTTTTTTGGTTCTTCCCCATAAATGAATGCCTATACTTGATCATACTACAGTGTCACACAAACGTATCAAACGCTTGTAGATCTGCGATATGTTTGGTATACTTTTCAATTTGAATCCTGAAAAGTAACAGTTTTGGACATTTGAGGTTTCCACCCGACAGCAGAGACGATTTCTATTGTCATTTGGATGTGCGTAGTACTATCCTTGGACTGCAATTATGAAAGCAAGTTCACATGTTCTTTGCTATTTCATCCTGTTCCCTCCACTCAGTCAGAATCAAGACTAAACGTGTATTTATTTGTTACTAAATCTTTCCCCCATCATCGTTCCATGTCCATGATCAGATTGATCTTAATGAAGACGTGTCAGGGTGCTGTTCAGCTTGAATCAGAGGCTTATACCTGCGTCACGGTGACTCAAGATGCTGTGACAGCCCCCCGTATCTTCAACCACAGCTGTGTGCCTTTTTCAAAGCACTCCTTAACCCATGTCCTATAAAGCCGTCACCTGCTGCTACACTCTACAATGTACAATGTACAATGTAGGCGTTTAGCAGACGCTCTCATCCTAACCGACATACAAATGTCAAATCTGAGTGAGCAGAGTATACCAGGGGTCTTCAGTGTTTTTCAGGCCAAGGACCCCTTAGCTGAGAGAGAGATGAAGCAGGGACCCCCCCCCCCCCCCCCAGAGACACCCCCACTACATATTGTATAAAATTGTGTTGCAGAAGAAACATTTTCATAGGTTTCATAGATCATTGGTTCTCAAAGTGGGGTCTCAAAGTGGGGACCCCCAGGGGTCCTTGAGGGAGTTCCAGGGGGTCCCCAGCTAAATGATGGATAGTTAACCAAATGGACCCTTATGGGTCTGTAACTCTGAGAGTGTACAAATGGAACCAAATGGACCCTAACGGGTCCATTTGGTTCCATTTGTACACTCTCAGAGTTAAATTAACATTGATTTTACAATATAAATTGGGGTCCCAGAGATGTAAAAATGGGAGGTCCGCGGGCATGTCAATTTGGGGGTCCTTGACATGAAAATGTTTGAGAACCACTGTCATAGATAGCTTCATAGACTTGTTTGACAGCGCTGTCTTCATGTTGTTTATTTACACGTGACCTTTTCTGTTAAATGTTGGATGTTTACATGCATTTTCAGACATTTATCCACTCAATACTTGACCTTCAGCTCTGTACTTGGTCAGCTCTTTTCCCCCTCTACACCAAACCTCTTCGCCGAAAATACCAGATCGTCGCAGTGCGACACGTTGTGAGCTTGCAGATCTGCTATTTTCCGGCCAATGTTCCCCCCAGAATAGGAATGCTAGGGTTTAAGTGGTTAAAGGCATTGTAGGGAACATTAAGCCTAAATTTAAAAAATATTTATATATATATTTTTTGCATTTTTTCCCCCTCTATCAGCCACTATATAATGATGCTGGGGTGTTTTCCTGCATTGAAACACAGTACTTTTTCTGAAAACCGTATTTTCCCTGCATTGTTTATGTTTGTGCAGTTCGTTTCCCGGCCACCAGGGGGTGATGCCTCCATAGACTTCCATAGACTTCCTTATGTCCCGGACAAACATAACAACAACAACAACAACAACAATAGGGAAAATAGGGTGCAAAAAATATATATATAAATATTTTTTTAAATTTAGGCTTAATGTTCCGTACAATGCCTTTAATGTAAACAAAACAAAAAAGAAAAGAAGAAAAAGTTCCTTTCACACAAAGATTTGATACCTGTAGTATCAAATATGATACACACACTTTTGACATCATAAAAAACAAACTCAAATGCTACATTTTGAGAGCTCATAAGCGCATTCAAGTTATCCAACACTTATTTCAAAATATTAGTAAAGATATACTAGGAAAACTTACCAGAACTGCTTAAAAAATAATTGTTTGTTAGTAGTGCATCAACCTCTCCTGTTTAGTTGATGGCAGCCATTTTGGGTCAGACCACCTGAGGCTCTGTAACTACCTGCAGTGCAAATGGTATGGTCCAGGGGGAAGTGGGGATGTGTCAGATATGATACAACAGGTTCTTGGTCCAAGTATTGATTACACTGATTTATTTAAAAAATCTGTGTAATGTGTGTATCATATATGATACGTTTGGTGACATAGGGTTAAAAAAATTAATTAAAAAAATAACTATTAAGATAACTGATTGATAATCCTATTTTGGGCATGACATTTTAGAGAAAAAAAACACCAAAAGTTAAAACATGGAGATAAAAGGTTTCTGCCCGACAGCAACGATACATATGTTTTTTTTTTAAGCGCTTCCCCATTCATTGAAAACAGTAATAGACAGAATCATCTCTAACCCTTTAAGACCTGAAGCCCATTCTACATGTCTCCTAAATCCCAACAGTTTTCTGAAAAACATGTTTCTATATCAGTGGTGCTCAAACCTTTTCATGTCAAGGACCCCCAAAAATGATATGTATTTGGCCACGACCCCCATCTCAAAATATGTTGTTCCAGGGACCCCCAGAAGCAAAGATTTGAGTAAAAAATGATCGCTTTTAAACAATATAAATATATTAATTAGGACACATTTTCTCGTTTTTTCAAAAATAGCAGATCTACAAGCTCGTAGCGTGGCACTCGGTGCCGCGCTACGAGCTTGTATATCTGCTATTTTTGAATAGCCAAAGTGTAAAATTATGCTTTTTTAGCTCAAATGAAAAAGTGATGTTTCTTCAGGTCTTAATGGGCTACGAAAGTAACTCGATAATTGCAGCCCTGTATTTCCATCCTAGTGTAATAATGTGGATGAATGTTTGAATAGTGTGTTTAACCTCAGCGCTGTGATGTAAATATGTACAGTGCTGGTACACAGCCAGGGAGCAAACGGAATTGACCCTGAACAGCAGGGGAGCCGTGGTCGGGCGCTGCAGACAGGAGAGGAGGCCGGAGCCTGTGTGTGCACACATATATCTGCATGCAAAACAGGAGCAAGGACAGGGCAGGGATGGATATGGTGGTGAATGGATCTTTTGGCGGCGGTTGAATTGATGAACTGTAATATGTCCTGAACAGCTTAAACGGTGCAGTACATACAGTAGGCGCAAGAAAACACAAGACCAATCAACAGCACTTCTACAGTAGAATAGAAGGTACAGTAGAACATTGGTTCTCAAAGTGGGGTCCGGGGACCCCCAGGGGTACTTGAGGGGGTTCCAGGGGGTCCCCAGCTAAATGATGGATAGGAATCAAATGGACCCTTATGGGTCTGTAACTCTGAAAGCGTACAAATGGTTCCATTTGTACACTCTCAGAGTTAAATGAACATTGATTTTACAATATAAATTGGGGTCCCAGAGATAGAAATGCCATTAAATGGGGGTCCGCAGCCTAATGCATGTCAAACTGGGGGCCCTTGAAATTAAAATGGTTGAGAATCACTGCTAGAGCCGTAAAAAATCTTCTCTTATGGGGGTCCCTGGCTTATCTTTTCAAATGGGGGTCCGCGGGCTAATAAGTGTCAATTTGGGGGTCCTTGGCATGAAAAAGTTTGAGAACCACTGCAGTAGAATATACTGCTCACTCACGCACGCACGCACGCACGCACGCACACACACACACACACACACACACACACACACACACACACACACACACACACACACACACACACACACACACACACACACACACACACACACACACACACACACACACACACACACACACACACACACACACACACACACACACACACACACACACACACACACACACACACACAGAAAGTAGGGATGCTCACTGTTGACATTTTGCCGATATCCGATTACCCACTATTTGCATGGTCAAATCGACCAAAGTTTCTAGTAGGGCTATTATTCTTATTACCTGATGTATTAGGCCTACTGATACACATATTAATTATTTAACAACTTAAGGACTTTATGACCGCTTCTCCAGAAAATACTGATTGAATCTGCAGCTTTTTCAGCTTTTCATTCAAACATTCAAACACACATTTTAAATAAAATATGGGCCGATTATGTTGATATCGGTTCGATACCGATATTGCATTTGTAGGGCACCTGTATGTACATGTGTCCATGCATGCCTCTATGTGCGCACACGCACGCACGCACGCACACACACACACACACACACACACACACACACACACACACACACACACACACACACACACACACACTTTCAAGAGTGTAAAAGGACCCCTCTACAATTACCTCTTATGTTCAGACAAACAATCAGTATCTCCTTTGTGTGTCAAAGCTCCACTGGTCCTGTGTGCTCTCCCTCTCAATGGAATCCACAGAGGACTCCAGACTACTGTTTCTCAGTGTTGGGTCTATAGGGACCTCTATGAGTCCAAATGGACCCTCATGCTGCGTTCACACACTGGCAGACACAAAGTATCTACAGTCTACTGTACCATTCATGTTCAATGGAATCCAGCGACATGAAAATATAAAGCTACAGGCTGCCATTCATGTTCAATGGAAGCCATGCAGTGACATGAAGATACAAAGCAACGCTGACGTCTGGAGCTGATACACAGTCTTCAAAGCAACAGTCCAAGTTGAGCTGGCTTCAACTGCAGCTACAAAGCTTCAAAACAACCATGTGTTGTTTAACCACTTCCGCTAATATCATCTTCTCTCTTCACACAATTCCTGCTGGTAATAGGGGAATTCTATTTGTTTCCCTCAGCCGGTTTCCATGTTCTCTTTAACCCCAGGCCTTTATGTTTTTCTTGCTCATCGTACGCAGTGGTGGAAAAAGTACTCAAATTCTTTACTTAAGTAAAAGTACCAATACTGCAATATAAAAATACTCTGTTACAAGTAAAAGTCCAGAATTTAAAATTTACTTCAGTAAAAGTACAAAAGTATTGGCGTCAAAATGTACTTAAAGTACCAAAAGTAAAAGTACTAAATATTTGAAAATAGCCGATCTACAAGCTCACAACGCGTCGCGATGCGACGCATTGTGAGCTTGTAGATCTGCTATTTTCAAATAGCCTAGGTTTAAAATAGGTTTAAAGTGGTTAATGTATGTTTCATTATATCGTCATTTATATCTGAAAAGTAACTAGTAACTAAAGTTCTCAAATAATTGTAGTGGAGTAAAAGTACAATATTTGCCTCTGAGATGTAGTGGAGAGGTTAAAGTATTGGAAATTGGAAACACTCAAGTAAAGTACAAATACCTCAAAATTGTACTTAAGTACAGTACTTAAGTAAATGTACTTAGTTACTTTAATGCATGCTTGACGTCAACGAGCGTCTGGAACCAAATGGGAGGGACAGCGAGTGCATTTTCTGGCAGCAAATGGAACCAAATGGACCATTATAGTTCTCTAACTCTGAGAGTGTGCACACGGAACCAAATGGACCCTTGCAGTTCAGTATAACACTGAGGAAAAGGTTGATAATAACTGGAGACCAACGTGCATCTTTCTCTGTGTGCCGTACAGAACGTATAGCACCTGAACACAGCCACAGGTGCAACGCTGTCCATGAGATAGGACCCATGGAGTCTTATCTCCATGGGTAGTGTGCGTTTTGGTTCGTTCTGCAGATGCAGTCGCCCATGAGTGTGTGTGTGTGTGTGTGTGTGTGTGTGTGTGTGTGTGTGTGTGTGTGTGTGTGTGTGTGTGTGTGTGTGTGTGTGTGTGTGTGTGTGTGTGTGTGTGTGTGTGTGTGTGTGTGTGTGTGTGTGTGTGTGTGTCTGTCTGTCTGTCTGTCTGTCTGTCTGTCTGTCTGTCTGTCTGTCTGTCTGTCTGTCTGTCTGTCTGTCTGTCTGTCTGTCTGTCTGTCTGTCTGTCTGTCTGTCTGTCTGTCTGTCTGTCTGTCTGTCTGTCTGTCTGTCTGTGTCTGTGTCTGTCTAGCCTCGATCTCCAGGCTTTTATTGTTTAGTTTTGCAAAAAAATAAAAGCCTGGAGCAGCGCGTCGGTGTACCCGATATAGGAAGTGTTTCATTTCCCCAACCAACCAGAGTGCAGTGGGCGTCGCTCGTAATGTTGTGTTGACGGGGTGGGGGCTGACGGACAGATCAGTGAACCAATGGGATCACACGGATTATCTCGCCGGAGATGTTAAACACGCCCCTTTAGGTCAGAAAACAGGAGCGCTGGTGCAGCCTAGTGTCTGTCTGTCTGTCTGTCTGTCTGTCTGTCTGTCTGTCTCACAGAAAGTACATCCACTATTTTCTTTTACATATGTTTAGTACATTCTTAACTTTAATGAAATATTTAACTAAAATTGAAGTAAAAGGGGCTTGGATTGGGCTAGAACTTTGTCCAAATATGGAGTCATAAATATGCCATATAGACCAGTGGTTCTCAAAGTGGGGTCCTTGAGGGGGTTCCGGGGGGTCCCCACTCCCCAGCTAAATGAATTAGCATCACAAACAGTTTAACCGTGCACTTTAAACCTATAAGAGCCACATATTATAAAATAGCCGATCTAGTAGATCGGCTATTTTCAAACAAATCTTGTGTGGGAGATCCTGGCACAAACTATTTTCAGCTGGGGGTCTGGGGCCAAAAACATATACATTTGGCGGTTCTCGACATGAAAAGGTTTGAGAACCACTGCCATAAATGATTGATGTCATTATGTCACAGGCTCACACATGAACACTAGTTGAGATCCACATGGAAGCATGTGGATCCACAATGCTCCCATGTGAATCCCAAGATCCATGAATCAATTTTTCAATGATGACTGAATGTGCTGAAATCAAAGGGGGGGAATTATTAATTAATAAAACAGTCTTGCTATTCATTTATTTTGTTTCACATGCATTGACTATGTTTGCATTTCTTTATTTGTGTTGCTGTTGTTTTGCAACTTCATGAACCTGCAAAATCCATAACTAATTTTGTTGTCTGATTTGGAAAAAAATAGGCAAGAAATGTAATACTGCAGGTTTATCATCTTACTCACCAGTAACATCCTCAGTGTTGCCTGGACTTCACCTCACCAAAGACCTCATGCTTTGTGCTTTGTGCTTGCTTGTGAATATGATTAAACAACATGAGTGGTGTTT
The DNA here is from genome assembly GCF_963454915.1 of Gymnoscopelus microlampas. Classification (NCBI taxonomy): domain Eukaryota; kingdom Metazoa; phylum Chordata; class Actinopteri; order Myctophiformes; family Myctophidae; genus Gymnoscopelus; species Gymnoscopelus microlampas. The sequence continues at coordinate 5,400,582 of NC_139945.1, read as the reverse complement.
ATAAAATATCATATGCAAGTTGTATGTATTACAAGGACTTGTTTTAATATCAATATTCTACATAATATGTTAACATTATTAAAAAGTGATCGCCTATGCAAAGACCCACCTGTAGGCTATTCTGGACATGAGGTCTTGCCAAAAACTCCTGGGCGCAATTGTGTTTTCGGTGATAATACTGTCGCAGATAGAAGGTACTGTATGCACGATAAGTTCAAGGACTGCACAACAAGACAACCATGCATTCTATTGGTGTGGCCTGTGTCATCTGAAATTGTGTGCACGCACGCATGCGTGCAGTAGTCTATACCAGTGGTTCCCAAACTGTTTTGCTCAAGACCCAAAAATGAAATCAGATTTTGCCCGGGACCCAAACTAGTAAAAATAGCAGATCTACAAGCTCACAACACATCACTTTGTGCAGCATTGTGAGCTTGTAGATCAGCTATTTTCAGTACTTCTTAAACATTTGTTTTCTAATTTATGGAATTTCTTTGATTATTCTTATTTATTCGTGTAATTCTTTGGGGAAAAAAATCATTGATTTATTTTTTAATTCATGAAAACCCATAAAAATGTGTCCGCGACCCATAAATGGGTCCCGACCCATTGTTTGGGAAACAGGGTCTAAATAGACCAGACCAGCTGGTTATATTGGAGTCGGTGCTGCCGGTGGAGACGTTGCATAAATAATAGTCGATACCAGTGGTTCTCAAACCTTTTCATGTCAAGGACCCCCTAATTGACACTTATTACCCCGCGGACCCCCATTTGAAAAGATAAGCCAGGGACCCCAATAAGAGAAGGTTTTCACGGCTCTCTAGCAGTGATTCTCAACCATTTTAATTTCAAGGACCCCCAGTTTGACATGCATTAGGCTACGGACCCCCATTTAATGGCATTTATACCTCTGGGACCCCAATTCACATTGTAAAACCAATGTTAATTTAACTCTGAGAGTGTACAAATGGAACCAAATGGACCCGTTAGGGTCCATTTGGTTCCATTTGTACGCTCTCAGAGTTACAGACCCATAAGGGTCCATTTGGTTCCTGTCCATCATTTAGCTGGGGACCCCCTGGAACCCCCTCAAGTACCCCCTCAAGTACCCCTGGGGGTCCCCGGACCGCACTTTGAGAACCAATGGTCTATACTAGGACCGGGAGCTGTCCGGGGTCCTGAAACCAATATTAGACGCTGGTTGACAGCGTTATGTATGCATGTTGTTGGGGTTGTAAGTATGGTCCCACAGGAAAGGAAAATGTTGTCCCTTGATTAAAGATCGAAATGAAATCTGCCGCCTATGAATCTCAACGTTAAAAAAAAGCTTAAAGTTGTGTAAAGGCTATACATGACCGACCGACCGACCGACCGACTGGGCAGTAGCCTAACAATTACTTGGTATGACGGGGTGTTGAAAGGTAACAGGATAGGTGGGCACTATAGGGATATCTGGGCACCTCGATGTAAAATTGTTTTGTTTTTTTTGTCAAACATGTTTCAAAATTAAATATTTTGAAAAACGGTCTTAAGTAATGTAACATGATGTGAACATGCTTAAACATTTTACAATTAAGGTTTAGTATTTCTACAAATCACTACAAAACCTGTACCATTTTGGGGCATAAAGAAGAAGTTGAAGGATAAAATGAAGTCTGATAATGATGTACCGTGCATGTTCACATCATGTATAGGCCTACTTTACATTACTTAAGACCATTTTTCAAATATTGAATTAACATTTTGGACAAAATAGCCAATTTAACATCGAGGTGCCCAGGTGTCCCTATAATGCCCACCTATTCTTTATCCGCTGAAAGCAGTGCTTGCCTGTTAAGTCATCCACCACCTGCCCGTGGTTTCTCCAACTGTCCCCTCCCAAAAAAAAACACACCAAAAAACAGTGACAACGACCACATCTGGGTCTGCAAAGCAAAGCAAAGCAACCCCCCTTTAACAACGGTTGGCATTAATACCCGCAATGGAAGAGAATCCACAATTGCGCTGAAACAAACCCGACACCATTTCTAACGACAGATTGTGGGCGAACATGACAGAACATACATGACAGAAACAGGGACTGAAATAACCGTGGCTATTGGAATGCAGTGAATGCAACGCTGTTTTTACATCGTCGGTCCATGTGCTCTCTCTAGCCCATATGTCAGTTAGATTGTATCTGGAAGTGTGTTTTGCCAAATAAGCCCTTACCTCATTTACGATCAATCGATCTTTCCGTTGGCGTCTTGGAGTCGGTCCCGTTTGATAAGCGTTATTATTGGTGAACGAAATGTAGCCTGCACTGGTTCTGTCCCACAGCCTGCAAGGAGCCGTCCGCTTGGCTCCAGTCATACACACGTACACACGTGCGCGCGCGCATAAACACACACACACACACACACACACACACACACACACACACACACACACACACGCACACACACACACACACACGCGCGCGCGCGCGCGCGCGCGCGCACGCACGCACACACACACACACACATGCACACACATGCATACAGGCACGCATGTGCACACACACGCACGCACGCACGCACGCACGCACAGACAGACAGACAGACAGACAGACAGACAGACAGACAGACAGACAGACAGACAGACAGACAGACAGACAGACAGACAGACAGACAGACAGACAGACAGACAGACAGACAGACAGACACACACACACACACACACACACACACACACACACACACACACACACACACACACACACACACACACACACACACACACACAAACCTGTACACCCTCTTCTTCTCACCAAACTCCCTCAAACCCCTCTCCTCCTCATCCAAAGCCTCTCCCACAACTCCTCTCTTAAATGTACTTAGTTACTTTACACCACTGTTGATTGATTGATTGATTGCTTGATTGCTTGATTGATAGATCGATTGATAGATTGATTGATAGATTGATTGATAGATTGATTGATAGATTGATTGATAGATTGATAGATTGATTGATAGATTGATTGTGTATTGTCCGAGGTCCAGCATTCGTCTTCCACTATCAGCAGCACCATACAGGCTGTGCAGCAACAAATACAAGAGATGAAGATATATATATATACTGTACATTTAACACAACAATCAATCATACATTAGACCAGGGGTCTTCAACAGGGGGTCCGGGACCCCTAGGGGGTCCTCAGAGTTACTACAGGGGGTCCGCCAAATCCTTGTGTGATATGTGATATATATTTTTTTATATACGTTAACCACTTGAACCCTAGCATCCCTTTTCCTGAGGAGAACTTTGGCCAAAAATAGCAGATCTACAAGCTCACAACGCCTCGTGCTGCGAGGCGTTGTGAGCTTGTAGATCGGCTATTTTTGGCAAAGAGTTATAGGTGTAGACTAGAGGGGGAAAAAGAGCAGCAAAAGATATAGAGGGGGTCCCTGGTTCATCTCTCTCTCAGCTAGGGGGTCCTTGGCCTGAAAACGTTGAAGACCCCTGCATTAGACAATTAGGCCCTTCAACAAACATTCGGTGTGGGATTAGCAGCTGCAGATCATAATTGTAGGATAGACTGTACCACCACCATCATAGGCTACTTTATATTGTTTTCAAATCATGGAAATCTATCTTGCTGGTACACAATTCATCTTCACTGTTCAGAACATGACTGGAGTCACCCACATGGCCACATCCTATAGCCTACATGGTGTAAAGTAACTAAGTACTTACTGTACTTATTTTGAGGTATTTTTACTTTACTGGAGTGTTTCCAATTTTCAGTACCTACTTCTACTCCACTACATCTCAGAAGCAAATATTGTACTTTTACTCTACTACAATTATTTGAAAACTTATATAGTTACTTTGTAGATTTTGATTATTATTAAAAAACATATACATTAGCCCTATATACATTTCAGTCTTTTGAAAATAGCAGATCTACAAGCTCACAATGCCTCACAATGCAACACATTGTGAGCTTGTAGATCTGCTATTTTCAAAAGATTTGTAGGCTACACATTTTGAAAACGTGTGAAATGAGACAGTCTGCATAATGAGGACTTTTACTTTTGTACACTAAAGGACGACTTCACCGCTTTTCAACCTATCTTCATATAATTGGTCCTCACTAATACTCATGATAAAATGGTACAATTTTTTCTACTCGGTCTGTGTCTCAGAGGAGGGCTGTAGACAGTTCAGAGTCCCGTATACCAGTGACATCATCAATGGGGAATCCAAGCTAATAGAAACTGCAGGCTTTCTATTCCTGGAAAGTTGCAATGCAATAAAAGAAGCCATTGTTCCTGTGTTAATAAAAATCTAAATAAAAAATGTGAAATCTTGTTGGGAAAAAAAATCATGCCTAACGATGATGTCACTGGTAGACGGTTTCTGGACTGTCCACAGTCCTCCTATGAGACACAGGCCGAGTAGAAAAAAATGGTACCATTTTATCATGAGTATTAGTGAGGACCAATTATATGAAGATAGGTTGAAAAGCGGTGAAGTCGTCCTTTAAGTATATTTTATTTTGTACTTTCACTCAAGTAAACTTTGAATTCCAGACTTTTGCTTGTAACAGAGTATTTCTACACTGCAGGTATTGATACTTTTACTTAAGTAAAAAATGTGAGTAGCCTTTTTCCACCACTAGTTGCCTATGTTCTCCTCGACCAGTACTTTGATTAAAGAGAATACTGTGCAGGGAAGACGAAGAGACTTCCTTCAATACCCTTCTGCACAGTCATTAATGAAGCTGTTATTATGCCATCCTTCACCATCCTCTGCCCTCACTTTCCTTCCATCTCATCCGGTGTCTCAGCAAGTCTATAGGCCAGGGGTCTTCAACAGGGGGTCCGGGACCCCTAGGGGGTCCCCAGAGCTATACTATAGGGGGTCCACCAAATCTTTGTGTGATAGGATTTAGTTTTTTTTTTACATTAACCACTTGAACCCTAGAATTCCTGTTCTGAGGGGAACATTAGCCGAAAATAGCAGATCTACAAGCTCTCAACGCCTCGCGCTGCGAGGCGTTGAGAGCTTGTAGATCGGCTATTTTTGGCAAATAGGCTATAGGTGTAGAGGGAAAAAAGAGCAGACTAAGTAAAAAATAAACTTTAATCTGAAACACAATTGTATACGATATAGAGTAGGGGGTCCCTGCTTCATCTCTCTCTCAGCTAGGGAGTCCTTGGCCTGAAAACGTTGAAGACCCCTGCTATAGGCCTTTATACTGCTCTAATAATCCCACTTGATAACAAACGAAAGCATGCAATTGCAGTGGTGGAAAAAGTAGGCTACTCAAATGTTTTTACTTAAATGTATCAATACTGCAATGTAGAAATACTCTGTTATAGAAGTATACGAGGTATTCAAAATTTACTTCAGTAATAGTACAAAAGTATTGGTATAAAAATGTATTAAAAGTACCAAAAGTAGAAAGTAGCCCACTCATTATGCAGAATGTCCCATCTCACAAGCTTTAAAATGTAGGCTATGAAATGTACACAAATCTTTTCAAATGGCCGAAATGTATATAGGGCTGAAGGGGTTAATGTATGTTTTGTGATAATAATCGAAATCCACAAAGTAACTATAACTACAGTTTTCAAACATTTGAAGTGGAGTCAAAAGTAAAAGAGTTGCCTCTGAGATAGTGGAGCATATAGTAGAAGTAAAAAGTAATGCAAATTGGAAATACTCCATTAAAGTCAAAATACCTTAACATTGTAGACTACTTAAGTATACAGTATTTGAATAAATGTAGGTACTTAAATGTGACTTTCCACCACTGGCGTTGGGTCTCAGTCAACACATCCGACATTTATTCAGTAAACCTGTTAAAGTGACAAAGCCTCTAAAGCTTTAATTGGACAGGTCGTTGTTGCTCGGAGCGTCAATAGTGGAGCTTTTAATGCGCTCCGGGCAAACCGCAAGGTGACTGTCGCTGGCGCTTGTCCCCTCTGTCCCTCCCCCCCCCCTCTCTCTCTCGCACGCACGCACGCAGGTAGGCATGCACACACGCACGCACGCACGCAGCGTGCATGCACACACACACACACACACTCTCTCTCTCTCTCTCTCTCTCTCTCTCTCTCTCTCTCTCTCTCTCTCTCTCTCTCTCTCTCTCTCTCTCTCTCTCTCTCTCTCTCTCTCTGACCATATCAACTCCTGTCTCCGCATTACGCCGGTGCTGCACTGTGACAGAGAGCATAACCTACACCCGTGGCATCGTAGCTACTGTATGAGCAGAGGAAACACATGGTCCACAACAACAGCAGCTTACAGGCTAGTAATATAGATAGCTGGATGGACATAGACAGAGACCAAAGAGAGACATAGAGACAGAGTAGAGAGAGAGAGAGAGAGAGAGAGAGTCACAGAGAGAGAGAGAGAGTTGCAGAGACAGAGATTTATCGTGTGTCAGTGTCAAACAGCGCAGCATCGATCCAGCCCATCGACCAGTCTCAACGCTCCACTCTATGTAAGTTCATAGCGTTGGGGGGGTAAAGAGCAATTGACATGCTTGTTGTTCGCCTTAGCTTTTGCAAAAAAAAGAAGGAGATTTGACATGTGGGGGGGGGGGGGGGGGGGACCTTAAGACTATACTAGACACCAATCATCAAACCCCCAGAGCTACAACATAGCCTAGCTCAAAATCAAAACAAGTTGTAAAGAGCTTATAGCCTTAAAGTTTAGGCTCTTTACAACTTGTTTTGATTTAGGATATGGTGAACCATAGGGTTGAAAGCTTAACTCAACATTTAATTTAACCACTTGGGGGCGGGGGACACCAACAAATAGTAGATCAACAAGCTCACAAAGCATCGCAATGTGATGCTTTTTTAGCTTGTAGATCGGCTATATTTTTGGCAAAGACATTTGGTGTAGATGCGGGGAAAAAGCAGTCCAAGTACAGTTGCAACGTTTTACCAAAGACTATAGAGAGACCCTCCAGAAAAATGCAATTATGCAATTGCATAATTTATCGCATTCTCAGCCAAATGGTGGAGATTATATGCAGGGGTAATTTATTTTCAAAAAGTGCAAACTGCCCGCATATTTCGCAACTTATCGCATATTTCACGTAATTTGCAACTTTACACATATTTCGCAACTCTCCACATATTTCGCACGTTTCACATATTTCGCAACTTTCTGCAAATTTCACAACTTCCCACAATTTCACCACATAAAATCACATAAAAACCCACATATTTCACTGCACAATCAAGGATTTTTCCTCGCATAATTAAGGATTTTTGCCCTTGTTTTTCTGGAGGCTCTAGAGTGGGTAACGCTAAGCGTGGCCACAGCACATTTTACACAAATCGTGCTGCAAGCACTGGATCTGTTGCCCTCATACTGAGTGTGAGGGATCCATTCATTTCAGCCAATGAATCTCCCAGTGGAAAAAGAAGTGTTAGGCTACAGCTACAGTACATACCTTTTGTTAGCAGAACAGGTGTGTGTGTGTTTTGGAAGAAGATAACAAACAGCCCTCAGAGTCCATTAGAGCATCATCAGTGCACGCTGTGGGTTAATCCACTTTTCACCATGGTAACAGATGAAGCCCTCTCTCCTCTCCTCTCCATCCTCTCCTCTCTTTCTCTGCTGCGCTCTGCTCTGTCTGTCTGTCTGTCTGTCTGTCTGTCTGTCTGTCTGTCTGTCTGTCTGTCTGTCTGTCTGTCTGTCTGTCTGTCTGTCTGTCTGTCTGTCTGTCTGTCGCCCTCGCGCCTCAACGCTCCGCTCCAATAAGGGGTTCCGTGCGCCTCTCTCTCTCTCTGTCTCTCCAGATGGTATCCTGGAGGTGGGTTGTGCTGTGTGTGTGTGTGTGTGAGAGAGAGAGAGAGAGAGAGAGAGAGAGAGAGAGAGAGAGAGAGAGAGAGAGAGACACCAGTGGTTTAGCCATGGTGACGAGGCGTGGATTAATTTGCCGGCCAAATGCAAGTGGGATTAGCGAACCATTAAAAGGACACAGACATATAGCAGGCTAGCATGCACACACACACACACAGGGTCACTGGGTGTGTTCGCTATCACCGATGCAGTTTAGCCCACTGACCCTGACCTCCTTGTTCTCTCTCTCTCTCTCTCTCTCTCTCTCTCTCTCTCTCTCTCTCTCTCTCTCTCTCTCTCTCTCTCTCTCTCTCTCTCTCTCTCTCTCTCTCTCTCTCTCTCTCTCTCTCTCTCTCTCTCTCTCTCTCTCTCTCTCGTCCATGGCTATCAGTCTCTGACTGGTTGCATGACATAATGTGACACAGCTCGACTCCAACAAGCTTTAATGCCTCCATGAATTGATTAAACTAAATACTGTCTGAGAGAGACAGAGGAGATGCAAAAAAGAGGGCAGCAAGAGGAGGCGAGAGTAATGAAACCTAGACCCCCCTCTCCCCCCTCTTTATCAACGTCTCCTTTGGTTCATCATTCAGCCTTGAGCTAAGGTTCCCCCTAGCGTGCAGGTGCGGAAATGTAACCAAACCGTGTGACTATACTTGTGAGGACCAAAATGTCCCCACAAGCATTTAGAGGCTAGGTTTAGGGGTTAGGGTTGGTTAGATTTATGCCCGATTTATACTTAGTTGCGCGATGGTGTCGTGCACCGGAAAATAGCGGATCTGCTATGTGTCGGCTTTAGGTTACATTCAAAATTGGCAAAAATGTGTAAAAAATGTTCACGCGCAAACAGAGACACAATGAGCTTCATAGAAGGATAATGGAATCCACCTCCTTCAGAGACCTTCATGTGACACACCTCTTCATGTGACAGACACTCCGCTTGTTAAAACTGAATGCATTAAACCCTAAACCAATAAGCATGCACATACAAATCCCCCACAGTGCAACACCGCACCGACTCATCAATCACTATAGAAGGATCCTTGACATTTTTGACTGATCAACATTGGGATCAATAAGCGAATTCATTTACATTGACTGCAGTTGAAACACGATCGAGAGGATCACACTATGCAACAGTCTGGCAGAATGAATGCTGTCAATAAGCACTGAGGATTTCACAGTGTAGGGGTTCCAATCAAGGACCCCCCAGTTTGATATCTTCTCTGTCGGGTGGAAAACTCATACGTCCAAAACTGCTTTTTTTATAGGATTCAAATCCAAAATTCGAAAGAGAAGCAGATCTGCTACCTTTGACACTTTTGTGTGATGGATGGTGCAGTATGATCAAGTAGTAGGGCATTCATTTACGGGAAAAAAAGGAAAGTAATATAGCAATCATTGCTTTAGAATGTTTTGTTCAGTAACAGGAGTCTCCCTGTCGCTCTTTCGTAAACAGAAAATACATTTTAAGGTCTGTTGCCAATTTCAGCCAAGCAGGAAAGAGTACCAATTCATCACGTTTTATATAGTGTTCCAGTTCCAATGTTGTCTGCTCATTTCTCCATGTCATCACTTACACTTTCACTTGTTTAATCAATCTGTATCCTGTGTCTCTCCCCTGAATGGACACAATTTAAACATGTACAAAATCATAACAAAGACCATTTCCAAATAAGTCGTTGCTTTCATTTACTGTCTCTGGCTGCGAGTTGTAAATAGATGATGTGACGTCATTGTGAAGTGCAGTAATGACAATGACATTGTTCAATTTAAAGGTCAACGGTGTAACTTTTAGCCAAATCTTTATATGATACATGTATTTAGCCATCATGTCCCTCTATCAGCCTCTAGTCTATAATATTGTGCTGGTGTGTTTCCCCACAGAAAGATACACATCCCTCTGGCTCCATTTTGTTTTCTTTCCACTGTTTATGTTGATGATCAGAGGGACTGTGTGTGTGTGTGTGTGTGTGTGTGTGTGTGTGTGTGTGTGTGTGTGTGTGTGTGTGTGTGTGTGTGTGTGTGTGTGTGTGTGTGTGTGTGTGTGTGTGTGTGTGTGTGTGTGTGTGTGTGTGTGTGTGTGTGTGTGTGTGTGTGCGCGCGCGTGTGTGTTGCGTTCGCAGCTTTTGTCAGACATAAGAAGGGGGTTCACTAGGGATACAAGTTGGGAAACACAGACAACCCACAAGGATCTAGAGATTCTCTCTGTGCGTCAAACCAAACAGAGAGAAGATCAAAGTATCCGCACACTCGTAGCTTGCAGTGCAAAGCAAAAGCAAAGTTTGTTGTTTACCCAGGGTGTCGGACTAAGTACGAAACTTGTTTCCAGCCGGACCCTGCATGGAAGCCTTGCTCAAGGGCTATTCAGCGGTGATTCATGATCGATGTGATGAATTGGGGAATCGAACTAGGGACCTTCCGGTATCAAGGCCGCCCCTCTAACCACTAGGCCACCGCTGCCAATATCTGTGTTTATTTAATGGACGAGAGAGAATAAAACCAAGGTTTTCGGGGCAGGCATGCTGCCGTCATCGGTGCACCTGCAGCAGCCGGTAATTTATGAAAGAATCACAAAAGGTTAGAATATGGAGGTAAGAGGATTCTGCTCGACAGCAACGATATACAGAATGTGCGTTCCCTCAGGCACATCCTCATGTGAATCACTCCAACATCACGTTAACTGTCACACACAGTCTGAGTCAATTATTCAACAGCAAATCAAAACAACTCTGGATTCCCACGCTCACCATTAGTCACTATAGCTGCCTGTCGATATAGACAAACTACCGCTTGTCTGCAGTGATGGACAGAGTTGAGTCAAACTGTATACTGCAGGGGTGGGTCTTCAACGTTTTCAGGCCAAGGACCCCTTGGCTGAGAGCGAGATAAAGCAGGGACCCCCCATTATATATTGTATAGATTTTTTTTTTTTCCATAGATTTCATAGGCAGCTTTCATAGACTTGTTGCACAGCACTATCATGTTGGATTCATGTTAATGTGTATTTCCAGACATTTAACCATGCTCTAAAAACAATACTTAGTAAACCTGACCTTTCACTCTGTACTTTCTGTACTTTCACTCTTTTTTTCCCCCTATACCGAACCACTTTGCCAAAAATAGCAGACCTACAAGCGCACAACGCCTCGCAGCGCGAGGCGTTGTGTGCTTGTAGATCTGCTATTTTTGGCTAAAGTTCTCCTCAGAATAGGGATGCTTGGTTGAAGTGGTTAATGTAAAAATCACAAAGATTTGGCGGACCCCCTGTAGTAACTCTGAGGACCCCCTAGGGGTCCCGGACCCCCTGTTGAAGACCTCTGGTATACTGTATCGTTTCTGTCGGGCAGAAACCTCTTATCTCCATATTCTAACAGTTTGTGTTTTATGGTAAATTAACTACTTGATCATTCTACAGCGTCACACAAAAGCCATCAAAAGTTAGATCTACAAGCTCTAAAACCTCTGCCTCTGTCTCTGTCGGGTTTCCACCCGACAGACGAGATACTCCTGGTCAAATATTATTCAACTAAACAGGTGAAAGTTGCTCTGTCAAATTTGTACTTGAGTTAAAGTACTGGAGTACTTCAAAAGTACATGCTTTTAACACATATATAATTATTAAATAATTGTCTCTACTCCGTCTGTCTCTGAGGAGGGTTGTGGACAGTTCAGAAACCCGCCTACCAGTGACATCATCGATAGGGAATCCAAGCTAATAGAAACTGTAGGCTTTCTATTGCTGAAAAGTTAGAAAGCTATAATGGAAGCTATTGTTCTCGCATTAACGTCTTATGTGAAAAGACAAAAACCTGCCTAGCGATGATGTCACTGGTAGGCGGGTTTCTGAACTGTCCACTGAGCGATTCGAAAAGAATGGTCCATATTATCATGATGACTGAGGACCAATTATATGAAGATAGGTTGAAAATGGGTGAAGTCGTCCTTTAAGTTCAGTACAGAAGTAAATGTACTTTGTTAGTGTCCACCACTGGTTACCATAGACAGACAGATAGAAGAGGAGGACAAGACAGACAGAATAGTGGAGAAAGGAGGAGAACAAGACAGACAGAATAGTGGAGAAAGGAGGAGGACAAGACAGACAGAATAGGGGAGAGAGGAGGAGAACAAGACAGAGAGAATAGAGGAGAGAG
>NC_139945.1:5373601-5383601 GCF_963454915.1 Gymnoscopelus microlampas | reverse complement strand
AACATTCTGCACAATGACTACTTTTCTACTTTTTTCTTTAAGAATATTTTCATGCCAATACTTTTGCACTTTTACTCAAGTAAATGTTGAATGCCGAACTTGTACTTGTAACAGAGTATTTCTACAAAAGGGTATTGATACTTTTAGTACAAAGTACTACTTCCATCACTGCTGCTCACTGTCTACCAGTGGGCCCCAACCCACAGGTTGAGAACCACTGCTACAAAATGACAGTGTTTACAAAAAAGAAGCATTTTTTTTACACCTTTAAAGCTGTGATGTGAGAATAAAGTTGATACTGATTGTGGCTCATTTGTTTTCTCATAATGAATCTATCCTGCCTGATTTAATCTCCACGGTCCAAGGTTTATTAAATTAAATTGGACTGTTAATCATTAATGTACTGTATATAAATGGCTAATCATTCATCGTTTATTGATTTATATTTCACGCGGCATGTTAGATTTTGGATAACAGGAAATAAAACCGACCTTTTGCACAGAGCATATAATCACTGTCATGCAGGCAGAAATCTCCATATACAGTATCAACGTTTTTATGTTTATTTTTTTCATGAATTAATGCTCTACTTCGTCATTCAAAGAGTGTTGCACTATAAAGCATCAAAAACAGCAGATCTACAAGCTCACAACGCGTCACATCATGACACATTGTGAGCTTGTAGATCTGCAGATTTTTGTAGATTTGTTTTGCTATTCTGGAGAATTTTTGAAAGTCAAAGTGAAAACGGTAAAATGTTTGACCGATAATGAAAAGTATTGACAAGAGCTTGTGACGTTTCCTGAAAAGTAACAGTTTTTACGTACAAGTTTACTGCCCTACAGTGACGATATACTGTGTGTAACAGGTGTGTCAAAGACACACAAAGTGTGTCAAAGTGTGATAAGGGGACCGTAATAAAAGAGCGCTGGCCACATTGTACGATAAACTCCAAAGTCTCATTTCTGCTTAAGTGCAACTAGACTTGGGAATGTCACAGTGACAGAAGCAAGTTAACGCACCAGAAACAAACGTCTGAACTTTAGAGCTTTGTCAAACCTCTGAGATTGGACCAACCACGAAAAACTGCAAACAAGCAGCGCACGTTGGGAGCAGTAGCCTACAACAGCAAAGAGGAACAGAACAAAACAATTATAGGACCCAGGATCTGCTGTCGTCTGAGAACATGTCTGAAAGCCTTCAACAGCACAGCGAGCAGCGAGTCGTTCTTTGTGACATGTGCACAGAGGAGGACAGGAAACCAGCACGGAAGACCTGCATGAAGTGTGAAATCTCCATGTGTGTCCAACACCTACAGGCCCACCTGACCACCCCTGTTTTACTACAAACCCACCCTCTGACTGAGCCCCTGGCCCCGGGGGAAGCCGGGTTAGGCGGAGCCACCAAATGTCCCCAACATGGCAAGGTGCTGGAGTACTACTGTCTGGACGATCTGACCTGTGTGTGTGTCTCCTGTGCCATTGAAGACCAGCACCGTCTGCACAACATGAAGACCATCTCCACGGCTCACAAAGAGCTTATGAAGAAGCTTGGTGCCGAGCAGCAGGCCTTAGCCACGACGGCGGGTAAGGGTGAGAGTCTGGAGAAGTGGGAAAAGGGAGAACGGAGGAAGTTGGCCCAGTCCAGCGTGCGTCTCGTAGAGGCTGTGTCCAAAATGCGAGACCTCGCCTTGTCCAGTGTCCAGAGTTCCGTTTCCGCCCGTATGGTGTCCATCAAAACCAGCGAGAGCAGCTTTCAGGCGGCTCAGAGCGAGAAGGATACCTTCCGTTTCTTGCGGATGTTTTCTGGGGTGCATCAGGACGTGGAGAAGGCCAAAGCCGTGGACCTGAGGAAGGGATTGGAGCCAGGGAGTGACCGTGACAAGCTGCTTCAGGACTTGAGGCAGGATGGAGATGAGATAGTACAGAAAGCAGTCCAGTTATGTGGCTCACTGCTGACCCTGGTTGACCCAGAGAACCACCTGGAAGACCTCTCTAACAACTCAGTCGTAACCTTTGACCCAAAGTCACTGAAAAAGGGCATGTCAATGTCCAGTGACCAGAGGAAAGTATTCTACAGCAGAGAAACGTCAGAAAAACGACCCGCCCACACCTTTCGGATCCAGAGTGATAACTCCAATGCTAAGTGGAAAATTAGCCTTCCCGAAGACTGTGACTGGACCATAGGTGTGTGCGACCAAGTATATGCCAAGAACCTAAACGATAGACACATTAGACAGATTGGACACGTCCATGGATTGAACTGCCAAGGCAAACAGCTCTATTCTCTCACATCACATTATGAAGGCACAGCACATTACCAACACTCAACACATTATAGGTCGACACAAGGGGTTTCATCTTATGTGAGCAAAGTTGCAATGGAAAAGGGAGATGAGGAAACAACGCGGCCCCAAATAGTAGAAGTGCTCTGGAACGTCCCTGATTCATCCATATCATTTTTCAACCGAAGCGGCCCACACCAGAGGACAGAAATCCTCACTATAACGACGACCCCATACCAGAGCACAGGAAAGTGGGACTATATATGGGGCAGTAGTCTGTCTCCTTTTGTTTACCTGGGAGAAGGGAAGGCCTCTGGATATGTTGCACAGCAGCTACAACAGTCCCAACAGCTATGGAAGTGTCTGTGTGGGAATTTATATCGTAAAAGTGGAAATTCATACATATCTGGCCAAGGCTCTCATTCTGCTCATAGAGAATCCTTCTGGCACAATTGTGGTTCTTGTAGTTCAGTTGTTGGTGAACCACCCATCACAGAGGTTCTTTGTGAACTTCTCTAATGGGCAAAGAGTTGCTAGCGACTGACTAAGATATGGCTTTGAGATAGCATGCTATTAGGATTGATGTCAGGTTAACTAGTTACCTGGTATTGTTATGGTATAGTTTCAACGTACAAGTTGTTATTTAGATATCATGATGTTTAGACAGATGCTATGTTCATGCTTTACCTGGTATCCTAGTTTCTTGAGGCACTACACTGTTTCTCTGCATTCTATATACTGTATGTGATTATTTACTTTGCTTATTATAAGTCACTCTGGATAAAAGCATCTCCTAAATCTGCATAAGAGCATAGATGCTAAATTCCCCCCGTCCGTCCATCCGTCCGTCCGCCCGCCCGTCCGCTAATACACAGGACCATAACGGAAATACAGTAAGCCCTCAGGGCTTGTTGTGTTATCCTTTTTAGCACCATTGTATAATCATATACCACTGTACTGTTTGCAAACTGTTAATAAAGTATTCAATCAATCGCTCTCTTGATGGCTAGCCAGCATCATAAAGTCTGCTCCTGCACATCTGACTCACAAAAGACAGTGCAGCCAATCAAATGATGAGACGGCAAGGATGTTTTAACCACATATGCTGTGTTACTGTATAGTGTATGAATGGAACAATACTTGTGTTTTTCATTACGAATGCAATTTGAAAACGCTAAGTCCTACAAAAGCCTTTGAGACGTTTACTGGGCAAGTAAAGATAATGATAATGAATGTATTTGTATTGCACCTTAACAAACAAGATAAAAGAGCAGCATGAAACTCCACCCTGTCAGGTGACAAGAAGGTCAGTTAGCTCTCATGGAGGAGGCATGAGCTCGGCCCTGGGCTCCCTAGACTGGTGGGGGGAGTGTAGCGCCCAGGATCACTTAGAAAATTGGCACCGGGTGTAAAAAAGGGTTACAAAAATCATGGGATAAAAAAAATTGAGAAAAAAAGAAAAGAGCAGCATGATAACCATAAAATTTAAAACAGCAAATTATAAATCAATGAGTAAAATGTTTTGAAATGAGGATAACAGAGAATGAACACAATTAAAAACAAATAACACAATATAACTGTCAAAAGGCAAAACCACTAAGAAAAGGCCTTAACCCATTAAGACCTAGAACTGTGTCATTTTTAGATTTGAGCTAAAAAGCATTATTTTACTCTTTGGCTATTCAAAAATAGCAGATATACAAGCTCATAGCGCGGCACCGAGTGCCGCGCTACGAGCTTGTAGATCTGCTATTTTTTTTAAATCGTGAAAATGTGTGCAAATCTTTGAATATAAATACTTTTAAAGCGAACATTTCTAACTCAAACCTTTGCTTCTGGGTGGTCCCTGGAACAACATATTTTGATGGGGGTCCGCGGCCGAATACATATCATTTTGGGGGTCCTTGACATGAAAAATATTGAGCACCACTGATATAGAAACATAGTTTTTTTAGAAAACTGAGATTTAGGAGACATGTAGAATCGGCTTCAGGTCTCAATGGGCCTCAACATGATAGCATGTTTAAGGACGTGATTTAAAAGAAGACAGACTTTGCTAGCCTCAGATCCTCAGACAGGGCATTCCAGAGCCTGACGGTCCGAACTATAAAAGCCTGTTCGTCCCGGGTAAAGAGCAGTGGTGTAAAGTAACTAGGTACATGTACTGTAGCTACTCAAGTACTGTACTTAAGTACAATTTTGAGGTATTTTTTACTTTACTGGAGCATTTCCAATTTTCAGTACTTTTACTTCTACTCCACTACATCTCAGAACCAAATATTGAACTTTTACTCTACTTTAACTTTAGTTACAAGTTACTTCGTGGATTTTGATTAATATTACAAAACGTTCACAAGCTTTCACAGCAAATCTGGGGTTTTCTGTAAATTGGTCACAAAACAGGCCAAACTGATTTGCACCCTGACGTGACGTCACGTCAGGGTACGATCCCTCCCGTTTTTCAGTTCCAACCCAAAAAAAAATATATATATATATTTTTTTAATTTATTTATTTTTTAATTTATTTTTTCGTATTTTCTTTTTTTTTTACTTTTTCCACACAGAACCAGGAGATAACATGCATACAAACTGGCTCAATAGCAATCAATTCTGCATAATGAGTACTTTCTACTTTTGGTACTTTAAGTACATTTTGATACCAATACTTTTGTACTTTTACTCAAGTAAATTTAGAATTCCGGACTTTTACTTTAACAGAGTACAGATGTGCCACTTCAAAACTTCACACGTTACTGTTCTTTCCCTGAAAGTGCCCTGAAAATGCATTTTTTTCTTCCCTTTTCTGCCCTTAAAAATGCACTGTTTTTCCCCTGAAAAGAAGTTGTCACTACACACCCCCGTTTTTCCCTTCAACAGACAGCCATATACATGAGAACAAAAGAATGTGTGTTGAAGAAGGTGTCAGACTCATTATGAGGCGAAAGGTGATTTGAAGAGGTCCTTGACCAGTTGCTCAAATTAATTAGCATCATAAAAGCAGTGATCATCAAAATAATTCAGCATTTTAAATGCCCTTCTTTGTCCCTCTTATTGCCCTGGGAATCCCCTGAAAATTTACTGTCTTGGCGATGGCAGGACATGTGAAGTTTTGAAATGGCACATCTGTATGTCTACATTGCGGTATTGATACTTTTACTTAAGTAAGTTAACAATTTAAGTACTTTTTCCAGAACCGCTACCAGCAGAGCCCTACGTGAGGATCTAAGGCTATAAGTGGTTACATTCTCCATCATACATGAAGGAGAGAAAGGAAGAACATGTATGTATTCTCTCAGCATTAGTGAGCTACGTATTTATAGTATATTAAAACCATCCAGTCCATCCTTCCTCTTTTATCCTAAACTCTTTTGTTGCTATCCATTTACAAAGTTACAAAGCCAATAGTATGAATGATTTGACTAAGAATAGAGGGTTCAAGTGGTTAATACACTCTCTGATCATGCTCACATTCCAGGAAAGAACTTGGCCACGGGAAAGGGGTGAGGTAAGCACGCGCGCACGCACGCACACACACACACACACACACACGTACACACACACACGCACACACACACACACGCACACACACAGTGTGCATGCCTATCACAGAGCGCGTCAGATCACAATGAAATCACAGACTTTCTCAGGAGGCTGGCCTTAAACAGGCTCAGCCAGTAGAAACTCACGGGGATGTTGGCTGACTTTGAGAGAGAGAGATGTGTGTGTGTGTGTGTGTGTGTGTGTGTGTGTGTGTGTGTGTGTGTGTGTGTGTGTGTGTGTGTGTGTGTGTGTGTGTGTGTGTGTGTGTGTGCGTGTGTCAAGGGAGAGAGGTGTGTTATTCTAGCTAGATGTGGTAACAGTACAGCCTGCCAAAGGTTGACTGCAATTAGGAAAACACACTGTATATTGAGGCGCTCGGGTGGATCAGTTGTAGTCCCTGCCCACTAGCCTGGGACCAGACGAATCTGCGAGTGCAAAAAAAATGTGCACTCTGCGATTTGGGTCTGGCACCGCTCCATAGAGAATCCATTTCCTGTTCCAGGAGACGTGGGGAACCAATCAGGGCTCAGTATTCGAATATGGGAGACTGTAATTGGTAGTTGGTTGTAGGTCTAACCAATTGCGTCAAGGGCTATTGTTTTGATCCCGCCCCTTGGAAAGAAAAACGTCCTCATGGAAGCACCAGACTCATATCCACGCAGTGATATAGTCTAGCAACGCCAGGCTACCTGCCCACCACCATGGAGGTTGTGGGTTCGAAATCTACCGTGGTGCATCAGGCTTTTGTCGAGCGTCTATGCAAACACAATTTGCCCGTCATGGAGGGTGGGGGCGACTGTAGGATGTAGAATGAATGGAAGTCAATGGGGAGCGACAGGCAGGTGTGCTGAGGTGTTCTGTGGTGTGCTGTCGAGCCCTCTTGTGGCGCTGATGAGTGCAGAGAGCCCACAGCACAAGGATGTGGAAGCGAATGGGGGGGGGCGAGACGTAACATGTTGAGGGGCCTCTATAGAGCGCACCTCCAAAAGTGTTTTCTCTTCTGCCCAAAATGTGAAAAGTTGAACCATTATGCTGTAAAACGCTATGTCCCCCCGCAGATTCCAGTTGCAACCCTTGACTGACACCGCCCTGGGTAGGCCACCGAGTGTGTGTTGAGTTGAAGTGAGTTCATTGACCTGGTTAGTGTTATTTCTCATAATGAATCCATCCACCCTGATTTGATATATGCCTGTAGATTGTTTATTACATTTATTACTGTTAATCACTTATGTGTATATAAACCAGCTCGGGACTCCTGTATCGCCGCCCTCTCCACTGCCTCCTATCCAGCATCAGGGTCAGGAGCTCTACAGTGCTGCATTGATATAAATTGTTAATCATTTATCATTTTTACTGATTTATATTTCACACAGCATAGATAGTATAAAAATAAATAACTATAGTTGGCTGACCTCTGTAATGGCCTGACGAAAATAGAAGAAATTGAAACACTCCTAATTTCTACTACCCTCGATAGTTTCAGTAAAACCTATAAACCCTATGAATTTAAACCCAATAAGTATAGCAGTGCCGTTGCACCCCAGATAGCGCGTGCCCCGCGCCGAGAAGTCTTCAGACCAAATGTAGCTGTGAAACTATTAACCTCTCTGCACTGAGAACACACTCTAAAATGCCTATTTCTATTTATAGTAACCTCTGTTGCATTTTTTCTCACTCACCCAAGTGTCCGCTGATAAGATCAAACGGCTCGTATGAAGAAATCCTCCTTAAACTTCTCTCATAGAAAAGGGTTTTTATTTAACACTCAAGCTTTTAGCAAAAATACAAATATATGTATGAAAAGGCAGAATTTCTGATAAGACAGACAACAGACCCCTAAGCTCTATCTCCTCATTTCCTAAATCTAAGGTGCCTGGCACAGGCAGAAAAATATCCCCAAATTCAACTTAATTCAACCAAGATACGGGCAATGCCATGAATTCTTGTTTGAATGTTAAATCTGGATAATATTCCTCAATTCCTGCGAACTAAAGGCTACCTAAGATTAGGCGACCAAGCAATCGGTAATGCTAGGAGCTGACAAAATTCTCTGTTTATTCAACCAGATTATGGGCAATGCCAAGGTCCCAGTTGAATACAGCAGAATTCACTATCGCTCCCCGCAACCTCGTTGCAGTGTGGCTGCCAAAAGGAACTAATCAGAGAGAGCTAAAAATGGGAGAAGTTCCGCGCAAGGCTATGTCCGTCGCCCAGTAAAAGGCACAAACAAGTAACACCTCACACAAGCATCTCTACCAAACCCCCCGAGAACAGAGATATACAGCAGTATTTATACAATTCTGGCTCCATCCGACACACCAAATAAGGGATCGCCTCCCTCCGGATTAGATCATTTCGGTGCTGGTTAGATTATTTCAATAGGAAAAACCTAATATGGTTTTTCCCTCTAGCAGTTAACACATTTCAGCTGTTGCCATAGCCATTTAGGTCACGTGAGCAAAAAGTACAGTTTTTAGCAAGTCCTTGCGAAAGAGGAAGTTGTGGCTGTGGTGTCACGGCTGGTATCAAGGAGCAGAGTTGGTGTCCACAGCAACAGTGAGTTGATTGGTGTTCCAACGACTACGTTGACACCCCCCACGCTTGTTCCTCTTCCTCATCAGAGAGTGTTGCTTGGCAAGGTCACCCAGCTGCCGCGAGGTCAACAAAGGCCGCGGAATGAAAAGGCCATATCTTAGCCCTACCATGTCACCTCCCCCAGTGCTTTATTGTACAGTCTTATGGCCCTTGGGATGAAGGAATTCTTCAATCTATCTGAGCATCAACAATGTGGTTAGCATTGTTTATAACAGGAAACAAAACTGACCTTTTCACCCAGCATATGCTGTGGGCAAAAGAAGGTGTGCCAGTGCCAGTGAGACAAAGACAGATAAAACAACTCCGCCCATCTTGCATGAGAAAGTCCAAAGTTTCATTTCTGCAAAAATGCAAGACTGATTGAACTAGACTGGGGAATGTCAAAGTGAGAGAAGCAAGGGAACGCACCAGATACGGGACACTTGTCAGCGACTAAAGCCTTTTAAAACCTTTGAGATTGGACCTTTGTTGCGCCTACAAACAAACAAGTGGCACAACTCGGGAAAAGTGCAGCAGCAAAGAAGAGCAGAACCCGAATCAAACAACTAGGACCCAGGATCTACTATCTTCTGAGAACATGTCTAAAAGCCTACAACAGCACAGCGAGCAGCCTGCCGTTCTTTGTGACATGTGCACAGAGGAGGACAGGAAACCGGCACGGAAGACATGCATGAAGTGTGAAATCTCCATGTGTGTCCAACACCTACAGGCCCACCTGACCACCCCTGTTTTACTGCAAACCCACCCTCTGACTGAGCCCCTGGCCCTGGGGGAAGCTGGAGCCACCAAATGTCCCCAACATGGCAAGGTGCTGGAGTACTACTGTCTGGACGATCTGACCTGTGTGTGTGTCTCCTGTGCCATTGAAGACCAGCACCGTCTGCACAACATGAAGACCATCTCCACGGCTCACAAAGAGCTTATGGAGAAGCTTGGTGCCGAGCAGCAGGCCTTAGCCACGACGGCGGGTAAGGGTGAGAGTCTGGAGAAGTGGGAAAAAGGGGAACGGAGGAAGTTGGCCCAGTCCAGCGTGCGTCTCGTAGAGGCTGTGTCCAAAATGCGAGACCTCGCCTTGTCCAGTGTCCAGAGTTCCGTTTCCGCCCGTATGGTGTACATCAAAACCAGCGAGAGCAGCATTCAGGCGGCTCAGAGCGAGAAGGATACCTTCCGTTTCTTGCGGATGTTTTCTGGGGTGCATCAGGACGTGGAGAAGGCCAAAGCTGTGGACCTGAGGAAGGGATTGGAGGCAGGGAGTGACCGTGACAAGCTGGTTCAGGAGTTGAGGCAGGATGGAGATGAGATGGTACAGAAAGCATTCCAGTTGTGGGGCTCTCTCTTGATTCTGGTCGATCCAGAGAACCATCGGGAAGACTTTTCTACCAGCGAAGAGGTGACCTTTGACCCAAAGTCACTGAGAAAAGGCATGTCACTGTCCAGCGACCACAGGAAAGCCTTCTACAGCAGGGAAACGTACGTAAATCGACCTGCCCACACCCTTCTGATCCAGAGCGATAAATCCAATACCAACTGGATGATTAGACTTCCTGAAGACTGTGACTGGACCATTGGTGTGTGCGACAA
>NC_139945.1:5361101-5368601 GCF_963454915.1 Gymnoscopelus microlampas | reverse complement strand
AAGGTCAGAAAAATTGCAGATCAACGAGCTCACAACAGTTTCAGTTTCAGTTAGTTATCGTTATTTGACAACTTTCTTCCTTTTTTTTCTATTCTAGTCTTTGTTATATAGTTAACCACTTAAACACCAGCATCCATATTGTGGGGAAATCTTACTCAGAAAATAGCAAGCTCACAACGCGTCGGTGAGCTTGTCGATCTGCCATTTTCTGCGAAAGCTTCCCCAACAATAACAGAAAACAGAAAAGACACTAGTATAGATCCCTGAGAGACTCAACCATTGGGGTTTAAGTGATTACCTATATTATAATAACTCCGTATGGGGGAACCCCGGGCTACAGGTTTTCCGACATCAACACCTACGACCTGTTCGTGTGGATGCACTACTACACGTCGCGCGACGCGCTGCTGGGCGGACCGGGCAACGTGTGGGTGGACATCGACTTCGCCCACGAGTCGTCGGCCTTCCTGCCGTGGCACCGCGTCTTCCTGCTGAGCTGGGAGAACGAGATCCGGAAGCAGACGGGCGACTTCAACTTCACCCTCCCGTACTGGGACTGGAGGGACGCGCAGCAGTGCGACGTGTGCACCGACGACCTGATGGGCGGACGCAGCCCCTTCAACCCCAACCTGATCAGCCCCGGCTCTGTCTTCTCCTCCTGGAAGGTATATAAGGCAGTGGTTCTCAACCTTTTCTGGCTGTGACCCCCCCAAAATTATCATATTTGAACTGGGGACCCCCCCCACCCTGATAATCACGTGGCATTGAGTTGAGACATTAATGTGTTTTTTTTTACCCGGTTCCACAGATAAATATTGTGAAAATAGACGATCTATGCCTCGCTTTGCGAGGTGTTGTGAGTGAGCTTGTAGATCAGCTATTTTCTATTTTCTTTGCCTCTCTCTGTATTTTTAGACAATTTGGCCAATGTTTGACCAGTTTTTATAGTATATAGTTTATAAATAAGTATGCATAATACCTTATAACAGACTTTATAACTACAAGTTAAAGTAGTTATAATGTGCTGTTCCACTGAGCTTATAATGCATTAGGACCAGCACTTATAATACATTATAAACGTTGTTATAAGTTGTCATTCATGATTATAAACATTTATTATGTTAGTGTTATAATGCCTTATAAGCGCATTATAATGCATTATAAATGCAATTATAATTCATTAATATTATAGACCCGACCTTTAAGTAAAGTGTTACAAGTCCTAGGGAATTGTTTCCATTGTGGTCCGATGTATTCATTTCATCAACCAAGCATAGAATATCAACCAACACATTAAATACATGTTGTCAACAAATACAAATAGCTATATTTACAGAGGAGAAAAATTAAATTAGGTGGCAGTGTATGTCCCCTAATTGCAAGGGGATTTGATATCTATCTCCATTTGTAGTTTTCTGACAGGTGCTTTTTCAAGCCAGTTTTGAAAGAAGCCAGTGATTCACATCCTTTAATGGATGATGCCAGGGCATTCCACATTATCGTGGCAGAGTAGTAGAATGCATTTTTGCCCATGTTTGTGCAACATTTGGGGGGTCCCAGATTGTAAGCGCGGTGTGGAGTGGTTCTCAAACCTTTTATTTAAAGGACCTAATTTAAAGGACCCCCACTTTGGAATGCATTTATGCCACAGAACCCATAACTGTCAGAGTGTACACAAGTACATTTGTACACTCTCAGAGTTACAGGCCTGTTATGGTCCATTTGGTTATAACAATCAATGACTTTGAGAACCACTGTACTAGTAAGGGGGGGGGGGGTGTTTGTGTGGTGTGTGTGTGTGTGTGTGTGTGTGTGTGTGTGTGTGTGTGTGTGTGTGTGTATGTGTGTGAGAGAGTGAGTGTGTGTATGTGTGTGAGAGAGTGAGTGTGTGTGTGAGTGCGTGAGCGTGTGTGAGCGTGTGTGAGTGTGTGTGAGTGTGTGTGAGTGTGTGTGTCCGTGTTTGAGTGAGTGCGTGCGTGCGTGCGTGCGTGCGTGCGTGCGTGCTTGCGAGCGAGTTGTATTAGCCTACTTGGTGTGTAGCAGGCAAGTAATAGTACAATGTGACAATTGTTAAGTAATGACCTTTAGGGTTACAATTCTGGAAAGATTCAGGTTGGGATTAGGATTACACTTAGAGGTTAGGTTTAGGGGTTTCATATAGATATATTTATATTATATTTATACTTAGTTGCAAAGCGACACCAAAAATAGCAGATCTACAAGTTCACAACGCTCTGTAGTTCTATAACGTTCCATTCTTTCCATTCTTAATAGAATATCGTCTCTGTCGGGTGTAAACCTCATTATGTCCAAAACTGTTACATTTCAGGATTCAAATTCAAAAACAGCAAGAGTAGCAGATCTACAAGCTTGAAACGCGTCGCAAATTTTAATACTTTTGTGTGATGCTGTAGTCTGATCAAATAGGGCGTTAATTTACGAAAAAACACAAGTTAGAATATGGAGAAGACAGCAATGATATCCTACTTCAAAACACACAGCTTTCAGTACAGTAAGCCTCATACGTGACCTTCATTCCAACCTTACACTCGTGTTCAGCATGTGACCGCTTTGAGAGTCGCAACCTGCTGTCAGAACCACCAAGCTAAGAAACATACGTGGGAAGCAAACTAAAAAACACATATTTAATCCACAAATTAATCCGCCATGCTTAAATTAAGAAGATGAGGCTGAAAATCCCACATCAGAGACACTCGTAGTCACTGCGTGACGTTCATCCAAGACACTGCTCAACACATCCAAATTCACAAATCTGTTGCATTGCTATTCAGGTTCCCCTACTGTACAGGCTCAAAGTGATTGATGTTTTTTTATAGCCCAAAAATGCATATACATGAACATATATGTACGTTTCAAAGAAAAAAGCAAAATAGGAGGGCTGCAGCGTTCTAAAGCCCTTAAGAGATAAATGCAGGAAGGTGCTCTTTGGTTAGAAAAGGGGGGAGCCTTCAAAGTCAAATTAGGGTTAGGGTTAATAAACCAAGGCACGTCTTCCAAAAAAGTTTTAAAAGCTTTAATTATAAAGGATGGTTAATCTTTGAACAATAAAAAGAAGTAAACATGTTGGACTGAAGAAGGCCATGAAGGCAGAAACATGCTGGCTTGTTTTTATTGTTCAAAGATTTTATATTAAAGGGGCTACACCATGAATTTCATTTTTTTTTTAGGTTTTTAGTATTTTTTTGGGCTCCCCAGTGTCTCTTGTACCCAAAAAAATATATTTTTTTAACATTCAGTCATTCATGCTCATTTCATGGATTTCCTGAATGGGCGTGTCTGAACAGGCCATTTCAGAATGGCTGTGCAAGTGATGTCACTTGCACTGATTTTGCATTGACGATGGCCAGACAGAATTGCTCAGTAGCTCCCCCCTGCCCAATAGGACATTTTGGTATTGCAGCTGAAAAAGCTTGGAATGACAGACAGTCAGATTGTGAGAAAAAATATCTGGATGTTTTTTAGGCTTACAACCTGTTTAAAACGTATTAGGGGGCAATATTTATATATAATATATTTTTTTTTAATTCATGGTGTAGCCCCTTTAAAGCTTTTTAAACTTTCTTGGAAGCTGTGCCTTGATTTTTTCCAACTTATATTATACGTATCTGTCTAAAGGATAAAGCGCAAGAGCTTATTTACATTGTGGTCCTTTGAGCGCAAAATATGTGTGTAAACTGAGTGTCACGTGTTGACGTCAGGGGGGGGAGTCAGGGGTGGGGGGTCGGAGGGTCCGAGACATACAGAAAAATGTAATCATTAATACTGTATATACAGTCCTACAACTTCCCATTCATGTTCATATTATGCTTTATGTATCAAACTTGACACCCTGCAAAATGTTTGTTGTTTGTATAAACAATTACAAATCTTAACTTTATTAGTGGATTCGCTATTGTTAGCTTGAAACCTTGTATGTCCAAAACATATTAAAAGTAGTAAAAATAGCTGATCTACAAGCTCACAACGTGTCGTAAAGTGACACGTTGTGAGCTTGTACTGTAGATCGGCTATTTTCACTGCTATTGTGCGACACTCTTGTATGAAGTAGGGCATTCATTTACACAAAAAAAAAACTTGATTAATTTAATTTAGGAATACTAATAAACATTTTACCTTTGTGTTGCTGTGAGTATCAAACGCGACAAACTGCAAATAAGCGTACACTCCGTACAGTATGTGACTTTTGTATGAACATTTGCAAAACATAACTGGATTAGTGGATTCGCTCATATATATATTCCCCCATTTCTGCTCCCCCCTACAGTAACATACAGTAATATGCTGGTTCCAGCATTGAGGGCCTCTTCAGAAGCTCAGCATGGTTGATGCTTTTGAACCGCTCTATTGTACTGTATAGAGCTCTTATCTGCTGTAGGAAAGGCCTCTTAAGCCCTGTGTGTGTGTGTGTGTGTGTGTGTGTGTGTGTGTGTGTGTGTGTGTGTGTGTGTGTGTGTGTGTGTGTGTGTGTGTGTGTGTGTGTGTGTGTGTGTGTGTGTGTGTGTGTGCTTGCGTGTGCTTGTGTTACTATACTTGTGAGGGCCAAATGTGCCCACAAGTATAGTAAAAGTTGAGATATAGACGTTGTATAAGGACACAATCCTGGTCCTCACAAGATAAATGATTGTTTTATGGTAAAAACAAAAAAACTTGGGGAGAAATTTGGGGAGTTGGGTTTACAATTATGAATTATTGGGTTAGGGTTAGGATCAGACATTTAGAGGTTAGGTTTAGGGGATCGATTTATACGGAAAATAGCCATTCTACAAGCTCACAACGTGTAGATCAGCTATTTTCGGTCCGCGACACCACATAATGCTGGTAATCCAGCTTGACAGCGTGTCGTGGGTTCGACTCCCGATCCCGACGACCTTTGCTGTATGTCACCCCCCCATCTCTCTCCCCATTTCCTGTCAACCTACTATCCTATCAATAAAGGCAGATAAAGACCAATAAAATATCTTAAAAAATGAAAAAAAGGCATTTATAAAATTGTTTTCCTAAAATATTGGTGTCCTCACAAGTACAACAATACAAACGTGTGCGTGCATGTGTGTGTGTGTGTGTGTGTGTGTGTGTGTGTGTGTGTGTGTGTGTGTGTGTGTGTGTGTGTGTATAGGTGATCTGCTCCCAGCCAGAGGAGTACAACATCAGAGAGGTGTTGTGCAACACCACGGGGGAGGGGCCGCTCTTGCGCAACCCGGGCAACCATGACCCGAGGCGCGTGACCCGCCTGCCCACCTCGGCTGACGTGGACTCTGTGGTGTCGCTCACCCAGTACGACTCGGACACCATGGACCGCTTCGCCAACCGCAGCTTCAGGAACGCCCTGGAGGGTACGTACCCCCCTTCATACCCACATGACTTATACCCTATCCTTAAACCCTATGTGGTCTTTTTTGGGGGGTTGGAACTGAACAACGGGAGGGATTGTATGACAATCAGTTAGGCCTGTTTTGAGACCAATTTACAGAAAACCCTAGATTTGCTGTGAAAGCCTGAGTGTTCAAACTGGGGTATTTTTGGGGATAGAAGAGAGGCAGGGGAGACCAAAAACA
Organism: Gymnoscopelus microlampas; assembly: GCF_963454915.1. Taxonomy (NCBI): domain Eukaryota; kingdom Metazoa; phylum Chordata; class Actinopteri; order Myctophiformes; family Myctophidae; genus Gymnoscopelus; species Gymnoscopelus microlampas. The sequence goes on along the minus strand of NC_139945.1, from coordinate 5,363,025 downwards.
CACAAGAAAGAAGAAAAAGTCAAAATTCATGGTGTAGTCCCTTTAAATATCTTCGCTGTAAATATCAGATCGACTGGCTATTTTCAGTGAACGTTTTCCACAGAATACAGATGCTGGTGCATTTGATCAGACTACTATATAAAGCCATTGTCAAATTACTACATTTGCATTCAAAACACAGGTCCCATGGTTCTGGTGACTGATATTGGCGTTCTAATGTTACAATAATAGCAGATAGATTGGCTATTTTTGCTATACTTGTTTTGCCTGACACAGTTGTATGACAAAGTAGGGCATTTATTTAGGAAACAAATTGAAATATGGAGATGCAAGGTTTCCGAAGGCAACAATACTATACATACAAACAAACAAACACACATTGGTTTCCTGTACTCATTCCAAGCCATTCCAACTGGACTATTTTCTGCATGCCACTTTAATGCTCTCTATCTGGCTTTATTGGCATGAGAAAACATATGTTTGCATTGCCAAAGCTGAAGTGGAACAAAACAATTTTATGTACAATTAAAAGGGAGTAAATACATGTGTAAAAAGAGCTGTGTTACATTGCGACTTAGAGAAAACTATCTTACAAAACCATAATAATTGTGCATTTGCTGTCAGAAATAGTTATACATCCACGCAGGAAAGGTTAGCTTGGGATAAACTACTGGCAGCAGTATTTCAATGTTTTGCATTCACTTCGCATACAAAGCAGGAAATTATTCAAATGGTTTCCAGTCTCTCTCTCCACTGTACCTATCCAATGAAGGCTAAATAAAAGCCCCCCAAAATAACTTCAAAAGTAAAATAATAATGTGTCATTCAGCTGCACCTGAACAGCCATGCTGTCTTTAAGTAAGTCAGTAAATGTTATTTATAGAGCACCTTTCACTGACAATGACAGCCATAAAGTGCTTTACAGCTTTTTAAAAACATTAAAGCATATCGTCTCTTTCGAGTGCTGGAAATAAGCTAATAGACTGGCATTAATAAAAAAGTGAAGTGTCCACAGCCCTCCTATGAGCCCTCCTATGAGACACAGACGAGAAGACAATAACGGCACCATTTTATCATGAGCATTAGTGAGGACCAATATGAAGATAGGTTGAAACTTGAAAATAGTCTCGTTCCCAGCCTTTACTCATCTCAGAGGAGAAAAGCCTGGTCACGACCTAATGCATAGAGTGTCTACAGGGGTGGGACTTTCCGTCTTATGTATTTCCCCCCGGAAACAATCTTTTTCGACCAATCACAACACTCGTTTCATTCACGGGGAACGTAAACACATTTGTCAAGCCTCAACGTCATTTCCTTGGGCGGAGGAAATTCAGGTACTTCCGATTAGACACTCAACCGGCTAAGTCTTGCCCAGCGTGGGTTGAAAATGGGAAGTTGTCCTTTAAGTACAGTACTTGAGTAAATGTACTTACTTACTTTCCACCACTGGGCATGTTTAACTCGTGATGTGTTTTCCAAGCATGTGGAACACTTGGGACTTTCCATCATTCTGATCACACAGCAATGTTGTGATCTCTTACTACACTGGTTCTCAGGGGTCCTTAGGGGGGTTCCAGGGGGTCCGCAGCAAAATGATTGATAGTTAGGAACCAAACGGACCTTTATGGGTCTATAAGTGTGAGAGTGTACAAAATGGAACCAAATGGTCCTCTCTCTCCTTTATGTCTCTCTGTCTTTGTTCTCTCTCCCTCTCCCCCCGCCTCTCTCTCTCTCTCTCTCTCTCTCTCTCTCTCTCTCTCTCTCTCTCTCTCTCTGAAGTACTTGTGTGAATATGTGCTTAAGTACTGGATTGTGCTTTGGGCGGGATACTGTGATGACACTGTAACCTTGTGTTTTGTTCAGAACGTTGATTCTGCATAGTGCAGAATAGTTGTATCTGTGTATACTATTGTATGCTGTTGTC